>NC_140938.1:6052021-6477021 GCF_014529385.1 Adiantum capillus-veneris
TTGTTCACATTGCTTCCATCTCCTCCTTTGTGCAAAGGTTTGATCCAATTTGTACTCCAATCATGAGGCATGCCATGCTGAAGTGCAAGGTTAAACATATCACGTATCCAATATCGTGTTTTCTTGCTTGTCCATTTAACCATTTTAGCCATGACACCTCAAAGGTCCTTTGCCTTGCGACGAGTAGCAAGTTTCTCAAGCGCGTGGCATACATCTTCAATGGTGGGCATAAATGGATGGGAGCTACAACACTCCATCTTATCAACATTGGGTTGCTCATAGAGGTTCTTGCAATGTGTATGCATATCCTCAAGAGTCAAGTCACCAAAGCTCTCAACACGCTTGCCTTTTAGATTGCCAAAACTTACCACATGCATGTGCTTTCTCTTATGCTAAAAGAAGTTGTTTTTTTGGCTTCCCACCTTCTCCTCTTTTTTTGAACAAGTGCTTTGTATGTGTGTGAACAATACAAGTAAACTTCCTTCTCTTTGCTTGCATCCAACCTTAGAAAGTATTTTTGGTCTTGATTACATTCCATGTCAAACCATTTCTTCTTGGTGCTACCCTTCTTAGACCTTTTGCAAGACATGTGTTTCACCGAAAAGCATTCCTTTGCACAAGAGAAAATTACTTCTTTGACAACTTTGCACTTGCATTCTAATGTTGGGATCTCTTGATGCTCTATCATGCTTAACATTTGGTCCACCATATCAGCATATATAAGTGCTCGTTTGAATTCTAGACGTAGGTATGAATAATTCACATCATGATTGGAGGCTACATGCTCGGGTCTTTTACCACACTTGAGGTCAATACATAACATCCTATGATCCGATTCCGGATTCTATTCACCAAGTGTAAAGCTTTGTATGCATTCTAGAGTGGCTTTCGAAAACAACATATATTCAATCATGCTATCACCGTTGTGCTTTCTAAATGTAAAGTCATTGGTTCCTTGCCATAAAGATACACCATTTGCAATGAGCATTCCGATACTCTTGCATATATGTAGAAATGACTTTCCATAGTGATCCACTTCTTTTGTATCATTAGAAATTCAATTATACATGTATGAGGGGCGCTTGGGCGAGCAATTTTTGGCGAGCGCTTTTTAAGAATCGGGCGAGTGGATTCCCAAAAGAAGGGACAATCTACCCATCTCTCTCTCTCTCTTTTGTTTCCTCTCTCTCTCTCTCTCTCTCTCCAACTAAAATTTGATTGTCGTAGAACGACCAACTTACATTCAAACAAAAAACACCATGGATTCATTCAATACACTATTAATAAGAGAAACAGAAGTTCCTTACACAGAGTTATGATCTATTTCATATAGCAAACCCCAAATCTATGTGTTCCATTGCATCAAAAGTAAATACATATGGGGGGGAATACATAATGGGTGACGTGGATGAAAGAAGGGCGGTGGGGGGCCATATGCTCTGGGAGAAAACAAAGGTCGTGCCAACGGGGGCAGTGCACCAAATGGTGCGGGAACTCCTCCAAATGGCAGAGGGTACGAACTATATGTGGGGGGGGGCTGTAGGTAGTGAAAGAGGAAATGGATCAACTCCTGGGCGGGGCCTCAGATGTGGAGGCAATGAATGCATTGGGAATGGTCCAATTGCACGCCATGCTAAAACTGGGGTCGTGAAAGTGGGATACGGTGCTGCTACTACCCTGCCCTAACTGTTGAGTGGTGTGGAGAAAGGTGGGTCGAGTGGATGAAGCTGCTCGGAGACCTGCTTTGGTTGCTCAGTTACCTGAGCTCTGACACTCCTATGAAACATCAATGTCAAGCCTAAATCGGAAGGTAGGTGCTGAGCTGGCTCCAGACAAGCACTAAAAACTGCCCAATCCTTCTCACAACTGATGCAATGTCTACGTAGTAGTAAACATTGTGCTGCCAATGTCCCAACTCCTGCAAAACAATCCAACACAACATCTCCCATGTCTGTAAAGGTACCTAGTAGCCATCTACAAAAAAAAAGTAATCTTTAGATTTATTATACCTATAATTTTATAGGAACAATCAGAAAAAATTCCAAAAAGTTTCTACCACCTGGAAAACGCTGGACTCCTCTCAACACCTCTACGATAAGGCCGGCCCATACGATCAAGTGTCCACAGTGTGGAATCTGAACCTGGTAGCTTCTCCCACAACATGTCGTCATCTGCAGAGAATCCACGTACATTTGTTGCAATCTCTCCATCCGCTCGATCATACCTCGGAAGTCGACACCCACCGGCTCTAGGGGGTGAAAAAATGACCAGCAACAAAGTACCAACCTACGAATGGAAGTAAAACATTATTGTTTTGAAATGCAAACATCTATCAAATATTTACTTTCTCAACCCTTAATACATGATAGACATATTAAGTGGGCCGCTTTTATTCAAAACTTTCAGCCCAACATTCGATACCAACCTGGTAAAGAAAACATTGTAGCTTCTGCATTCGAAGTGACAATGGACAGATGTTCTGCACGACATGTCGCCACAACCATGCCATCAACCAAAAGAAACTCAGTTGCTAGAAGGAATGTAGCATCCACAAGCTCACTATCCCATTGGTTCCATACAGGAACCCCACCCGTGCTAGCTGCATGTGGCCTAGTGTGTAAGGCCATGTACACCAAACGTACGCCACCCAATCTCAAGCTGGGGTTCATCTGCCCTGTTCCTGATAGAGAGCCCAAGAATCTACGTAGTGACTGCATAGAACTGCATGCAATCTTTGTTAGCACTAAAATTGTGCACATAACTATGATTGTAAATTAGCGTGGCTTACCTGTCATTGCACAACACATCTGGAATAGCTTTTGCAAACTCTTTGGCACTAGCATGCACTGCAAGGTGGCGTGGCTCTACATGCATATCTGTATGTAGCAACATAAGATCAAATATATCTTTCAAGCAATGCTAAAGAGAACAACACAACATAACCATTTTCACGTACCTGGATGGTTATCTCCCACAACTCTGGCCATGTCTGATAGGTCCTCTGCAGCCTTGCCATGTGATGGTGAACATGGAGGAGACTCCTGGATGCCCCCCACTGGTCTTGGAGTGAAGGATAGTGTCAGTACACTGTGGTTCATAGCACCAAGGCTATGAGCACTATCGCTGACTTCTACAGAATACTCTACAACCACATGCTCGCTATCACTATCACTGGAAACTACAGCCCTCTTCTTTCTCTTCCCACGTTGCTTGTCAACTGGTTGTGCTTGCGAGTCTTTCTTTGAGGTATGTTTCTTCTTGTCCTGTTTCTTTGATGTGTTTGGAGATAGAGCATCCTCTATCACAACCGCTTTCTTTCGTGACGTTGTATGCTCTGCTATTAATTAAAAAAGAACAGTTATTGAGCCCATGTTGTATTGCTGCATGGCAAAGGTAAAAACTATATAGAATGATACTTATGTATAGCTCTTCCTCTTCGGGTGGGTACTCCTTGTCCGGGTAGTCCAGTCACCAAGGACACTTGAGCCATGCTCCCTTTGGCCGCAAGTCGTCTATCCACTCGCCAGGATATAAGCCCGTCTCCTCTCTCTCCGACATGCACCATGCATCACTGGGGTGCTCGGGAATGGGAAATACAAGAGCATCTCTCCACCATCTACAAGACATACCACAATGTTTTGAGCCACCAAGAACAAGATTAGTGTGTCCTACTACATTCTTAATTTGTCAATTAAAGATGTCAAACCTGTACAACAAGCGTCATGCCGTGCAAGCAAAGTGGGGTTGCTCTTCGGGATCCTGTGTGGACTTGATCCGAGCACTCCACTTCTTGAAGGCCTTCTCAAAGTGCTTGCGTCTGTATGTCAGTAATGTGTGGGCAAGTGTGCAACCATGCCTACCTTCAGCCTTCTCATGTTGGATAGCAATATCATGATTCTCGGCCTTCATTTTCTCGGCCATCTCAAGCACTCTCCTGTAGCAAATAATAAGTCACAAGTTACATTATCAACAAATTGCTAGCTGGTGCACATAATCACTAAATCTAACCTTTCCAATTGCCACCAATACACGTGATATCAAAGCCACTGGATCCAAGCCTTCTCCGTCAAACCTATGCCATTCTCCTTCAAGGATGCATCACCGCCTTGGAGCAAATCAAGCAAGTGGTACTTCCTAGCAAAGGAAAAGCGAGACTTATTTTTGATTGCTATATAATAAAAAGAGAAATATATTGAATGATTTAAATGACTTTTACTTACTCTTTCGGGCTAATGCATGCACGCGCAACCTCTGCCACTCTCGACGGTGTCATTTTCGTGGTCTTCTCGCCCCAACCTGTAAATGATATACATTTTTGAAAAAAATCGTTGCCATTCTCTGGATTTGCAATGGTGGCTATCTCAAGCCCTTTGCATGTAAAGTATTGCTCCGTTTGAGATAGAACTAGATTGATACTTTCCTCGTATGCGTCAGGTGCCAACTCGTAGTCAAAACTCCCTTTTGATGGCAGCCCTTCCGTTTTACTACTAAATATATGATCAAACTCTTTCTATCATTTGCCAAGGACTCAATCAAAATACACATAATAAGATTTCGCAATCAAAACATATTCTCATTTACCATTGGTTTAAAGCATACCTTCCAAAGTAGTTGCGCAAGGACAACCATTGGCAATTTTAGCCACTTTGACTTGTTTGGACCTCTAAAATTCAAAGCCCTTTCTGCTGCCAAACGTGCTCTTTCCGGGAATTTTTGCAAAAGTGAAGTAGGGTCTGCCAACCCTAGCTTTCTCATCATGAAAATATCATGAGCACTTGTGTGAGGCACTAAAACCCTCGTGGCCCTGTTTAACACTCGATTGTAATTTATATAGTTAAAAAATAAGATGCATTTACATTCACAAAAAAAAAGTTGGGCTTACCTATTGATCATTCCCAAAACCAATAGAAACTCCGCTGTCTCATGGGGCTGAAAATCAACTAGAATGCACTCCACCTTTGGTGCCTTCTCAATTGGGATGTCATTCTTGTTCATCCACCGCATCCATGCCTCCAATCGGTGATTACCATCCCAAACCACAAAGTACCTCTCGACCATGTGACTAAGCTCGGGGATTCGACAAAGTTCCTCATCCAAATCATATGACATTGCAAGATCCCTCGAAGTGTGACCACGACGAGAAAATTGTTTGTGATCCTCTCCATGAATCCGCTAACAGTAAATCTTGCCATGGTTGGTTGGTAGCTTTTGTTTGCAATGGAGAGTTGCAAATTGTCCACATGGTCATCATGCGTGTGGATGGCGGGGTTTGAAAGAAGTCGACATAGAGGCAAGCGTGGAAGTTTGCCATCGTATGGTGCTCTATGAGAATCCACCGAGCCCAATGAAATGTGCTTGTCGACAACGTTTCCAAACGCTTCATCTCTTACATCTTCAATAGCGGTACGTGTTTTCACACGATGACTGGGTCCGGCGCTTGATTTAGTTGTTCCATCCACTCCAGTTACGATGGACACAATGCGATCTAAAGAACTCAAGGCTTGAGATTGTTCGGTATCCTGTGTGCTTAGCGGAGGTACTTCTTGTGACGTAGTAACATCAACCTCATCCACGGCACCAATATTTTTGGATTGATTTTTTGTTCTCATGCTTGCGCTAAAGAATTAAAGAAGATAGATATAGGTATGATTTATGAGAAATTGTAGGTAAGAGCTTGAGATGTGAACAAAAGACAACTTGACAAAGAGAAAGAGAGAGATCTGTGCAATAGAAGAAAATAGAGATGAGGAAAGTGAAAAGAGAAGATCAATGCTCTTTATAAAGCTTTCAATTTTATTTATTAATTTTAATTTTTTTAATTTTATTATTTTATTATTTTGTCCTTGTGTGTGTGTGAGAGAGAGGAGGGTGAAGGGGTGTGTGTGTGTGTGTGTGTGTTGGCATGTGCGTGTGTGTGCGTGCACGCATGTGCGTGTGTGTGTGCATATCGTGGACGTGCACGTGTGTCTACACACACACACGCACACGCTGGCGTTTGTGTGTGTGTGCACACGCACGCGTTGCACGCAGGCGCCTGTGTGTGGTGTACGCACACACGCTGGCACACACACGTCAGCGTGTCTGTACACACGCACACACGCGCCTGCATGAGTGTGTGTTTGTGTGTGTGTGTGTGCACACATACGCACCTGCGTGGGTGCGTGTGCGTGTGTTTGTGTGTGTGTGTGTTCACACGCACACACACACACTTGTTGAACGTGTGTGCGTGTGTGTGTGTGTGTGGACACACACACACACGTGACAATCCACGTGGCCACGCATGCCATCGCGTGTCCATGTGGACCTGCCATGTGTACCTTCGGTGGCAGGCCACATAGGCCGCCGCGTGTCCATGTGGGCTTGCCACGTGTACCTTCGGTGGCAGGCCACGTGGTCGACGATACACGCGCATGCCACGTGTACTATCCCCAACGGCAGTACACGTGGCAGGCCACGTGGCCGATGCGCTGCCTGCGTGGCAGTGTGCGTGGCCACGTGGCCTGCCACGTGTACCGTTGGCTGACGACGGTACACGTGGCAAGCCCACATGGACATGCGGCGGCCTACGTGGCCCTGCGTGTCCACGTGGACTGCCACGCGTGTGACGTGTGTGTGTGTGTGTGTGTACTCTGCCTCTGGCCACGCGTTGGCCAGAGGTGGACACACGCCCCCGTGTGGGGGCGTGTTCTCGCCCATGGCCAATGCGCTGGCCATGGGCGCTTGGCCGCCCATGGCCAACGCCCCGCCCTCCCCCGCCTCTGCACCCCTTGCGTTAGTGCCCCGCTCCTGCCCATGGTCAATGCGCGTGCCATGGGCGCTTGACCACCCATGGCCAACGCTCCGGCCCGCCCGCCACCGCCCCCCTTGCCCTGCCTGTGCCCCCCCCCCCCCCCCTCCCCTCCCGATAGCGCCCCTACCCCCGCCTCCGTCTCCCCCCCAAGTGGCGGCCCTGCACGCAAACCTCACCCCGCCCCGCCCCTCCTTACCCCGCCTCCACCGCCGTTAGCGGCAACACACACGCCCCCCACCCCCCTTCCTCGCCGCCCGAATGGCGTGGGAGGGGACGAGGAGTACTATCTCTTAAACGTCCGAAAAACTTGACTCCCTAACCCTTCGACTTCGACTTACAGCATCTTGCCCCCCTATCCTTAGCACACCAGATTACTCACACATCTCCTTTACACATAAACATTAAAAAAAGAAATTAAAATAAATACATTCACGTGATCACACAATCACAAACATATTTTGTAACAAATATTTTTTTAAATTTTTTTGTATTTTTTACATTAATGTTTCAAAATAATAAAATAATTTTAATTTTAAATTTATAACGGCTATATTATTAGACGTGAGTATATAAACAAATTGTTTTAGTTTATACAATGTGATCTTGTGCTTAATTATTTGCTTAGCATATTATTATGGCTTGCTCTTTATTTTTCCTGGGTAAAGAGATTTCTTATCCTTTTTACAATGGTAAATTTATAATATCTGAATCATTTCTTTTAGAATTAATTTCTTCAATGCAATTTACAACTTTAGATGAAGTCATCGAAGTTGGTGATATTGAAATGAATTTGCCTCTTGAGAGGACGCTCAACAATTTGGGTGAATTCATCTATGTACTGGATGAACAGCTTTCACGTAAATACAAAGTCAACGTATCCCATCAAACACAATATGCAGGCTCACCTAGCATGACTCCCATTGCCATTGTGGATAGTCCGTCAAAGGTGCAATTCGGTCAAAAGGAGTTAGTAGATCTATGTACCCCCCCTCAAGTTTTGCCCTCAAATAACTTCAAAAGGAGTACAAGACAAAAACTCTTACAGGCCGAAAAGAAGGGCACATTGACAAAGCTTTTAATGCAAATACAACAAGTGGAACAAGTTACAGAGAATCCAAGGTCTTACAATGGTGATCTCCTTCTAGAATTTCCACCTATATGGATGAGATGGAGCATAAGTATGATCCTCATTTGTGGTCGAAGCCTACTACGTCCAATATTGTTTTTCCAGGTGTAGTGCGTCTTAGTCATTGCATAGGATCTCTCAAGTGCATGAATGAACAATGTGTCCGCTTGATTAATTATCATATTCCCAATACAAGTCATTTCAACGGGTACATACAAAAGGCAACTGCACTCGGGCAATATTGTAAGATTGGAGATAAGAGCCTTACATGCCACTTTTGTAAGGCAATTGCTTTATATATTGCAACATGTGATTGTGTAGTGTACTATGTCATGCCATCCGATGAGATTGCCACTAGAGTCATGATTCATCGTGGCACACATCGACACAATGTGCGCAACGGCACATCCAAAACACTAACGGACAACACCAAGCTGATGGTGCAAATGATTTTGACTGTTGACTCACACGCAGGAGCCAGGAAGGTTCAAATGTGTTTGGCAAAAGAAATTATAAGTACAACACTTCTTTGCAACAACACCAATGAAGGAATTTTAGGCGAGCAACAACTATTTGCAATCGCTGAGGAGTTGGGGCCATTGGTGCAAGATAATTGGTATGAGCATTTCCTAGATTCTTATTTCGATGCAAAACTCTATGCTAAATGATTTTTTAATCTAAACACTTTTAACATTGACAGGTTCGAAATTTTTAGCATACTACCTATGTATCTATTTTACGTAGAGGGGTTGACAAAGAATCTTTCGGCATCGATGCACTCCTAAAGCTGAAGCAAGACTGCACATATGAGTTTTTCCATGGAAGCCGATTTCCTGGTCAAGGTACGGAGGGGGAGAAATGTTATGTATTCAAAATGTCCACAATTGGTCCAACATCCGGTGTGGACCTAGTGAACCGAATGAGACAAGATTGGGATGGTGATCTTCGACGTGCGTGGATCCAGTTTGATCACACCAGACGTGTCAACGAATGGGTGACTATGGCCTGTCATGTCTATGATCCAAGGTACATGGTGCACCTTAAGAGCTTTGTGGCTTGCCTTTGACTCTCTTTAAAACAATTTGTTTGCAACATGCAGGACCTTTTGACTATTGCAACTTGTGAAATGAAACAGGAAGACATGGAAACACAATGTTTATTTTGGGAGTGCCTCAATGATGTAATGATATCGTGTGGGTGTGACAAAGCTAATTTCTTTGGCTTCATGGCCGATGAAGCTCAAGCAAATTGGAATGCACTTTTAATTGTTTTCAATGGTGGTGACAAGACCAGTACAATGAGTGGTCGAGAGCGTTCTTGTCTTTTCCATTGGAAGCAAAGCTTGAATCAACACACAATGAAGTATGTGGTGCAAGCTTCTCAACACACACACAAAGAAATGTGTGAGAAGTGGAGGCAAGCACCAACAAAAGAGGTTGCAGCAGCAGAGGCTTGTCTGATACGCCAATGGTGGCGTAACGGTCATTGCATAGACTGTAACATTCCATACATGGATTCATGGTTTAGTTGGTGCAAAATTCGTGTTGCACATTGGGGTGGCATTATGACATGCGTAGAAAGTAGCTTTGATGGACCAAACACTCCACGCACTAACCTTGCAGAGAGCAAGCATGGCAGCTGGCTAGGAGGGGAGGGTTTCCGTAAACGCATTTCATTATATGATGCATGTACAACCGACCTTGCACATTCCATCTTACAAAGCACAAAGGCCATTTCATACAGCCATGGAAAACACATTGGGAAGAGTCCATCAATACAAAAGCTTACGGAGCGCCATGAAAAACGTCCTAGCCAAGTGATAAGAGCAGTGAATGCGGCTACTGAGGGCACTCCAATGTATAAACAACCAACTTCATTAACAGGAGATAAGGAGACATCAAGGCAAAAATGCAAGCCAAATGAGGTTATCAACGTGGAAGATGATGCATCACATAGGCTTGAGTACAACTCGGTCACCAAAGATCGCAAGAAGTGTGGAAGACCACGTAAGATCAGCTTTGCAGAAGAAGGGATATCACAAACCGCAAAACGAAGTATAGGTTCTGGTCGGCAATATGTAGTTGAGTGCAAGGTCAATGAGGCAATGTGGGCCATACGCCAAACTCCATAAGGTAGTAGGGTCACATGTAGCGGCACGCCAAGAGGAGGACGTAGGTGTGGATGCAGTATAGCAAGTTTTAGACTTGGTATACCAGCCCCATCTTTTGAAGGATATCGAAAACATCCAAATGGTGTGGTGCGTCAATGGTTTTGGTTTTGTCCGGATCATGTCTTGCATTGCCATATAGTAGACCAGAACATTGAGCCGCAGTCTCAGCATCCGCCACACACTTGGCCTGTGCATGTGGGCACCAACCTATCGGAGGATGAGATGCAAATATTGCATGAAGGGGGGTATCAAGTGGAGCTCAGCAAAGAAGGAGTATCTAATGTAACGCAAGTTTCTCCTGCACAAAATATGGCAAACTCTCATTTCAAGTCAAAAGATACATTCACTCTTGAAGGCAGTGCAAGAGCCACATTGCGAGATGGTCTACGTGTACGGTATCGAACTTCCATTTTCGAGGACGCTGCTCGCAAGATTAGTTTAGCACTAGCCCTGAGAGCGAAGGTCGTAGAAAAGATATGTGCAGCAGATGGTGTTAATGAGGTCTTCAAAGTAGAGACGAAAAGTGAAGACGGTCATGTCGGGATGTACAAATTTTGTATTAGCAACCAGCCATCATGCACATGTCCAGACTTCATGGAACGGGTGTCAAAGCAAAAACCATATCTTGCATGTAAACATTTGTATTTTATTTATCTGCGTGTGCTAGGGCTAAGCCAAAATGAGAACATGTTTATCCATCAACCAATCCTGGCAGATGGTGATATCTTCAGGGCACTGAGCCGAAGCCGGACTTATCCAGGCATGGATGCATAGCATAGCATTTGTCAATTCTCACATTTTCTTAGTATGCTTTACCTGGACAACTGTACTACTTTCTAATTTTATCTTATGATGGCCACATGTTGGTACACTCATTTGCAATTTTTTTTCATATTTGAGAACTGGTTGTTTATGTGTCAAATCGTGTATAAAGTAATATAATATTTCCACAGTGGCTATAAATTTCCATAGCTTGAATTATTTTTGTGAAAGCGTCCACTAGCTTCCTAGCACACCTCTCTTTCTTTTCATGATGTCCGACGATCTTGAGAGTAAAATCAAGTTTGCGTGGGATGCCATTCCCAACGGAGAGGCATTGTATGGAGCCGACTAGTTTAGGGAGGCTCTAAAGGCAACCATCAATGTGTATCGCCTCTATCAATGCCGCAAGGAACTCAATATGCGGAGCTTACTTAGTTTGAACGAGAAGGGACAATTTGCTTTCTCTTGCTGGAAGAAGATTGGGCTCATCACACAGGAGGATGAGGAGGAAATGATGCAGCAGCTAGGAAACGTGGTGAATCTTCATTTGCCACTCGAAGGGAGCACATCAACTCCTAAAACCGGGCCTTCCAGAAGATGAACGCTTCTTGCCTATGTAATGCAAGTGCAATAAAATGTAACTTTCTATTATTAATGGGTGTTCTTGTTTTAAGTACCCTTGTCTCTATTGTTTTTGAAACAATTTGTTTAGCTTCCATATCTTTGACTATGTCTCAACCTCCCTAATACCTCCCTCTCTCTCTCTCTCTCTCTCTCTCTCTCTCTCTCTCTCGCTCTCTCGCTCTCTCGCTATCTTTGTCTATGTCTCAACCTCCCTAATACCTCTCTCTCTCTCTCTCCATGGGTGATAAGGGTGCAGAAGCATCCTTCAGCCCTTTGTTGAACTAGAGGAAGACATTGCTCATTACAAGGACCAGGGTGTTGTCTTTGGAGACATGAATGCTCGCACAAATACGTTTTACAACATGACATACAACAAGTCGACATGCTGCATGTTTCAAAAAGAATGGATGACTCATACATGGGGGATATTTCCTGGCGAGCAATTTTTGGTGAGTGCTTTTTAGGAATCAGGTGAGCAGATTCCTAAAAAGATTCTCTCTTCCTCCTTGTCGACTCTTTTGTCTTTTTCATATCTCTATCTCTCCAAGCGAGCATAAAAGTCGGAGTCATAGTGACGAATGTAGCAACCAGCCACAAATATGACTTGACCATTTGGTGGGCTGATTTTCAATCATAAGTAGCATTTATACTTATCTTCTTTGACAATTGAAACATCTTTCAAACCCTTTTTGATCATACATGCTACAGCTCCTTGGCCTCTACGTTGCTTTGTATTTTTGGCCCACATCAAAGAATGCACATCGTATTTATCATGATATCCAAGAATTTGTTGCGCATCATGCTCCCATGTTTCGACAAGAAGTATCACATCGGAGTCATTGATAAGCTCATCAATGCCAATTCCCGCAATCCATGGATACGCGTTACAATTCCAAAAGCTTATTCGCAAGCGTGAGTTGGTCTCATAGATCATGTGTCCCTATTTGTTGGATGGACTTGCATCCTCCTCAAGTGAATTTTCTTCTTGAGATGACACCTTAACCTTCTTGCTTCTTTCCTCATATGCTTTGTGACGTATATTTTGTTGCATAAGAGTGTGATCCTCATATACATTACAACCCGTTCCTTTGAGTAGATCCAACTATTGTCAAGGATGATCTTTCTCTTTACCTCATCAGCCATGGTACATACAATAGGTCCTTCTCCCGAGCGAGGGACTCCTTGTTTTCCAACTTGATGTGCACCATAAGCCATGATTCCAGACATTCCAAAGTATCATTAGGAAAAATGTGGACTCTCCTTGGGCCATATAGAGGATTAAGGTTAATTAAGCTCCAGCCAATAGGAAGAGAGCAATGTATATAAGTTTAGAACCTAAGAAAGTAGAGGGAATAATAGGGTTGTCCACTAATTTATTGCTTTGTCTCCTAGAGAGAGGTGGATGGATAAAAGGGGGAGGGGGAAGGGGGGGGGAAGTGGTGGGTCCACAGATACGTTTTTGCAAAAACCCTAAAATTTCAAAATTTAAAAAAAAAACTTAAATTCAAAATATTCCATCCAAAACTCTCCTCAAACCTACCCTATGATCAAAAAATCATTTCTCACTCTAGAACCTCTTTCCCAAGACTCCCTTCTTCCATAGCCCCTTCCCATAACACAAAGCTCCCACTCTCTTTCTAAACTCTTACACCCTCCTCCTTCCTCAAGCTCTCCATTGCAACTTTAAGCTCCCACTCTCTCTCTAAACTCTTTCTCCCTCCTCCTTCCTCAAGCTCTCCATTGCAACTTTAAGCTCCCACTCTCTCTCTAAACTCTGTCTCCCTCCTCCTTCCCCAAGCTCTCCATTGCAATTTCAAGCTCCCACTTAAGCATCCATGGCCAACAATGGTCAAAATAGACGCCCCAACCCATCATTCAAAGTATGGTTATCCACAACTCGAAGAATGAGGAGCAGCAATGGGAACCTCAGGTTTTTCAAAAAGGTGCTTGGGTCTACATGCAACCTTCCGCAATCGGTCCCCATCGTGTTCGTGAAAGAACAAACGTTGATCTCCATTGGAAGGGAAGACTAATAGGCTTCAAGCAAGTAAGAGACAAGGGTACAGTGGCAATCGTTCAACATGTCTTCATGTTTGGACACATGCGTCTACGAGGGATCACCAACCCAAGGGATTTTCCTTGTAATTGTATGTCCCTTGCACTTCAATGGTTTTGGTAGTAAAAAAATTGAACTTTTTACATCTCACGGATTGTTTTGTTTCTATGTAGATTTTTTTCCTTCTAGCCTTGTGGAGGAGCAACCATTCTCGTGCCTTTCAGGCACATTTACGGCCGTGCATGCAAGTCTTGGGGATATGCTCTTCCCCAACACAACTTCATCAAACCTTGCACGGCAAAGGGTGTTTTTCTACACCCACAAGTACATTGTACCTACAGATGACCAAGGCTATGGAGAGCTACAACCTTTGGAGGCTACAACCTTGCATAGCATGGAGTGGCCAAAGCCAGATGCATTCACTGTAATGTCTTTGAAAGCCAAGATTGTAGCTGATGTGAGAGCATCATTAAAATTTGGAAAAGCCTTGCGTTACGTTGGGCTTGGATGGTGTTGTCCTGCTCATGTCTTCGCTAGCATATTCGGATCTTTGCCTTTCCATCATACAAACAATATGTATGTTTGCAAAGATTTACATTACGATACATTGGAAGCCATCCTTGGTGAGAAGTGGGGGTATCTTGAAGGACTTCACAACGGAGATCGCTTTCGGTGTCAGGTTGGAAGTTTCGGCATTGCTATCCGTTTCATCAAGGTGCGCTCCACTTTACGTGCGGTACTTCTATGAAAGATGGATGTGCAAGCTTGGTGAATGGATTCCATTGCAATCCACCGACGCTACAATTGAGGTATTTGAAATTGCAATCAAATTGTCGAGTGGTGCTATTGAGATCGTCCAAGTGAACAAGCATTGGACATTGGCCAATGTGCGGAAGCACTTAGTGATAATGGGTTTAGAGCATGGAGAAGCTACAAAGTTTTGCATTGGACGACGTAAGGTGAATGATATTTCTCTCTTAATTATGTTATCTTTATGTTCTTTGGATTATTCCTCACTCTAAGGTGGATATGCTATTTCTTATTTTTTTGCCAGATTGGTAGCCGCATGGAGAGCACGATTCAAATTGAAAAGGCGTGGATGACGGAAGAGAATCTGATTTTATCATTAGAGTAGTTATGTTTTGTACTTAAATTTTGTACAATATGACAATTGTAAGTTCAAACAGATGGTTGTATCAAATTTTGGCAATGCACATTATCTTAAAGTCGTAGTGATGTGTTTTTAGAGTTAAATGATTGTAATTTAATTTGAAAGTTTTTTATAACTTCTTGTTACTGTGTGAAAATTGTTTAATATTTTAATTATTGTTATAATTTTGGAGGGGGGGGGGCGCTATATAAAGCCTCCTAAACTCTACCACTTTCACAATTCACCTACATAGCCTGTTCACGCTCTCATTTGAGCTCTAGCACTCTTTGCATTCCTACCTTAGCAGCTAGCATCATGGCATCCTCCTTCACCCCTCCCGAAGCCACGGCGTTACAACGCTTCCAAGCGTTTTTACAAACAACCGAGTGGCAAGATCGTGACGATCTCCACAATTTCTTCACCCAATTCCCTGATGCGAATTCAACTATTCACCTAAACATCCAATCTTTTTAGCCTATCTTGGAATTTTTTGAAATCTACATCGATAAGAATGTTGTACCAATTGTCGGACAAGAGGAATTGTGGATTCCATGCGATTTGCTTCGCTACATACACAAAGGCGATTGGCCTTTCACCCAGCGGCTTCAGCGATTTTGTGTAATTGCGGGTGAGGCAGATCAGTATATTGAAGATTCGCGTTTGATAAAGAAGGAGGTCGGCACCCAGTTTCTAAGTCGCTTGATGACTTTTGTGTTTCTTCTTGCAGAGGAGCCTGAAAGATCTGAGGTGAGTTTGCCTCATTTGCGCCTTGGGGGTGTCGTCAAGGACACAAAGGAGCCCATTACAGCGCCCTGGGATAGCAAAGAGGGCAATATTCTTGCCCTAACCTACCCAGGAGGTGTCATGGATGCCGCAAAATCCATGGGTGATAAGGGTGCAGAAGCATCCTTCAAGCCCGCTGCAGACGCGCCGGAGGAGACATTAACTCCGGAGGTTTTTTTTGAACACCTCTCCCCAATTGTCATAAATGGGGAGGAATATTTGTTTTTACATGTGTTGGGTTAAAGGCCCGTGTGCCCGGCTGCCCGTTGTTCAACCGCCCATGTACAGCCATTCATTTACTCATTCATAATAACTATACTCACTACTACACATTGTAGTGTGAGTACCGCCCCGCCACACACTGTGTCTATCTCCTTCTTCGTGCTGGCTCTCTGTGTGTGTGCTCTCCGATCCCAACAAGTGGTATCAGAGCTTGGTAGTGAGAGCATTGAGAGCTTCATCATCATTGTTGAGTGTGTTGAAACTTGCTGCTGTTTCATTGCCGTTTTTCGGTTTCGCGCACGCGCGCATTTCTAAAGAGCAGAAGGTTTTTCTGAGCTTGGCATTGGAAGGTTCAGCACTCCGCGAGTATTTTCATCAGGTGTCCTGCGGTTTAACCCCCCTTTCGGAGCCATTCGTGCCATCAGAAATCCCATCCGAGCTACAGACTAGGAGCTGCATTTTTCAGCTCTCTTTGGTAGTTTTCTGCTGCCAGAGCTTCCATAGCCATTACAGGTGCCATTGTTGTAGTGTCTTCCACTTATGTGAGCCCACAGCTCATTTGAGAGTGTGTAGCCTCTTCTAGGAGTGGCCTCATACACACAGATAGAGTGGGAGTTTTGACGACATTGTCTTCTTCGACTACAGGTACAGGTACATGTGCAGGTACAGGTACAGGTACGGGTACAAGTTACAGGTTACAGGGAGCTTTGGATACAGGTTTCTTCTGTGGTTACAAAACATGTATTTTGACTGTGGGACAGCCACTCTTCTGGGCAGTCTGTTTATGCGTGTTCTTGAGCTACAGGTTGACATCATCTATGTATGTTGATGGATGTGGATATGGCAGTTTGACAGACACTCTTTATGCATGATATTGTGGAGATTTGGTTCACTTATACATAGAGCGGGTTTGCTCTTGCTTGCAGTGTTGCGGTTTGAGTACGGACAGGTACTTGGTTGACAGTAGAGATTGGACTTCGTTGAGCTTGTGCATTGGTTATATGCTCACTTGGATCCATTTATGCTCACGGATTTGTGTAAGCTTGGTCAGCTTATGTCTCTATTGTGGTTATTGTGCGCTCCTTGCCGCACTGTCGAAGCAAGGGACTTGCCAATACACCGTACGCGAGCCACAAACGGCTCCAAGCACACAACAAGCCTAAACTAGCAAGCTCAAGAAAACAAAGGGTGTGTCACTCACCGCTCTACGCTCGCCTTCGTGGTGGATTCCTCGCCGCGATGAAGAAGAAGCTGCAGTCATGCCGCGCTCAACCGCTTCGCCGCCGTCGTGCCTTCGCAATGCTCGATCGCACACACACTCTCCCTCTCTCTCTCTCTCACACACACACACACACAAGGAGGTGAAGAAGAAGAAGAAGATGGAGATGGAGCAAGAGCACTCTTCAATTGCACAAATGAGAGAATGAGTAAAAATTAGGTTTAGTTGGCTTTTATAGGAGCTCACCCCATTCACACTTGGGCGCCCATGCTTAACCAACTAATCCCTTGAATGTCCAAGTTAAAGTGCGCCTCTCATCGGCGATCACTCTACCTTTCCCTATTGGTCCGACAAGCCCGGTACCTGACTCTAAATAATACATAATACGCGTCCATCGTAGGTGATGGGTGTCCGTGTGCCATGAGGGTTAACATGCCCCCCTTCCTGATGTAGATTCCGTCCTCGGAAGCTATTGAGTTGAAGTTGGATCGTCGATGTGGAAGAGCATTTGAGATGAATGTCCTTAGCCTTCTTCAGTCACTGCAAAATCAAACAACATTGGCACAGTAATTGCATTCTCTTAAAAAGCATATGCAGTTTTAGGTAGACAAATTGATTGGTAAAAGAATTTCAAACAATTTGGTAGCAATGAACATTAAATTGCAATGTAATCAAATGCATAAACAGATGTAAAGGCAAAAAATTAAACAAGTCTGGGGTCGCTAATTTGACGATCGAAAGGCACTAGAGATCAAATATTAATACCATGGGTAAGCTTCTTAATTTTCTGTGGTCAATTAAGTTGTTTAATCGCGAGAGCCAAGTATTCATGTTCAAGGGCTGACTAGAGGCTATATCTAGAAAACCTTGTAGTTAAGCTATCATAAAAGGAATTTCTCATGAAATCATCGCCTGACTGATTACTTTTTCTTTGACCCCCCAAGGTCTTTTCACACTGATTCAATTTTGAAGTGGGTGCTTATTTTGTATGCCTTGGGTTTTTTGCTTTTCAAGGAAAAGCGCCCACACTGGGAACCTCTAGGGCTCTAGTACCATAGGCAATACATGTGAGTGAAGTACCAAATCAAGCTGAGATTTCTCTTCCAGCTTAAAATTTTACATTGTGGCACTTTGATTTTTTGTTTGTTCATTTTCATCATTTTAATTTTGTAACTTTGGGGGGTCATATAACACTGTTACCCTCCCCAGGCTCATCACATTAGTAAACTCCCTTTATAATACTTAAGCTAAAGGTCAATAGGGTTAAGCCCACTAGAAAGCCCTAGTACATTTCATACAATGCTGCCTAAATCGGATTAAGAACCTAAGTAACCATTGATTATTAGGAAGGCATTCCCCATGGTATTAAGAGAAGATTTCTAATACCTAGCTTGGTCAAACTAGCTTAGTCGGACTGCTTGATTTTTAAACCTAAACAAGTGACTATGACAAAACATTACATTGAATTAAATGTTTGATATTAAGCAAATGCGCTGAATATTATGCTAGCAATCACAATCAAAGCAGACAATCATAGATGCAAAAAGATAAGGGCAATGCTAATGGACAAGAAACACCTGTTTGTGTTGATGGTCGCGCTTGATTTGAAGTGTGAACGAGAGAAAGGTTCCATGAATGTCCAAACCCTATCAATAGCAACACGCTCCTGTACACACTATGAAACACACAATACCTCTAGGAGGCACATCAGTGGGAAAAGAGATCTTTGCTAATCACTCAACTCTAAAACAGAAACACTCCTATCGTACTAATCTTACCTACCCTCCATCACTCAAGTGATGAGGATCAAAGGTGTTTTATGGCATAGGTTTCTGTTTCACTGTACCAGATGTGACATGTGTAGGTCTGAGTCAATGTTTTGACTTTTATTGTGCATACTCGTTTGCTAATTGCTCTTGCTCTTTTTTTTTTTTTTTTGTGAGTATAAAGCTTTATATGTACATTCCCTAAGATTGGAATTGAGAGGTCAGGGAAAAAGGTTGAGAGGGAAACAAGTGAATGAGGACTGTCAGCAAACACTCCCCCCTTCCTTGGGTAGATCATACCGTTTGAAATGAGCTTGCCACCCTTTGAAACCAATTGTTCCAGTTGGTAATAGGTGAGGATTTTTGCCAGTAGTTTTCTATTACCCTAGGTGCCTTGTCAAGCTGCAAGGGTGGTAAGGTACTCTCCCAAGATTGAACTTGAAGTGGTTCATCAGGTGATTCTTGAACACTGGGAGGTGTGGATTCTTTTGTAGCTTCATTGAGGTCCATTACTATAGATGGAGGCTGTGTAGAAGCTTTTACCTCTATGGATGTATTACATGAGGAGCTAGAATCTTCATGGGACTCCCCCCTTCCTGAGCTAGGTGGAACAAATCGTTCTTTCTTTGGTACCCAAACTAGCTCGGGAGCGGGTGTGTAGCATTCTGTGATTTTTTCCTTTCCACGATCATTGATTCGTTTTGGAGCTACGGGATTGGGCTCACATGGGCCAGGTGACAGGTAAGAGCACAATCTACGTTTTGGCACCCAGATTTGATCATTTCCTTGATAGTAGCCTTGGGCTTCCAATAGTCGTTTAGGGATCCATCGCAACATTTTCTTACTTTTCTTGGAGCGAGTGGTACATTTCTTACAAGGCTTCTGTTTTTTAGCACTAGCTATGGTCACTAAAGAAGCTTTAGGGACCCACTTGTATGTTTTCTTCGTTACATTAGGATGAGTCTTGTCGGAAGCGATTTGCATTGCTTGTAGCATATTTAAGGGTATAGGCATTTCATCCCCCTCAGGTGTTACCCAGGTCGTCCCCCTATTTCCCCAAGTGTCTATGGTTGATGCTAGGTGGACCCAATCCACATTGTCTGATTCCGTCATACCCGGTAACACATCCATATAAGGAGAATCTTGGCCAATGTCTGTATCCTTCTTACAAGTGTAACAATATTGTAGTGGGGCCGAGTGAACTGTGGTGTCAGAGCGATGATCAATAATGGTTTTACTCCCTAAGGGGTGTACCTTACCAGTCACCAAATCCACTCTAAGGACAGAGTCTTGGAATTGCAAATAGACATGATTTTTAGACCAATCGTGAACCATCTGTGCTTCCCTCATGAATGGTCGTCCTAAAATCATTTCATATGACATAAGGTGTTTAGAGAAATCCATTACAATGAACGTATGTCGTACCTTGTGTCCTAGAACTTTGATCTTAAGATCCTTGAGCATCCCCATAGGTTTGGCTATGGTACCATTTGCCATCTTCACCACAATGTTAGTAACACTGAGGCGGGGTTTTCCCATGGATTCCCAACAATCTTTTGTAACGATGCTAACTCCCGCACCACCATCAAGAATTCCCTTTATAGTTAATCCCTTGGTAGTGATGGGTAGGGTCGCATTAGACTCGTCGCCTTCAAAATACTGCCCTAATTCGTTAATGGGTACCTCGATCATAGACTCGTGTCCATCTAAGTCAAGTGATTGCACATGATTCTCCTCATCAATCATAATCGAGTCAGGCCTATTTGGTTGCGCAAACTGCGGTAATCCCGTTCGTAGCTCTCCGTTAAGGAATGCTCGAAGTGCAAGGAATAACTCAGGATCTCCATACAGCTTTGCTATGATCGTGGTTCGGACCTCAGAAGACATGAAGTCCACTAGTTTGGCAACATTCATTGGCGTTTTGCAGGGTGTAGGTTCTTGACTAGGAACTGGTGAGGATGGAATCTCATATTCCTCAATGGGATCAGGTATTCCTTCATTAAACATCCTTTCCAACAAGAAGGGTGTATGCTCACTTTCTGATGTCCTGTCCTCACTCCCTTCTTGGATGATACTAGATATGGCTAACGGTCTATGGTTCATGTGGGGTGGATGAACTTGCGTGGGAAACACTGTGTCATGAATTTTGACCTGCATGGGTTCTGGTTCTAGTTTCCTTTGAGTCTCCTCCACTAAACCTCTTAGATGTTTCACCTGCTTAATCTCGTCTACTGGGTTTGGGTACGTCCCAATCTTCTTTTTACGATTCTTCCCTTTTTGCCCCTGCGGTTTATCTTGGGGGTCTTGGATTGGATTTGGAAACACTTGTGGTGTTTTCAGAGGCTCTTTATGGTTTTCTCTCATTCGGTTTTCATTTGGTTCCATGTTACGGTTTTCTTTGTCGGTCTTTCCCTTTGTGGTATTGGTTCTAGTCTCCATTGTCTCGACTGAATCTGAATCATCTTCGAGGTCATTCATATACACGGGGTCATCTCCTGTTCCTATGTTTGTTTTGGAACTTGGCTTTGAATTTTCCGTATTCTGCGACTTCTTCCTTCGTGTCTTCTTTTTCTTTGCTTGGATAACTGACGCGGTATCTCTCTCTTCGAGGATATGGCCTGGCCCTTGAAGCATGGACCGTGTAATCGCATAAGCGGGTGTGACGGGTGGCATTGGTGATGTCACACTAGCAATTTCGACCAAATTTAGGGGTGTGATTTTAGGCGCATTTGGGTTATAGGGGCATTGGGCAATCAAGTGATCTATGCCACAACGATTACATGTGAGTATTGGCATTGCAGACGTGCTCCCTTGATTCACTTGCATCTGTGCAGCATTCTTTTGCAGCCTAATAGGGCACTCCGCTGCTCGATGTGGTCCACCACACTCGTAGCATTGAAGAGGTGGCCTCCTAGCCTGGGTGTTGATATTTTGACCTCTGGATGCGAGAGCAGCAGCTTGATAAACCGGCTTGACTTGTCCCCAACAATCTTCCATGTAGTATATAGGACATTCTTCCAATGTATCAAGTCCGTAGGCAATACTAGTATCTATTTCCTCCTCACAGCCATCTGCATAAGCATTTGATGGCTCGCAACCCACTTGGTTCATAGGGGCGACTCTTGGATGCGGGGGCTGCGGTCCTAGCACAGGAGGTGGTAGCGGTGTAGCTTGTACAACATTTTGAGGTCTAGGGACCATGTGTTGCGGTAGTTGCTCAACAGGTGGAGTAGGCATCAATACAGGAGCTCGAGGCGCATCCGTCCAGGCTACAGGTGGTCTATTTGCCATCATACGTTTGATCATTAAACAATCCTTAGCTTGGTGACCATACCTACCACATGCGTTGCAAGTTCCATTAAATTTTACTCTAAACGTAGGGCACTCACTAGTGCTGTGGACCTAAGCAAATGGAACACCATTGTTGCTCCCTTCTTGGATACATGTGACTATTTTGAGGGGGTCGATTATCCTTAAGAGACTCTTGGATTGCCTTGGTGAGGTCTGTCAAGAATGTCTCAAATACCTTTGGCTCATTGGCAATGGGCTTTGCAGTCATGGGTTCATACTCAATGGCTTGTGAGCTAGTGGATCTCGTGTCAGTAGACACCCTCATGCCTGCTATCATCAAGTTGTCCTCTAATTGGATTGCATTGGCAGTGACATCTTCCCAGGTTGTGATACCTCTAATCACTAGTCCATTATAGATTCCTTCATTCCTCAACCCTCGAATGAATCGATCAAGCAGTTGGTTATTGTTGAAGCGCTCATTTACAGGGCAGCGATAGTTTAAGTGCTTTAGACGACTAATGAAGTCCCTTACTGACTCTCCTTCCTTACGTTCGGCCTTCTGTAGCTGAGATGCTACACCCCAAAGCACACCTTCTCGTATGTACTCCTTTAGAAACAACCTTCGAAGGGTAGGGTAGATTGTTTTCTCGTCCACCCTTAGGGTCCTATACCAATCTCCAGCCTTCCCACTTAATGTCAAGCTTAAGGCATTGCACTTATGTAGTTCGTTGCGTTCCCCTAAGGAATCACATACTTGTTCAAACACTTCAATGTGTTTCCTAGCATCTTCGTCCCCATTGAATTTTTGCGTGAGTTTGGCAATTTGTACTGCCTTACTTCTAGGCTCTCTATCAGATGCATGACGCATATTTTCCGCGATAGATCGACCTATGGTTTGAGCAAACGCTGCCAAGTCACCTATGTGAGGAGGCAGGGCCGGTGGAGGTACTCTTGGAATCATATGTGGGAGAGGAACGGGTACCGGTCTTGGCATATGTGTGGATGATGCAGGATATGGAACATAACCGGGCATAGGTCCACTCGGATAAGGGCTAGGGAGCGGCACTCGAGGAGCATAAGCAAGTGGTACAATTGGAGGTGTGGGGGCCATGTGTGCATAAGGGGCTAGAGGCACATATGGTCGAGGCCCCATATTAGGTACTACGACACTAGGTAGTGGCACTGCGCTAACCGTAGATGTCATCGGTACATTCTCTGTCAGGCTTATCCCTGGAGTGAGCACTGTGTTTTCCTTAATAGAGGGTTGAGCCAAGTTAGGGAAGCTAAAGTTTTCGCTCGGAGGCTCAGATTGCATAGAGACCCCAGGTGAAATGACGTAAGATGGGTCCATGGGGCTCATTAGAGGAGTCTCCATTTGTGATAGAGTAGGCTGTTGAGCCTTGCTCGTATCCAGAAATCTCATGGGGCCATTTGAGAGTATATTTACCCCTCGGTTTTGCCTTTCTGATTGAATAATGCCATGGATAACATTACAGATCATTTTCTGTTGATCTTCGATGCTCGTGGCACTAGAGGTGGATTGTACAATCTCTATCCATCCTACATGGTAGGCGTGGCCAGAGTGTAGATCCGTCAACACCTCAGTGTGGAGGTCGTATGTCCAATGATCATTAATGAACAATCCTTCTAGAGTCAACGTGTTAACGGTTTCTTGTGAGGTAGAAGCAATGTTGCTCCCCGTGGTTTTACTTGCCACCAACGGTACTCTAGAGGGAACTTCTGAAGGAGGCAGCTCAACAGGGCCTTCTTGGTAAGAAGTTGGCAAGATATCCACATGGACACTCTTTGGGGGTGTGGGGTCCACGTGCGATGTGAAAGGAGAGTCCACTTCCCCACCCCCTTCGTGTGCTTCATTTGCATCAGGTTCCGAGCGAGTAGTTCTACCTAATGTCTCCATGAAACGGCTAAACATACTAGTACTAGGCTGTGGAGCTTCGGGAGGTGCATGGTCTTCTCTCTCAGTGTTTTGGGTAGGGTATGCTTCCATGATTTCTGAGTCGGAGGAGGAATCACTAGCGGCTATTTTAGGGTCTTGGGTGGTGCTACCTTGTGTCCCCGCTGAGGGTATAGAGCTTATCGTGGATGGGTAATGGGTGTCCGTATGAACAGAGGCACACTCAATATGCTCGTGTTCTAGCACCCGCCCAGAGCGTAAGTGCATGTGCTTTTGATACCCTAAGGTGTCAAAAAGCTGCTCTAGGAGGCCTTGTGACTAGTTTTTAGCGTGTTTTTTGTTTGTCTTTTAGCTAGATTTTTTAGAGCGTGTCGTGGAATGGGCCGTGTGATAGCTCAAAATGAGCGCATCGGTCAGAGGGTCGTGCCGTGCTTTACAGCACTCCGTTTGGTCACTCTATGCCCTCCGAATCCCTAAAACTGTCAATTTCCAGTAGGGAACTAGGCCCAAACTAGAAAGTCTAAGGGTGCAAGTGGGAAGAGAAAGGAGGAGAGTGGAGGACTTGTCCCACATGCCCTCATTCTCTCTTGAGGGAGTAGGGTATATATATAAGAGTGAGTCTAGTGTATATCATAAGACTGAGGACTGAGGCCTGGGCCTGGGCTTGGGCTTGGGCTTGGGAGAATGATCTCGATCCCGATCTATCTTTTATACAAACCAACCCGTCCGTTTTAAGAGACACCGGAAAAATTTCGCCGCCCGCTCGCTCGCGTTTTTAATTTCCGAATTTTGCAAAAAAACGCAGAAATTGCAGAAATTGACAGAAAATGCAAAAAAAACGCAGAAATTACAGCAAATTGACAGAAATGCAGAAAATTGCAGAAATTGAAAACGCCGAACTTGAAAATGCAGAAATTGTAGAAATTGAAAAAACGCAGACAATAGCAGAAATTGAAACTTGACAGCAATTGCAGAAAACGCAAAAACAGAAATCTTCCACACACTCCTTCCCTGCCTTTCCTATGATAGAAATTGCACCACAAGGAAGCGTAAAGTGCTAACCGAGCTTAGTGTAGGGCATATCCCCGGCAACGGCGCCAAAAATGTGCGCTCCTTGCCGCACTGTCGAAGCAAGGGACTTGCCAATACACCGTACGCGAGCCACAAACGGCTCCAAGCACACAACAAGCCTAAACTAGCAAGCTCAAGAAAACAAAGGGTGTGTCACTCACCGCTCTACGCTCGCCTTCGTGGTGGATTCCTCGCCGCGATGAAGAAGAAGCTGCAGTCGTGCCGCGCTCAACCGCTTCGCCGCCGTCGTGCCTTCGCAATGCTCGATCGCACACACACTCTCCCTCTCTCTCTCTCACACACACACACACAAGGAGGTGAAGAAGAAGAAGAAGATGGAGATGGAGCAAGAGCACTCTTCAATTGCACAAATGAGAGAATGAGTAAAAATTAGGTTTAGTTGGCTTTTATAGGAGCTCACCCCATTCACACTTGGGCGCCCATGCTTAACCAACTAATCCCTTGAATGTCCAAGTTAAAGTGCGCCTCTCATCGGCGATCACTCTACCTTTCCCTATTGGTCCGACAAGCCCGGTACCTGACTCTAAATAATACATAATACGCGTCCATCGTAGGTGATGGGTGTCCGTGTGCCATGAGGGTTAACAGTTATTCAGACATGGAGTATGTTTATGCCTCTATGACAGCTCATTGTTGATGCATTTTGTGGCACGGTTTGCCTAGGCCGGTTGAGTTACAGGTGTCACGGGTTTATGCATTTGTTTGTGGATTTCTACGTACGTTTTTTGACCATATTATGGGCTGATTTATACTCTATGCGTTTGCTCTTTGATTGAACAGCAGGTGTTGTCAGATTTGCAACACTACTTTGTTGTGGCAGTTTGTTGGTTGGTTACAGGTTTCTCATTGTTGCATTCTTGTTGTAATGGGCACTAAAGAGGACACAGTTTTCAATATTGAGAAGTTGGATGGTGCTAACTTCTCATATTGGAAAGATCAGATTTGGGATGTCTTGGTGCAGAAGAAACATATTCGACCTCTAAAGTTGCAGGGAGTTAAGCCAGAGAACATGGAGAGGGATGATTGGGAGGAGTTGGATGAGATGTGCAGGTCTACCATTAGGCTTTCCCTTTCAAAGTCTGTTTATTACAATGTGAAAGATGCACAGGGTGGAGCTTATGAGCTATGGCAGCAGATTTGCGATATGTATGATAAGCATTCGGCTGCTTCTATGGTGTATTGGATTAAAAAGCTTATTGATTTGCGAATGGAGGAAGGTGCTTCCATGAATGCGCATTTGAATGAGTTCAATACAATTTTCAGCCAACTTGCTACGCAGAAAATTACATTTGAGGACAATGTAAAAGCTATGTTTTTACTTGTCACGTTGCCTGAGTCATGGGACACATTTAGGACAGCCATCAGTAACTCGGTTCCTGCGGATGAGTTGACAAGTACTAATGTGGAGTCTAGTCTTCTCACGGAAGAGATTAATCGAAAGAATAATGCAGGTAGTAAGTCTTCTAGTGCAATGGTTGTCAGAGGTAGGACTATGGACAAGTATAAGTCCAACAGGGGTAAATCTAGAAGCAAGTCCTGTGCAGGCACAAGTAAAAAGGATGTGGAATGTTTTCATTGTGGTAGAAAAGGCCATTTCAAAAAGGATTGCTACAAGTGGAAAAGGGAAAATGGAGATGGTAAGAAGAAAGACCATGATGCTAAGGACAAGCCTAAATCCAATGTCAAGATTGAGGAGTTAAATGCAACACAGGGAGAGTGTAGCTCTCAAGATGACCATGTATGTGCTCCGACTAGTGCTACTAGTGAAGAGCTTGGTGATGTGTTGCTTGCATCCTATTTTGATGACGCTTTTCTTCTCACTCATGAGCGTAGTATGCCTATGGATTGGGTCATTGACAGTGGTGCTTCTTTTCACGTTACGCCTCATAGGTCGTGGTTTCATGACTATGATGCTTCGAGCACAGGTACTGTCAGGATTGCCGATGGGCGTTCTATGCAGATTCATGGCATTGGGGATATTCATTTGGCTATGCCAAACTCTACTACGTTTGTCTTGCAGCATGTGCGTCATGTGCCGGCTCTTGCAAAAAGCTTGATTAGCGTGGGTCAGTTGGATTTACTTGGTTTCAATGTATCTTTTGGTGATGGAGGTTGGAAGCTCACTAAGGGCAGCCTTGTTTTGGTTAAAGGTGCTAAGAGGAATACGTTGTATTCTCTTTGTGTAGCTAGTGTGGCTGATCACATTGTGGGGATCACTGAGCAACCTCCTGCTTCTTTATGGCATCAGCGTTTGGGGCATATGTCACTAAAAGGTTTGAAGTTGTTGGCACATGCGGATTACATTCCCATTTCAGATTTTGGTGGTTTTGAGTTTTGTGAGCATTGCCTTTATGGTCGACATGCTCGGTCTTCTCATAAGAAAAGTGTTCCACACAGATCTTTTGAAAAGCTAGCTTTGGTGCATAGTGATGTATGTGGGCCGATGCCCAATGCTTCTCTTGGAGGTGCTATGTACTTTGTTACGTTCATTGATGATGCTAGCAGGAAGGTATGGGCATACCCCATTCGTAAGAAGGATATGGTGTTTGATATATTTAAGCAATGGTTGGCTCTTGTTGAAAACCAATCAGGTTGTAAGTTGAAGTACTTACGTACGGACAATGGGGGTGAATTTATGTCTCATGCTTTCACAACATCATGTGTTGAGAAGGGTATACGGCGCGAGCTTAGTGCTCCCTATACACCTCCTCAAAATGGTGTGGCAGAGCGCATGAACAGGACTATACAAGAAAAAGTCCGTAGTATGCTTTCTATGGCTGGTTTGTCAAATGGATTTTGGGCTGAAGCTGTTGCCACTTCTGTGCATTTGATAAATCGTTCACCTAGTGTTCCTTTGGGCTTCAAAGTGCCTGAAGAGGTATGGACAGGTTTGCCACCTTCGTATGGTCACCTTCGTGTTTTTGGCTGTGAAGCTTATGTACATGTACCTAAGGCAAAACGCAACAAATTGGATCCAAAGAGCAAGAGATGTATCTTCTTGGGTTATGGTAGCTCTGGTGAGATGGGTTATCGATTGTGGGATCCTATTGATAGGAAGATTGTGCACAGCCATGATGTTGTTTTTCATGAGGACTTATGTATAGAGCATCACCGCGAACGGTTGAGGTTCGGCGTGTGATATTTGAGGAAGATGGTCATCGGTATGATGGTCCCATGGATGCTTGTGGGCAGCCCATTGACCCTCAAGTGGGAGATCAACCCTTGTTGGGAGATCATGTAGATGTGGGGCAGCCAGATCAGCCCTTGTTGGGAGATCATGTAGATGTGGGACAGCCAGATGCACCTCCTGCACAGTCTTTGAGGCGTTCAGAGCGGCGTGCAAGACAACCTCAGCGTTTTGTGACTTCTATGGATTATGTATTGTTGACTGATTGCGGGGAGCCATCATGTTATGATGAGGCCATGTCTAGTGTTGACAAGCTCAAGTGGGAGCAGGCTATGCAGTCAGAGATGGATTCGTTGATCCAAAATGAAACGTGGGAGCTTACTCCTTTGCCAAAGGGTAAGAAGGCACTACCATGCAAGTGGGTTTACAAGATAAAATTGTGTTCAATGGATGCAAAGCCTAGGTACAAAGCAAGGCTTGTGGCTAAAGGATTCAAGCAACAAAAGGGCATTGATTTTGACGAGATCTTCTCCCCAGTGGTGAAGATGTCTACTTTGCGTATGTTGTTTGCTTTGGTAGCCACAGAAGACATGGAGTTGAAGCAAATGGATGTAAAGACAGCTTTCTTACATCCGGACTTGCACGAGGATTTGTACATGGAGCAACCAAGTGGGTTTGTTATTCATGGTTCAAAGAAGATGGTATGCCGGCTTCTTAAGACCTTGTATGGGCTGAAGCAATCATCTCGTGAATGGTATCGTAAGTTTGATGCATTCATGAGTTCATTGGGCTATGTACACAGTTATGAGGACCCATGCCTCTATACTCGCAAGGCTGCGGATGGTAGTCTTATTGTTTTGGTTTTGTATGTGGATGACATGCTGATCGCAGGGAAGTGTATTTCTGATGTGGATGCCTTGAAACATAGGTTACATGAGACCTTTTCCATGAAGGATCTTGGGGATGCCAGTCATATTTTGGGTATGCGGATCACTCGTGATCGTTCTCGCAAGATGCTCTTTCTTAGTCAGAAAGAGTACATTGACAGGGTGCTTGAGCGTTTTCATATGGAAGGGGGGAAGGCCATTAGTACCCGTTGCCTCCATATATAAAACTCAGCCATGATGACTGCCCTCAGACAGATTTGGAGACTACAGAGATGTCTCAGATTCCCTATGCGTCAGCTGTTGGTTCCTTGATGTATGCCATGGTGGCTACGCGTCCAGATCTTGCTCATGCAGTTGGTGTGGTTAGCAGGTACATGTCTAACCCGGGCAAGCGTCATTGGGATGCAGTGAGAGGTATTCTCAGATACTTGAGAGGGACTTCAGAGTTGTCCCTATGTTATGGTGAGAAGGATATGTCTGTTTGCGGATATACAGATTCAGACTATGCAGGGTCAGTGGACTCGAGGAAGTCTACTAGTGGCTATGTGTTCACAGTTGCAGGTGGACCGGTTTCGTGGGCATCACGTTTACAGCCATGCGTTGGTTTGAGCACTACAGAGGCTGAATATATGGCTGCCACTGAGGATGCCAAGGAGGCCGTATGGCTCTCACGACTAGTGGGAGATCTTGGTATGGCTGGTGATGCTCCGATTCTACATTGTGATAGCCAGAGTGCCATAGCGTTGGCACGGAATCCTGTCTTCCATGCGAAGACAAAGCACATTGAGGTGAGGTATCACTTCATACGAGAGGTGCTAGAGGACAAGCGCATAGAGCTTGTCAAGGTACACACTGACGATAACCCTGCTGATCTACTCACGAAGTCATTAGCCTCACAGCGGTTTGCACACTGCAGATCGCTGATGGGTATGGCTTGACTTCTTTTGCTGTACTTTGGCCACTTTAAAGGCACACTGTCTTTAAGTGGGAGATTGTTGGGTTAAAGGCCCGTGTGCCCGGCTGCCCGTTGTTCAGCCGCCCATGTACAGCCATTCATTTACTCATTCATAATAAGTATACTCACTACTACACATTGTAGTGTGAGTACCGCCCCGCCACACACTGTGTCTATCTCCTTCTTCGTGCTGGCTCTCTGTGTGTGTGCTCTCCGATCCCAACAACATGATCTTGAAAATTTTTTTGACATCCGGATGGATGAGTGCCTGTCCATCCTCTGTGCCACTGTAGAGTCCTCTGCCATTGACGCCTCCTACCCCTTGGAGAGAGTGTGGTAGATACAGTGGAGTTGGCAATGGTGGCCTTGACAGATGCACCGCACTCATCTGTGTCCGAGGATGAGTTTTTAGCTACACGTGCATTGCTTGGATCCCAACACACTCCTATGCCTGTTCATATGGATGAACTTGAGAGTGTCGCTATGGCTTCCAATTCATCCATTTCTCTTGACAGCAAAGGCATAAACGATGAGGACGATGAAAAACAAGAGGTATCAATTAATTTTTGTTTTGTGATCACGTTAATTTTCATTGTTGCATTCTGAAATCTTATTTACTTTCTTTGTAGAATGTTGTGGAGCTGGATGAGCATGCAGGTCGTGGAGGAGCTTTTGGATGGCAGTCATCCCTTACGCATTACCTTGGCAAGCTCCCCCAGGACGGCTTTGCGATAATCCAGAAGGAGTACACTCCTTGTGGTCAATTTTGGGTGTCAATGATGAAAGCAATGAGCCGCATCCTATGCCTGTCAACCATATCTCAAGCCTCCCAAGTCATTTATCTTGTAAATAAATCTCTGGCCAGTGCTGCATTTGCGACACACATTCGTGGTCGTGTACTTTCTAATGTGGCCTTAAGCCAAGCTATAGATCTAAGCAATGTGGAACAAATTGCTTGGGATGTGCTGCACAAACAGCTTCCCTACACCCAAGAGCGGTGAGAAAACATTGCTCGCCATATCTTAGATGGCTCAAGCACTCAATAGCTGCATATATCTTGTAATTAACTCTTTCAAATTTCTAATGGGATATATCACATCTTTGTACTTTGCTATTTCAAATTTGGAATGGGACTTGATTTTAACTGTGAAATTCTGTATTGAGTTTATGGTACGATAGACAGTAGGTGATTGGCTCTATATTGTGGTATGATTGTGCAATTCTCTAAACCAAGATCAAGATTTTTTTTTCATATAAATAACACCAAAAAGGCATAATATCAGTGCAGCTTTACAAATCTAGCCAAGAAAAGGTGGAAAAAAGCTGTCTGTGGGCCTGTCGCAGAGGCGCGCGAGAGGGCAAAAGTACTGTTACTTTTGCCCTCTCGCGCGCCTCTGTGACAGGCCCCCAGACAGCTTTTTTCCACCTTTTCTTGGCTAGATTTGTAATGTTGCACTGATATTATGCCTTTTTGGTTTTTCAATTAACCACAATCGGTTGACAGCTCTTGTAATCAACTTCTATCGACATGTCTCTCTCTCTCTCTCTCTCTCTCTCTCTCTCTCTCTCTCTCTCTCTACCTAGTTCTACTTAAAATCATTTTTCCTTTAAAAGCCATTTCAACCACAAGAACTCACTTTTGAAAGAAAGAACCGACATCTAGAAAGAACCGACAACTCGTTATATTTGAAAAAGATATCTTTACATTGCCAAAATTGCATAAAAGTCAAATTCAGTCTCTCTCTCCTCTGATTCGACGCGCAAGAGCGATATCCTTGGGCATTATTGTCACCCGTTTTGCATGAATAGCACACAAGTTTGTGTCTTCAAAAAGAGAAACTAGTTGATATTCTGCTGCTTCCTGTAGAGCTTCTACGGCGATACCTTGAACTCGAAACGCCATTCGATAACTTTGCATGATCTCTTTCACCAAACGTGCGAATGGTGCCTTGCGGATGAGAAGGTCTGAAGTCTTTTGATAGTGACGAATCTCTTGCAAGGCCTTTGGAATGCGTCGCTTCACAGTAGGAGCCCGTTGTTGAGGGATGGTAGGATCTGGGACATGGGCCTTGCGAGGGGCCGAACCTTGAAAAACTTTTTCTTTCTACAAGAGGGCTTGCGATGAGGAGCTTGCGCATCTTCCAGCCCACCATGTGCTCCGACTGGCTCTTTAACTCCACCCTGCGCTCCAACTGGCTCGTCTTCTACATCCTCAAAATCCTCTTCATTTAGTAACCCATGATCACGTCTAGGCTGATCTGACGGCAGAGCTCCGAAGCCACGTGGCAATGTCTTCCCAGCCGGGACTCGATGATTGCTTGGGATCTCCTGTCCGCTCCATGGTGGGCTTGGTGCTTCGCTGTCCGTCTCGGTTTCAGTGTCACTACCCGTTTCTTCTTGCGTGAAGGTTGTCCATCTTGTTGCTCTTCACCTGACCATTCCCTCTCCATCTCTTCTAGGAGCTCTTGTTCGTGTATCCAAGGTGGTTTTTGAGCACCTTGGACGGATGAGTGAGAGTGAGGAAAAAAAGGTTGATCTTTTCTTGCTGTTTGCTTTGTGCGTGCCATTGTGTAAGAAGGGGCAATATTGAAAATGAGACTCCCTCTTCTCTAAAATCCCCCTATTTAAAAAAAATAGGTCTCTTCATACTTGACCAGGCCACTTAAAAAAACTCTTAATATCATCAAAATATAAAAAACAAAAAATGGATAAATGGAGAAGTATTATATGCAACTCAACAAAGACATCTACAAACATAAACATTACATTGCATAGCATCATTTGTTTTACATGTTGGGTAACCAACGTTTGCCTACTCTATGGCCGCCGCCTAGCATGATTAAGGGGTCCGGTGGAGTTTCTCCATTTCTCTTTAGCATTAAGTTGAGACTGTCTCCTAACCTCCTTGGCAAGACTCGACTTTCGTGCTCGCTCTATGGCATGACATGTCCCCAAAGAACAACGAAAGAACCAATCAAACATCTCCTTCATGTAGTTGGATCTCGTAGTTCCACCACCGTGACGTGTATTTTTAAAGTAAACACCTTTGGCTCGAGAATGTGATTTCTCCATTCCTCGAGTGCTCCACATGTCTAATGAACCATATTTTGACACAAAGAATGCTCCACGCGCATACAAAATATGCTGCATCAAGAAAAAATGTTTAGATCAAATGAATGTTTATGTATAGCATCAAAATTTGAACTAGACAAAGTAACTTACCGTGTAGTGTGTGATATTGCTCTCTCCCCACGCTTGCACAAAGGCTTTAGTGAAATTAGAAATGTGATCTTTGAACAAATTTTGTTGCTCGCTCGTGGTTTGGGGTTTCCACATGATTTGAAGCACTAACTCGAAGTGGTGCCACACTTGCCTATGCAAATTTACAAGCATGGGATTTAATCTTGATCGGTCGTACACTTGCAAAGTGCTTTCCATAGCTCCCATGGAGCATCCTCCTCACCCCTCTCCTTTCGCATCTCTGGTTTCTTGAAAAACCTACATGCTTTCACACCATTCATAGATACTTTTTGTGGCACTTCATGCATATTTTCCACCTCACCGATGATAGAAACATTGCCACCATGACATCCAATCGAATTTAGAATTGCTTGAACTATTCCAATGGCTTCCACAAATCTGGAAAGTGGTTTCATTGTGAAAGCGTACTCTATGTGAAGCTTTCACAAGCGATCAAATATACGCATGAAGGCATGCAAAGTGCAAAAGTGTACATTTGTAAGTGGAAAATTGATAATGGGATGCCATGTTCTATCTTTTGTCGATCGATTGGGGACCTCCATGATAGGACACTTCAACACCGCGCACACCCATTCCCTTGCATCATCATCCATTGACCCTGTTGCCTGACTTCCCTTGACACTTTTCTTTGAAGACGTTGTGAGCGGGATGAAAACACACACAGCGCCTCTATAACGACCCGACACACACTCTTGGGAAGATACACACACACACTATGGGGCACCACTCGGCTTAGACAACACACCTGGCCGAGACAGGGAACACACCTCTGGAGTGAGAGGAGAGAAACTATCCACTTATCCACTCCACACAGACACACACACACACACACACACACACCCAAAAAACTTAGCTCAAAAGAGGAGAATTTCTGATGTTTAGATACAATTGAGCTTGGGCCAACACCAATGGGGCAAACAGCTCACACAATATGGGTAAAAGATACCAGATACAATCACAAATTGGAGAAGAAGCTTCACTCACCGGAGAAGATTACACAGAAAAACAGCAGAAAAAGAGTGAGGAATTTGGCAAAATGGACAGCGCCATCGCGTCCGGAACGGCCCAAAACCCCAGTCTACAATGTCAAAGTGCTCAAATCCGACATCGGATGAGCAGTTTACGGCCAAAACAGGCTCCAAAAACCCAAAAAAACACACCTGCGGCTGTTCCTCCTCTCTTCTCCACGTTTTTTCTGGTCTTCTCTCTCTTTTTTCAGTTCTCACACTTAGCTTTATTACTTGGACACCCTTGGCCTTTTAGATGACCTCAAACGGACCCCGAACAAGCCAAAAACTGACCTCGCAGTGCATAGTTGTCACCTTTTTGCATCATTCGCACACCTGGCACTCAGCTTTTTTCCAATAATGCATCTCGCCACCACGTGAAGTGGCCCCAAAAAGTGGTCCTAATAATGACCTTTCTACATAACTCTCACAAGAAAACACCCACGTTGTGTCCATCCTCATCCGCGTGCAAATATTGACCTCGTTCGCCCTCCTGACGCCACTAGATGCCATCTGACGCACCTGCTGACCTCACGTCGTCGGCCCGCGAACAGCTTCCTCGAGAAGTTTTACGCGCTACCAACTCCTCCTTATTGTAGAAAAACACAATGGTACTGGTAATAGTGAAAATCGATGCACTATGTACACACTGTCCTACCTGTACACATGTGGGCCCCACGTAACCACCTGGCTCTGGCAAATGGGCAATCCTTTATTTGATGCACCATGCATGTGTATGTACATATGCGCAATCCCTTGCTCCAAAAAACTCCTGACATAATTTGCCCATCCCCTAGCCTGCTAGATCATTCATGATCAGCAGCAGCAAAGAGCGATATGAGACTCGCCGCATCACATGTCTCCTCATCCTTCACCAACATTGCTTGCTCCACAGACAGTTCATCTTGCTCCACCATCATCAATCTAGCATGATACAATTTAAGACGCAATCCATTTACCCTTGACTTATGTAGAACACCATCCAGGTTAGCCAGCTGATATGTGCCATTTGGAAAACACTCTACTATCTTGAAAGGGCCTTCCCACTTAATTTGAAACTTCTTTTGGAAGGTGTTGTCCAGCTTACTGTTGTAGCGCAAAACCAAGTCATGTTTCTTGATACCCTTACTTTTGACCTTTTCATTTATCTTTGTCAAAGCCTTATCCTGCATCTGCCCATCTAGAGAGATAGTCCACTGCCGTCAAAATATAGCTTTTGCCCCTGCTTGTGATAGGTAACGGGCCTATTGCATCAATTCCCCACTTTTCAAACACATCAAACGCCATAATGGTTTTTCGTAGCTCTGGCTTCAACACTCTCTTCCCAAATGCTTGACACCTATTGCAAGACCTACACCAATGGTGAACATCCTTGTGCAAACTAGGCCATACATACCCCTCTTGCAAAATCTTATGCAAGGTGATCTTTAGAGCAAAATGGCCACCACATGCGCCTTCGTGATTCTCTTCCAACACTCTGTAAAGCTCCTCCCGCCAAGGTACACGTCTCAACACGAGATCAGCCCCTTTCATGTATAAGACATCACCAATCAATTTGTACCTGTATGCTCTACGCACAAAGCCATACTTCTTAGACTTCTGAATCTCCTTTGGAATGATTCCTGTTAGCAAAAACTCCTCTTCTTGAGCCAAACTTTCCCGGCCATGATAAAGAGGTAAAGTGGTCCTCAACACAAATAGCTCCCCAATCATGCCTTGAGCTGCTTCATGTGCCTCTCCATTTAGAGCACGTTCAATGTGTCTGATACTCCATGCTTCAAACTTTTTTAACAGGCCTTTAATTCTGAAGCACATTTCCTTCAATGAGGTGTTCTTGCTCTTCCACACACCCAACACTTGCTTCACCACTAACAAGGCATCACCTTTTATGCTCAACCTTCGAACCCCATGCTTCAAACAAATGTGTAATCCGGCTTCCAATGTAGCATATTCAGCCTCATTGTTACTATGCGCATCCAATTTGAACCCTCTCTTGCATACTAGCTTCCCCTCTGGATCATAAAGTGCTATACCCCCTGAAGCTGCATCATGGCTCTTTCTGTATGAACCATCAAAGAACAACACATGTGCATTGCTGATGTGTGGCACTTCTTCAACTACCTTTCTCACCACCTCTTCCTTAACAATAAGGGGATTCTCCTTGTAGGTCAACAAATCAGCTAGGGTAGCCCTTGTACTATCTTCCACTAGAAAAGAGAACTCAAACTCTTGCAGCTCAATTACCCATTTCTTCACCACATTTGACATGTTAATACCATTAATTAACTGTGGCAAAAAGGCATAACTCGTCAAGAAAACAAAAGGCCGTGGTAGCAAGTAATGACGAAATCGTCGACAAGCAAATATTACACTGGCCATCACTAGCTCTACTTCCGATAACTTTCTCTCCGCTACCAACTTCACTCGGCTTGCACAATACACTGGCCTCATATAATGGCTGCCCTTCCCCCTTTGCAATAGCATGGCTCCAATGGCATCATCCCCTACTGATGGATTTACATAAAAAACTTTCTCCCAATCAGGAGCCTGCATGGCTGACAACCCCCCTAACACCTCTTTCACCTCTTGAAACACTTCTTCACACTTGTCATCCCATTGCAATGGATCATGCTTTGCCACTTGCTGTAATGGATAAAGAAGCTGCGAAGACAATGGAATAAACCGTGCCATGTACTTCACTTTGTGTATAAAGGTTGCCAATTGCTTCGTACTCATAGGTGATGGAAGAAGAATAATAGACTTAACCTTATCTGGATCAGCCTCAATGCCATTTTCTGACACCATATGGCCCAATAACTTCACCCTTGGCTGTGCTAGATGACATTTCTTTGGATTTAGTTGTCCTCCACATTCATCATATCGAGCCAATACCATCTGCAACTTCTCATGATGCTCAGCCCTACTGCTATAGACACAGAAGTCGTCCATAAAAGCCTTAACACAACTACCAATGAATGGTTCCAACACCCAATTTGCTCTTTCTTGATAGAAAGATGGTCCATTTGACAACCCAAATGGCAATACTGTGTAGCAATAGCAGCCCCATGGCGTAATAAAAGTTGTCTTTGTGTGGTCTTTAAGAGCAATCTTCAATTGAAAATAGCCTGAAAAACCATCACACACACTGTACCTCTCATAACCTGCCACTGAATCCAAGATCTGATCGATGAATGGAAGAGGATATGGGTTCTTCTTAGTGGCTGCGTTTAAGGGTTTAAAATCCACACAAATTCTCCACTTCCCATCCTTCTTTGGACTGACTACAACTGGACTCACCCATTCTGTGGTCTCCACTGGAACTATGAACCCTGCCTTCAATAACTTGTCCACCTCTACCCGCAAGGCTTCCATTTTCTCTTGACCCATCCTTCTTAGCCTTTGCCGCACTGGCTTAGCACCTTCTTTCAGCTCTATATGCATCTCTTCACCCTTGAACCCTCTGATCTCTTCATATGAAGTAATGAACAAATCAGGAAAACTAGCCAGCATATGCAAATATATATCCTTCTCCATAGCTGAGAGGTCTCCACTGATAATTTGTGTCACCAATTCCTGCTTCTTTGACAACTCAACCTTGGTTTGCATCAGCCCTTCAATCACTTCATAAGGCCCTTCACTTTCATCTTCAACTTCCTTCGCAAATGCGACTAAACCAATCTCCTGGATTTCTTTGTCCATCAAAAGAAATGCAACATCAGCATCCTCATCACTGCTGGTAGTGCTATCACTATCCTCATCTGTCACCGTGGAAGAGTCTTCATCACTAGACTCATCCTCATCTTCATAAAGCTCCTCTAATCGTTTCCTTGTGTCCATATTATAAAGCTTCTTGGTACCTGTCTTTCCATAGAGGCTAATCGTACCATGTCGCCAATCTTGAACAGCTCCCACTGCACGTAACCATGGTCTGCCCAGTATAATAGGATATGCTCCCAACCCTGCTGGCATCACATGAAAATCAACCACTGCCTTTGCATCATATGCCTCCACTTCTAAGCTCTTTACAACACCCAAGCATTTTACTTTTTGATGGTTTGCCAATCTGATCCGAAAACCTGACACCCCAGCCACCGTGAGACCCATCTTCTCAACGCATGAGTGTGTTATGACGCATATTTGGGCTCCGCCATCCACATAACCTTGTCCCAAATTTTTCCTTTTATGCCACACATCTACTATTGGACAAATGTCTGGTAGCTCGTCCATTGCCAACACCTTCACTGAACCTCTCTCTGGCTCTTTCTCCATTGGGTTAACCATCCTCTTTCACTGTCGCTTTAGCTTAGGCACCATCTCTATAAGCTGCCCAAAAGTAACATCTGCCTTCCTGCTCGTCAGATCCTCCTTCAAGTCATAGCTTAATTGCCCATCCCCTAGTGGAAAATCTGAAACATGAAACTTTCGATGAGCTCTCCTTTTCCTCTTGGCCTTGACATCCTCGCCTTCATGGCTCTTTCCTTTCTTCTTACTAGGACCTGGGGCACTTCTTCCTTCCTTTTCCTCTGTGGTCCTCTTCCCAATAGGCATCACTAATGTATCCTCTAGCTTTGATGCCTTCTCCAAGGTGACTACACTTAGCACTTTTGTCTTCCCTTTTTCCTCCTGGGTCAGTCCACTGGTTCCTTCGTCTCCCTTAATTTCGATGCCATAATCATTTGACCTAGTTAGCACCTGTCTTGGCAATGGATACATGTCTCCCCCCATCCTTGGTGGCTTATCACATTGCGGGCTGATGTGACCCAACTCTCCACAATTATAACATGTGGGCGTCTGCCTCCAAAACCTACCATTGCTTTGTCCAACACCATTCCTAGGCCTTTCTTCACCTCCTTGCTGATTTGCAAACCTCCCTCGACCTCGATTATTTCCCACTTGACCTAGCATGTTTAGGCTGAGATTCTTCATCAAATCAACCACTTGCCTCATGTCTTGCCTTAGGCCATCATCTTGCACTGCTGTAGTGACCACTGCTGGCATAACCTGAGTAGTAACAGGAACCACTGGTTCATGATGAACCCCTGACATGCGCCCTTGTAAAGACTCTATAGGCTGAAATTCAGACATCATTGGCAAAGACTCCACCCCTAACTGGCTCATTTTCCTCAGCTTCCACTCTTTGTTCCTTGCTACCTCTAGTGCATCTTCATATGTCCTAGGCTTCTTTAGCTCCACTCTCCAACGTATATTCTCCCAAAGACCAGCCAAGAACCTGTCCTTCTTCATCATGTCAGGCGGGGGTACCTGTGGTGCTAAAGCCTTGCACATTCGCTCCCATGCCAATGAAAACTTACGTATGTACGCATCTACTGGCTCACCTTCCTTTTGCACCAAAGCCTGTACTTCTTGCCACACTTTGTCAGGGTCTTCTATCTTCACAAACTCCACTTCCAATCCATGCCTTAGATTGTCCCAACTCAATCTTATAGGTGGATCAGCCATACGCAACTCCTCTTCAAATGCTTTGGACCAAGCTCGTGCATCACTCTTCAAACAAATTTGGAGAAGGCGTAACATTTGCGTAGGGTCATGAATCTGGTTGCTAATGCAGGCAACCTCCATCTTTTCCAGAAAGTCCTCCACATCTTCATCACTTCTTCCATGAAACTCCGGATAAGAGAAAGCCATGGCTAGAGAACCCCTTCAAACACACGTGCAAGAACCCAAAACTTTTCACTACCCAATCCCCAGAAACTTCAATGGAGCTCAGCTTTAGATGAGAACAAACACATGCACATCAAATGAGTTTTCATAGTTGATCATCGGAATGACAACAAGCAAAGGACATTCCAGGATCTCTCTCAATCTTCTTGGCCCAAACATAAAGACTATGCGCTGCTGGAAAAAGATCTTCCTGGACACATGAACATTAATCTGAATTCTTTGAGTTAAATGAAAAGGAGTGAACTGAGGGCCATTTTGATCATCCATTAAAGCCAACCATGAAGCTCCCAAGAAGGCACACCTGACTCAACCTCTGATTTTGCCAAAATTTCAGCAGCATAACAGCATAAATGGCTCAAAATACCAAAAAACCAGCCATCATAACTTGGGAAAATTTCGACAGAGTTTCCCCAGAAGTAGAGTAGTAGGAACCCAAAATATAGACTGTCTATGTACGCATAAACTGTCAACAATAGAACCCGAGCATCAAGTAGGACTCACTAGTACATAGCCTATGGCGAGGTCACGAAAAGGGTGCTCCAGCTACCTGTATCACCGAAAGGATCTCCACAGCTACCTGTAGCACCGAAAAGGGTACTTGAAGAAGATCCTCCGTGGGGGCGCCAAAAGAATGTGAGCGGGATGAAAACACACACAGCGCCTCTATAACGACCCGACACACACTCTTGGGAAGATACACACACACACTATGGGGCACCACTCGGCTTAGACAACACACCTGGCCGAGACAGGGAACACACCTCTGGAGTGAGAGGAGAGAAACTATCCACTTATCCACTCCACACAGACACACACACACACACACACACACACCCAAAAAACTCAGCTCAAAAGAGGAGAATTTCTGATGTTTAGATACAATTGAGCTTGGGCCAACACCAATGGGGCAAACAGCTCACACAATATGGGTAAAAGATACCAGATACAATCACAAATTGGAGAAGAAGCTTCACTCACCGGAGAAGATTACATAGAAAAACAGCAGAAAAAGAGTGAGGAATTTGGAAAAATGGACAGCGCCATCGCGTCCGGAACGGCCCAAAACCCCAGTCTACAATGTCAAAGTGCTCAAATCCGACATCGGATGAGCAGTTTACGACCAAAACAGGCTCCAAAAACCCAAAAAAACACACCTGCGGCTGTTCCTCCTCTCTTCTCCACGTTTTCTCTGGTCTTCTCTCTCCTTTTTCAGTTCTCACACTTAGCTTTATTACTTGGGCACCCTTGGCGTTTTAGATGACCTCAAACGGACCCCGAACAGGCCAAAAACTGACCTCGCAGTGCATAGTTGTCACCTTTTTGCATCATTCGCACACCTGGCACTCAGCTTTTTTCCAATAATGCATCTCGCCACCACGTGAAGTGGCCCCAAAAAGTGGTCCTAATAATGACCTTTCTGCATAACTCTCACAAGAAAACACCCACGTTGTGTCCATCCTCATCCGCGTGCAAATATTGACCTCGTTCGCCCTCCTGACGCCACTAGATGCCATCTGACGCACCTGCTGACCTCACGTCGTCGGCCCGCGAACAGCTTCCTCGAGAAGTTTTACGCGCTACCAACTCCTCCTTATTGTAGAAAAACACAATGGTACTGGTAATAGTGAAAATCGATGCACTATGTACACACTGTCCTACCTGTACACATGTGGGCCCCACGTAACCACCTGGCTCTGGCAAATGGGCAATCCTTTATTTGATGCACCATGCATGTGTATGTACATATGCGCAATCCCTTGCTCCAAAAAACTCCTGACAACGTGGAGCCACGAGTACTCTCCTTGTATCCTCGTACACAATATGGACAAGGAAGAAGTGATGAAGCAGCTTGTTTACACGCAAGTATACATTTGATTGTTTTTAGATCACCTCCTAAGTGCCACTCAACATCAAATGTACCTACTCCATCTACTTCTAGCTTTTCTCCCTCTAGTTGTGCCTTAATAACCTCTGTGATCCACGGGATCATAGAGAAGACCCATGCCAACACCTCACGAGTCTCTTTCGGAACTTCAAAAGCTCCTAACCACCATATTTCCTTTTCCGATTGTACACTAATGATGGTTTCTGAGAATGATCACCGATAGCATCGACTTTTGCAAAAAACATTGCCTCATTCATGAGTGTCACACTCAACGTTCCAATCTCCGTCCTTTGACAATTTGACATTCATCTAGCTTAAGAATAAATATGAGCTTCTCTCCAAGTACTGAAACAACACAAGAATTGAATTGTTATACTAAATGATATTCAATACAGATAAAAAATGACAGTACAATTTGTATTACCTTGTGGAGACAAAGCATAAAATTTAACCATAGCTCGTTGTAGTCGTTTCAAGTCAACAAAAATATTGTTGAATTGATGATAACCAAAAGACTTTTCCCCATTAGGAATAGTATTGCCCCCTTTATATTACCACGTGACTTGGCACTTGTGGAAGAGTACATCATGGATCCTTCAGTGTGTTTGTATTCGCCAAGGGATTCCCGAACGAGATCATTGTTTGCTTTTTTTGCAAGTCGGACCCTATGTGGAATAGGAAACAAATTCTCGGTGATGCCTTGCTCTCTTAATGCATCTTTCATCAATCCATGAAGTGCATGGTATGTATTTGTGCTGATCCCAACCTCATCACAAGCTCTCTGGACATCATCCTCAGACACAAGGTTAGATATTTTTTTTAGGATCTCCTTTGTGATGGCATCTTTCATGTGTTTGGCCTTTTCGCAACCTATGATGTAAAGTATATCTTCCTTTGAGATGCATCCTAGGAGAAGATTGCAACGGTCCTCTTGTCTAAAACTTCCACACACATCTTGTATATATGTCCTATTTCAAAAGGTGAACCGAGTTACAAATTGATGGAAATTATTATAAGTGATGAACACTGTGAATTAAAAAAAATACATGGTTGTCGTGATCTGCTTCTTACGTGCCCCTCCATTAGAGGCTAAGTTTTCAATGGAAGATAACTCCCTCTTACGCTCACGCATGCCAAATGAAGCGACTTTTAGGTGCATCATTGCAATCTGTAGCTTAGTTACCTCTGTTTCTGTAGCTTTCATCTCCTCTTTAAGATCTTTGAGTTGTTTCTCTCTGGAATGTAGTTGTTGTTGGAGATTTGTGGAATGAATGTGTAACACTTGACATTGTTGTCGGAACCATGCCGACGCACCTACGTGATTGGAGTCCAATCTCTTACAATACCCAAGAAGACCACGTTCTCCTTCTCCCACATATTTGATTAAGCTTGGGAGTGTACGGAATGTTGAATGACAGCCCACGAACGGATCTTTTGGATACAGCCCTCCATCAAGCCACAAGTCAACATTGGTTTCTCCTCGAAACCGTCGTACGGATGCCGGTTGAGATGCTTTCTCATCATTTTTTTTGTGGGAGCAAATTCGATCGGTAGACGCAGACTGACATTAGTTGACCTAGTAGATGACGGCGCAGGTGATTCATTGGTTATGTCGCAAAGAGACATGGTGGAAAGTTATGATGGGAAAAAAAACAGATAAGTTATACTTTTTGGGATAAACAGACAATTTTTGGGATAAAAAGACTTAAAAATATATTTTTTCATATGTAGACATATATAGGTTCAGTTTTTGAGCTCAAAGGAGGGAAATTTTTAAAATTTCAATTTTAAGTTTTTTTAGATGGACGTTTTGATGATGTGGCATTATCTATTTATTCTTGGAATTAATGTAGAGAGGGACCCAAGCAATTTTAGATTTGGAGCTTATAAAAGCTAGATTCTTCTAAAAAAATACTGTTTTATATATATATATATATATATATATATATATATATATATATATATATATAAAGGACCTTTTTAAAGCTTAAAAGATTCATTTTGAAGATTTGATAAAAAAAATCATTTTTTGGGGTGAATTGATGCACGAGCTGAAAAGTGGATTTTGTCATAACTACTTACTCTCTTTGTTTGGTGAGGGGTAGAGAGAGAATGGTTCTTCTCTCTACTTTTACTCCTCTCTCTCCTTTTACCTCCCCTCTTCCTCCTACTTTACCACCCTCATTCCCTACTTTCCCCCCCTCTCCTATCTACAGAGAAGTTAGAGAGAAGTCAGAGAGAAGTTAGAGAGAGAGCTACAAAAGTAACCCTATTTATTGTCTTTGTTCCCTCCATCCCCTACAAAATTAGCTTTAATCCCTTAAAATTAGGAATCCTTACATGACCCCAAGGGGGTCCAATTTTTTCCTAATGTGTAGCAAAAAACTCTTCAATAGCAACCACAAGAGATTCGGGTGTTTCCATGCTTTCCTCCTTGATTCCACAAATGATGATGTTCTTTGAGCGTTTTTTCTGTTCTTGCAATTCTTGAGTGTCCACATTCTTTGCTTGGACAACGGCTTGTGTGATAGAGATGTAGAAACCACATTATCCTTACATATATTAGCCCATGATTTGGATGCATTTCTCATCTCACATACATCATGTCGTATCGTATCTATCGTTTCCTCTTTCAATACATGATCACTCTCAACTTTGCTCAAGTGCTCTTTCAATACATTCATGTCAACAACAGAGTGCTTACATTCTTGAACTTCATTCTCAAGATGCATCAAGCGTGTTGTTTGCATTTCAAGAACCTTCTTGAGGTGCTCATTCTCCACAATAATAACTCTTAAAGTGCCATTCTCCATTGCAAGTGCGCAGAGCTCTTCACCTGGCTTGTTGACGATTTTTTGTAATGAGACCAAGTAAGCCATGATCATTGCTTTTGTTGTCGTAGATGATGTGGTTGGATAAGCATTCAAATTCCTTGGAGATTTTGCATCATTCTCCATGGCGATGTGGATTTTCCACCCTTGCGAGTTTTGTCCGACATTGCCTTCAAGTCGACAACAAACACGAGAGAGAGAGAGAGAGAGAGAGAGAGAGAGAGAGAGAGAGAGAGAGAGAGAGAGAGAGAGAAATATAGAGAGGGAGAGTCAAGAAGATAGAGAGACAGTGTATGTGAGAGAGAGGAGGTGCTTGGCTACTCCACTGGAGGGAGGGGCGGCAATGGGCGGCGGTTGTAGGAGTAGGGACAACACATGGTGGTAGTAAGCTATCACTACTAACCACCAATGGCAGGCTAGGATGGTAGTGGTGATGGGTGCTAAGGGGCGGCAATGGGAGGTAGTGGTGGTGGGATGGGAAAAAAAAACTCGCTCCGTTGAGCTCGCTCCATAACCATCTCCATTTTTGGAAAATGTGCCCATACCATAGTGTATTTCTTCTAGAGAAATTAGATTTAAGCATTTATAGGCATGGGGTGTCTATTTCAATGAATGTGGACACACACACACACGCACACACACACACACACACACACAAAATTGTAGTTGCATTATTGCCATTTGTTCAAATGGCGCATGGGGAGGTCTTAAAAAACGTAGAAATGCACCATCGTGCCATACAACTACATCCTGAAAAATTATTTTGAAAGTTATGAAAGGGAGAGAGAGAGAGAAATAAAAAGGATAGAAGCTATGGGAGACTTCATTGTGATGGTGGAGAGAGAGAGAGAGAGAGAGAGAGAGAGAGAGAGAGAGAGAGAGAGAGAGAGAAGTATGGTTGAATCATTGCCAATTGTCTGAATGGTGCACGGGGAGGTCTCAAGGGCACTCAAAAATACACCATCGCGCCATATAGCCACATCCTAAATTTGGGAAAGTTATGGAGAGGGTAGAAGTTTATGAAAGTTTCCCTTGTGAAGGTAGAGAGAGAGAGAGAGAGAGAGAGAGAGAGAGAGAGAGAGAGAGAGAGAGAGAGAGAGAGAGAGAGAGAGAGCTAAGATAGGCACAATACATTGAGGCTGGGTTCACATTTGGGAGGCGAAAGAAACACTCCAAAAGGTGCTTTTTTGGGTGGAAGAGATGCAAAATGCACACTTCCATCACCCATTTGTTCACATAGAGGGTGGAACAAAAGGTGACTTTATTTTCTTCCATTGTCTTGCGTGAACATTGGGTGGCGGCGGAACAAATAGTGAAAGGAAGCAATATTAACAAAAAAAAAAAGGTTTTGCTGAAAGTTAAGCTATGGTTGTTAAAGTTATCATAAGAACTTTTGAAGGAAAAAAGGTTGTCGAGTCAGATGTCGGGCACACGTGGAGGGTGGAATTCTTTTGGGCGCAAGGGGGCGGGGGGGTGGACTCAAAAGAAAAAGAGAGTTTTACTTCCATGCATTGGCAGTTGGGAGGCAGAATTTTCGCCACGCACTGCGAACGGGCCATCTGACGTGGGCCATGGAGATTGGCTGCCAAAGCTTGGCTGCCAACAAGCTCTTGTTTGCTACCGCCGTGCACTATGAACCCGATCTAAAGAGCTAGATTTCTTTAGATCTCCCTCCCCTTCATATTAAATTTTGCTATTATGGAACCAAACGTCTAAATCCGATGCTTTTAGCAATGCTCGAGGTTAAAAATCCTCATCCAATGGCATCAAAATTTGCATTGATGGCTTAAAGAGCCTCTTGTAGTGGATGAATGCACCCTGATTGCACCAGAATTTGAGAAATTTGCTCTTAAAATCAAGTCAAACTTATGGGTTAGCGATCCACAAAGCTTGTGCATTAAGGCTATAAGAGATTGGTGAATTCAAACAGTACTAGTTTTAAGATCCCCAAAAATCCGGATTTTTTGACTCCTTCATGAGAGGGTTGAAAATACTAAAACACCTAGAAAACACAACAAAATTGTGAGAGTAGACCTTAGGTAGGAAATAACTCAATTTTAAGTGAACCAAGGAGTGCTACAAGTGAGTGGGATCCAAACATAATGTCAAGAAGAGCCCAAAAATCATGAATTTTGGGCTCCTTCATAGGCATCACATTTTTTGAGCCAATTCACAGGCACTTTTTTTTTTCATAGGCATGTAGCAGCACGTAGGTAGTATATCTTGTCAACATCAGAAAATAGCGATTAAACTGAGATTTATAGCTTTATCTAGAATAGGGATTTTCCTTCTTCTCTACCTTATTTTCCACCCAAGATAGAATTTGGGGAAGAAGTCTATTGCATACGCATATACCTCAAAAGATTGTTGGTTAATCAATTGTGCTTATGGGACCAAGAGAAAAAAATTACTTGTCGATCCTTTTTCTTGTTTTGTATAAGTGGATTGGGAGTTTTCAAGTTGCTTGAAGGTCTACATATCAATCCATGTAACATGTAGGGACTCTAAGGTAGTGGGAATCTGGGCTACTTCTGTTCAAGACTTGAAGAGTAAGCCTTTTGAGTATTGAAATTGTGAATCAAGTTCCTCGGCTAGAGAAAATCTATAAAAGGAAGTGACAAACACTTACTAAGAATCTATCTCAAGCATGGCTTTTGCAAAGACTAAGACTCAGTATGTGCAATGAGTTCAAGTATGAACTTTAAACATTATCTTAGAATAATTCATGAGAACAAGCATGGATCCCTTATTACAGTGGATCCATTCAATAAGTATGTAATAAGAATTGATGATCATGGCATCTTGTTCTCAAGGATAAGGAGAGAAAATTGGCAAGCAAATCCATATATGGGCCATGAGGAAACTCAATACCTTAGGGTTTGTACAGCGCAAGTGGATGAAGCAATATAACTTTCTCTCAAACCAACATAATAATGTCAATCTGAGGAAAGTAGCGACATGACTAAGATGCAAAAGCTACACCAATTAGGGCAAAGAGTTATAAAGAAACCACAACTTAAATTCAACAAAATCATATGCAAAATGCAAAAATTGGTCCACTTGTTAAAGCATGATCAAACTCTAACACAACGAGTCCACATGAAACAAAACCATAGAATCATTATGATCAGACCATTATCTAGTAGATAATGAGCCAACTCCTAGTGAATTTTGGCACATGAAAAATTGTGTCTTGAGACATTAGGCCAAAATGATCATCCAATTTTTTTGCATGCACATCTTGATCTACTTGAGCCCATGGGTTTGTATCTACAAATTGTTTCTCAATTGGGCAAGTAAGTACAACTTTGCTTATGAGATCCAAAAGACAGAGGGAAAGAGATTCAACCATAGATCAATCACACATTATTGTAACCAAATGAGCATAAATGTAGTAGCAAATGATAGAAGAGGGTTTGCCTTAGCAATGTGGCTGATTGCAACCATGAAATGGAGCTCTAAAAGGACAATACTCCTTGTTGTAGTAGTTATGCTCCAATCAACTTCCAGCTTACAAAATGATAAGATCCTCATCTAGTTTTACAATAATTGTTTACCTAGAGCTTGATGAATCAAAATTGATCTGGCATCAGTGCACCTTGAGCGGCTCTAACACATAGCTACACCAAAATATTACAATTTGAAATGGGGGTGAGTGTTTGGAGGAGAAAACCAATTTTTGTAATATTTTCACAATTTCCATATTTAAATGCCTAGGTCATTCCACCCTTGACATGGAATTTACGGTTTTGTGCACTTGGGAGAAGCTCAGGCTTCATCACATGTGACCAGCCATTCTAGCTCTTTTCTCTAGTTTGTCATTTTCTATTTATCTCCATGGAAACATGATCCCTGGGAGTGGAGTGTCCTTCTATAAGAAATTATATGCCCTTGCATCTTTAAGAACGTGCACGAAGATATTTATGTTTTATCTTAAAGAATCTTGTGTACATGCCTCCTCAGAGGCCACATATCATTGGGTTGGTAAAAGGACTATGTGCGCAATGAGGCCATATATCATCTGCTTTGGTGTCCCATGGACATCATAATTCAATGTTTTCTTCTAAGAAAGCGAGCTATAGGATGTGATTTAGCTCTACATTTGTAAAGGTGGTAATATGAATGAGTATCATCTCCATTTTGCAAGATCCAATATGTCTTTCACTACTTTGACCACATGGTTCAAAGTGTACACCATGTAGGCCTTTCTAACTTTTCTCTTGAGTGGTTTTCTTTAGGCAAGAAGGGGTAGTTCAGCTATTGAGGGAAATATTGTTGTAGAATGTTTCCCAATGTGCATCTTCAGAGAATTGGGTAGAAGGTTGGATCTATCCTTAATTGAAACGATGCTTAATTGCATTACATTTGGGAGTTCTTTACATTTTTGAGTAAATCTATTTCTTCATCAAGGTTGGTGTTCTTCAATCTGCTCTAGTCTCCAACCCTTAAGATCTCCTTTATTGTATTTTTCCATCGCATTGGGCTTTATTTTTGGTGGCCACTCTATTTGAGCAAGAGGACTTCAAGCTTGAAAAGAGGGTATGGAAAAGTTGGATGTGATAGTCTGTTAATTGAGCCAACGTCAATTAACAAGAGCTGCCAAAGGTCCAAGGCCTTGCAAATGTACATCAAGGATGAATACGAAGAATTAGTAAAAATTGGAGTTACACATTTTCACCTTTTTGCAAATATGCACTTTTAGAAATTGGCTCAGCAATGGTGGGCTAGCCTTTGTGGCAACAACAAAGCCCCAAAGACATGGAAAACTCTACAAGTTGCCATCATGAAGCAATTCCTTGCAAGCGATGCAAAGGACAAAGTACTTACCGAATGGCAGAGTTTGAAGCTTCTCTCCCATGAGTCTATTCACAAATATGTGGACAAGTTTTGGGATTTACATCTGAAGGCTACTGTCTTTCAAAAGATAGACTTCATCGAGCAAAAGCAACAATTTTGTGCTGGATTACCTGCAGAAATGGCCGAGTATGTCAACTCCCAACGGCTTGGTTCTATCATCAAAATAATCCACCACACCATGGTTGCTTCCCGCATCAATTTCCAACAAGGGGCTAGATGGAACGTCAAGCCCATGGAAAAGAAAGACAAAAGTGATGCAAAGGGGAAAACCAATGCCCAAAATTCTTCTCGAGGAAATTCCTAGAACAACAACAACAACAATCGGTCCAAGGAGAAGGGAGTTTACAAAGGTAAAAAAAAACTCTCTCCTGAAGAGCTTGAATCTTTTTGCAAGGACCATAAGTGTTTTAAGTGTGGGGAGCAAGGACATGGCTATCGTTCTTGCCCCAAGAGAAATGCTCACAGTGAGACTCCTAGAGCTTCCACCATCAAAGCTCCAAAATAGGATGCTCATTGCAAAGGATCACCTCTCTCCTATGCTTGAGGAAAGGTAAGGCTCGATTTCTTCGTACATGCTTTTTGTCAAAGAATCCACTAATGACGCTAATGATTTATCAAGTGAAAATTGTAGGAATTAAGAAGAGTTAGACTTGTCTACTTTTCTAAATGGATTCCAAGATGTTTTTATGGACGATATACCTATGGACTTACCTCCAAAATGAGGGGATGATGACCATTGAATTGAGCTTCTACCAGGAAGCGCACTGTCTTACAAGCCTCCATATCGAGTTTCGCAAGCTCAACAAGAGGAGATCATGAGGCAAGTACAAGAATTGGTAGACAAAAGGGATGGTGAGACCTAGCTCCTCTCCCTTTTGTTCTCCAGTCCTTTTAGTGCAAAAGAAATATGGTACATACCATATGTGAGTGGACTATCGATGAACACTAAACCATATCACTATCAAAAACAGATTTCCTGTGCCTCGGGTAGAAGATTTGTTTGATAAGCTACAAGGCTCTACCTACTTTAGTAGGATTGGCCTTAAAAGTGGCTATCATCAAATAAGGATAGTGGATGAAGATATCCTAAAGAGCGCGTTTCGTACAACGTTTGGACATTATGAATATTTACTCATGCCTTTTGGCTTGACCAATGCAGTAGCCACATTCAATTGTTTGATAAAGAAAATATTTAGACCCTACCACAAGTTCACTGGAGTGTTCTTTGATGATATCATCATCTATTCCAAGTCTTTGGAGGAACACAAGCAACATCTCCAAGTGATTTTTCAAGCATTGAGGAAAATCAAGCTTTTTCTCAACCAAAAGAAAAGCGATTTTTCCCCTCAAGAGATTCAATACTTAGGTTATATTATCTCTCAAGATGGTATCCATATGGATCCATTGAAGTTAGAGGTAATAAAAGCATGGCCAAATCCAAGGAATCTACGTGAGCTAAGAAGCTTTATTGGTATGTGTGCATACTATAGACGCTTCATAGTAAAAAAATTTCAAATAGCAGGACCATTACATGACTTAACAAAGAAGAACCTTAAGTATTCATGGACTGCTAAGGAGCAAAATGATTTTGAAAAGCTCAAAGAGAAGCTTACCTCTCACCAATCCTCATGCTTTTGGATCTCTCAAAGCCATTTGAGGTCCAATGTAATGGTTGTGGTGATTGCCTTGGAGCAGTCTTACTTCAAGAAGGGAATGCCATAGCATATGAGAATCGAAGGCTCAATACAGATAAATGGGTCTTGGGCATTTATGAGAAAGAGCTTTTAGCTGTTCTACAAGCCCTAAACACATGGAATCACTATTTATTTGGGACTCCATTCATTTTACGAACATACCACTAAAGTCTCAAGTACTTCATGACGCAAACCAAGCTTTCCGAAAAACAAATGAGGTGGGGAAAATTTTCTTTTGTAATTTTATTTTCATATTGCTCACATTGCTGGTGGTAAGCACAATCAAGTGGCCAATGCACTTTCACGACGACCAAAAGTTAAAGCGGTGTCTATACCAACTCACAATGATCTATCTTCTATGATAGATGAGTATGCTATTGACCCTGCCTTCAAAGATGTAATGTAAGACCTTGCTTTGGGGAAGAAAGAGGAACCATTCACTTTGCAAGATGGTTATCTTCTCCATGGCAATAGGCTATGTGTTACCCACTCCGTTCGTGAGAAAGTCATGTATGAATCCCATGCTCCTTTCTATGCGGTGCATAGAGGCATTCAACCTACTCTTTGAGAAGTACATACGTACTTCTATTGACCTACCATGAAAGTGGACATACACAAGTATGTTTCAAAATGTGTGGTATGTCAAAAGACTAAGTATGATAGAGGGAAGAAACATGGATTAGTCCAGCCATTGCCAATCCCTAATTCACCATGAGAGAGTATATCCATGGATTTTATCTCTGGATTACCCAAGTCTATCCATGGGAATACGGGAGTATGGACAATAGTCAATAGGTTTAGCAAGCAAGCACACTTCATTCTTGTCAAAAAGACTATTAAGGCACACCAAATGGCAACCCACTTCATATCTCAGATTTTCAAACACCATGGATTACCAACATGCATCGTGTGTCAGATAGAGATCCTAGAATGACCAGTAATTTTTGGAAAGGTCTCTTTGAAAATCTAGGTACAAGATTGAATTTCTCTTTGGCTTATCACCCACAAATGGATGGCCAAAAGTGAGATAGCCAATCTTACGATACTCGATCTACTAAAGATTTATGTTACAGAACTAGATCAACACTCACAATGGGAGAAGTACTTACCCCTTGTAGAGTATGCGTACAATAATACTGTCCATACTACTACGGGAAAAGCACCTTTTGAGATCATAAAGGGAAGACCTAAAAGTCCCTTGCTACTTAAAATACATGGGAAGATCTTCACGCTGATGAGTATAGCCGTGACCTACAAGAATCTTTTCAAAAGGTTGAGGATGCTATATCCATCTCTCAACAAAGGCAAAAAGCTGTTGTTGACAAGCACAGAAGGGCCTTAACATTCAAAGAAAATGTTTGGGTCTTACTTAAGTTTCCCAAGGCTCGATTGAGGCAAACGACGAGCAAAAATCCTGCAGGCCATCAAAAGTATTATGCTAAACTAGCAAAAAGATACTATGGTCCTTTTTAAATCTTGAAGCCAATCAATGACATGGCTTATCAACTCAAGTTGTCCAACCATTGGCTCATACACAATGCTTTTCATGTGAGCCTACTTAATCCCTACAAAGAAGATCCACCAAGAGAACCAATTATTGAAGACCCTCGAGACATCGAAGACCAAGAAGAGGTGCTACAACCCGAAGCTATCCTTCGGTATGAAGACAAGGTACTACAACATGGTAAGATTATCCGCTGACGGTATCTTATTAAGTTAAAAAATTATCCTTTTGAAGATGCTAGATGGATGCAAGGAATAAAGCTTAAGGATAGTATGAACCTTGTCAATGCTTACAATGCTACACTACAGTAAGCAAATGTAAATGCTTTCTAAATGAACAATGTTTTTGTCTTATAAGACTAATCCTCTTTTGTGCACAATTTAAAAAGTATGCATGCTTAGAATCATGTTTGTGATGACGACGTCACTCAAACACCAAGTCGACTTTGTCACTCTACTTTGGGAGTATGATATGGACTAAAGAGCAGCCATGCTTGCGGCAGCTATGTCTCCCAAGCACCAAACGGACTAGTCATCCATTCTGGAATGATGGCGTAGGGTGAAAAGGGATCCTCTACCTGCTAGAAACGTAGACTAATGACTAAGACTTTATCTCTTCTACCTCATAGTCGAGGAGGACTATGATTTCAAGAGAGAGGCAATGTCATAAAATCTAATATCTAACCAACCCAAATGATTTTGTCATATTAAACCGATCATTTAATGTGGGAGAATAAACATGAACAAGGGTTAGAATATAGACATGTGCTTATGGATTTGTCTCAACACGAGGCCAATGTTAAAGGGGTCCAAATGAGAGATGGTGGTCTGTTAAAGAGAAATGCTAGTTAATGGAGCTTAAAGACCCTAGGGTTAGCTTCATTAAAGACCTCCAAAGTTAGTGTTAAAAAGTCCTTTGACCTTAGGCAAGCTAGGACTGACCTTGAGGTGGGAATCCTACCCAAGCATGAGGTGCTTATCGTGCTTGCTAACTAAGGTGCTTAAGGTGTTTGTGGGAACCTTGCCCAAGCTTGAGGCGCTTCTCATGCTTAAATGACTAAGGTTATTGAAGTGTTCAATTCAAACATGATCTCTCAAGAGCCATAAACAATTTTCATGCTTAAATGACTAAGGTGCTTGAAGTGTTCAATTCAAACATGATATCTTAAGAAGCGTAAAAGACACATGTCAAGATCCTCCCCATTTAGCCCTCATGATGTGCTTGAATCCTATTGGATAGGCTTCAAAGGGGTCCAATGAAAATTTAAATGCGTAAAAATAAATAATTAAGTTCTTTCTTTCAAAGAGGAAAAAGAGGACACATGTCCAAATGATATAATTAAATAATAGGAGAGAGAGAGAGAGAGAGAGAGAGAGAGAGAGAGAGAGAGAGAGAGAGAGAAGTGGACCAAGTATGAGAGGGGTATACTCTTCCACACACACACACTCTCTCTCTCATTGTGTGAAGTGCAAAGTGCAAGAGCTCCATCTCCTTCTCCAAGTTTGTTGAGAAGTTGAGAGCCTACACCAACACTCTTGGCTATGGAATGCAAATCCAACCAAGAGCCATGCCTCAATGCTTAAGCTTGGCATCTTCTTCATCTTCATTACTATGCTATTATGCTATACTAAGCAAGAAGAGTCATGATAAGTGAGGAACTATTTCTTTCTCCTATGGATGATTCTTCTTCCTCTTCCCTACCCTCATTCCCCGCTAGCTCTCTCCATCTTCGAAGGTGTTTGAGGCCTTAGGACCGAGGCTTGGGATGGTTAATGCTTTTACAAAGTTTATGTTATGCTCATGATGCATGAAACTTTCCATATTCATAGCATCACCAAGGTCACAAGGAACATATAGATTGTATTGTACCAAGTCTCTCTTGATGGGTGAATCTATGATACAAAAGCCTTTTAGAGGGGGGACCCCGGCTCCAAGTAAACCTGGTCCTCAAATGTTGTCATGTTCTCTAATACTCTCTCTTGCAAAAGTATTGTTCATGCCAAGTTAATTAAGTATAATGGTTATGTTGCTATCACGAATTAAGTTCACCCTCTATATTCTGCAAGTAGTCTCACAAAAATGCTCACTCTAATTCTCTTAATTCCGCTATTCTCAAAGTTCATAGCCATTTCCATTACAGAGACGATAAGCGATGGCCATGAAACATTGCAAAGACAGGGAGTAGGGTGCATTACCCACCCCTGCAAAGTTTGATGGCAATAGGGTACTGTCTTGTCAGTTTGGGATAGTGCAAACATCAAATTTTTGCCATAGGGCTTGCTAAGGACCCTATGGCAAAAAAGTACCATTTGCACAATCCTAGCCTGAGAAGACGGTAACCACGGCCATCAAACTTTGCTATGGTCCTTGCTCGTCTGCATCACGTTGTCTCTACATCGCTCTCTCTCTCTCTCTCTCTCTCTCTCTCTCTCTCTCTCTCTCTCTCTCTCTCTCTCTCTCATGTAATAAGACTTATTTTTCAAAGTTTTAGCGATAAATTTTGTTTGAAACAAAATTTGGTGGTTGTAAAGTTTTGCCACAATTTAGTTCATTATTCTGATTGTTTTTGTTCAATTTCAAATTTGGACCCGGACACGCTTTGGGAGCCCCTTTTTAGGGTGTTCAGATTAGGTTTTGGAAAAGTTTTGTATGTAGGAAGGAGAGTATTTTGATATTCCATCGGTTTGATGCTCATTTTAGCCCGTAGATTAAGGAAAAATTAAGAAAATGCTGCTTCCATCATTTTTGTAGAAATTGCCAACTTGCAGGTTGATTTTTGGAGAATCCAAGCAAGATGTGACTGTTTTGCGTCACGCAACTATTGAAGAGCGCATCATGGCAAACTAGTCTTGCTTGGTGGGCATTGGTATAGAACATCTCTAGAACATAATATAACATGTGCAGATTTTAATATCAAGTATCTAGCACTGAAGTAAAGAAGTACAAAGTCATTGAATTTTTTTTAAAAAAGAGTTGCATATATGATGATCGATTACCTCTATACCTGTTTGTAAAATGGTCCGATTTCACGACATTGGTGAACTTTTCAAAAGAATTGTATGTGTATTTATTACTCTAAATCAAGCGTAATTAATTTTTTCTTATTTTCGTAGAACCTCAGAGAGAGAGAGAGAGAGAGAGAGAGAGAGAGAGAGAGAGAGAGAGAGAGAGAGAGAGAGAGAGAGAGAGAGAGAGAGAGAGAGAGAGAGAGAGAGAGAGAGAGAGAGAGAGAGAGACGTGTTGTCATAGCTGGAGGGTCTTGGCTGTCAATCACAAAACATGGTGCGAAACATATTTGAGGAGAAAAACGATGGGACAAAGGGTTATCTTTGTGCTACAGAATGGTTATGTCGAGGAGAACATTGGCCTACCATATATAAAATGCATTGTCAAACAACGAGATATGTAGATTGACATCAATCACCTAGGAATAAAGTAAACTTGTACATAGTGCATCGAGTATTGCAATACACAAGTTGTACTCAAAAAATATAAAAAGCATCAATAGACTATAAAAATTAAACTGCACTACTGACCTGATAGTCATGTACGGATGTCGTCCAATTATGCAAGCCGGAGGGCAATGTTAGAGTCAAGCTACATAAAAGCAATGTGAATAGTTAAACATTTCTTCTTACAATGAAGTTTCATAGAGTGAAAATGCTTAAAATATAGTGCATGTCATGCAGGAGTGCCATACAAAAGTATGGTGGAGAGTTGGCACTGTGGTCTCTCCAAAACTTATAAGAAACGGAAGCCGTGCCCTGCCCCGTAGCATTTATGTCTTGTGCCAAGCAAACGCATAGACATGGGAAATTGAATGCAGATCACAAACTTGCAGTGTTATCGAGCTGCAGTCGTTCTTGTGCAATCGAAACATCCACTGTTGTGAATATATGTTCTCTATGCCAGTCACAAAAAACGCATCAAGACAAATACAAATATTCAAGAGATAGATTTAACTTTAAAGGAAGCAGAGGTAACTTCATATTCTATGTCATAGATGGTGCATGGTTTATTATAGAGTTGCGACAAAAGGAAGCAACACTTGAACAAAGAATAGTGATTGTGGAGAGGAGCAGATAGATTTAGGGCCAGCAATAGACATGGCTTCATGTGGATAGGATGACGGGATTTGAAGCACGGCCAATAGAAGAGATGCCTACATACTATCATCATCACCTATCTTGTAGCACGCACATGCATTGAGCAATCGATAATCATCAGTTTGTCATTGTACTTATCTGAATGCTCTACGTTCCGAGCAACAAATTAGTACGACTACCTTGCGCTCATTCTTGCAAAGATTATCTTCTTCGTGAGTTTCAGCTCCTAGTAATTACGAAGAGTCCACATTATTGATGCAAAGAAACTCTCAAGTCCCACATTTTGTTATGTTTGGAAACGCTTGTGTTGTTGATGGCAAGAGTTGTGCTAATTGGCCGCTATCCCTTTGCATCATCTTGATCTGCATGTTTCTCTATGTCCCTTCAAGCTTTATCGAGACTGTATTAGGTGCTTCTACGATCCCATCGAACTGCATGTGCTCACTTTCCAAATCAATCAGCTACCTTATCTTATCAGAATTAACGTTGACATCATAGGCACTTTTAAATCTTAAACTTGACCATGCACTTATTACCAGCTTTGTGGTGGCTATCTCCAAGAATCCATGTTTGCAAGGCAAGGGGAGCTTGTTGATGATTATTAATAGCTGCTTAAAGCATTTATTTGTTGCAAGAGCTCATTCCCTAAAGCCCATTGATAATGCCTTCTTGTTGTTGCTGTTCCAACACTCCTGCATTATGCATCACCAAACATACATTACAATTAAAAGACAATTATGCTACATGCAGCATGGAAGTACTTGATCAATACATGATAACGCCAATACCAAATATAATGAGTCTGATGGAAAGTTATATAACTAGAAAGAAAATTGTGGTGCACCTTAGAGGGCATAAAAGTCATTGACACGCTCTGCATTTGGGATACGCCTCCCCATACTGTTGGATTCTAGGTGGTGCCGTAGGGCAGGAAAGCTATGAGTTGTTTTTGATGGTAGCAAAGCAAGGGTCTTGTCTGCAGAGTCGTAGAACATCATTCATGTTGGTGAGAAAACTTTTGATGAAGTACTCAAAAAGCTCATAGTCAGCGCCATAAGTCTCTCTGCCTCTTTTTGAGGCTTCCAAAATGTTTTCTACTTGTTACTCTTCCATGATCAACTTTGCTACACTTTCTCAGGAAAACAGATGGCAGGGATGGCCAACGGGCTGAATTAGTACCGCAGGGAAAAACTCTTCACCTCTGCAGTCGATTGCACCTAGGACTGCACTATAACGCCACCGTTTGCACCTTCGACTGCACCAACAGGAATACACCGACAGTCGTTAGCGTGCTTCAATTGTAGTCCGTCACAACAGCAGCGCTTCAACAACGGTCCCATCGTTAGCAGGGCTGTGTTTATAAAGCTGTTGCTTTTCAATGCTATTGTGCAGATTACTATTGCAGAATTTTGTTTTTACTTTTATTTTTACTTGGTGAGCCTAAGGTGCTTTTCTTATTCCTTGAGCCTACAAGCATGCACTTGGCATCATCTAGGTCATTGCCCTTGAAATCGGACGGTCAGCAGTAATAATTTTATGTGAGATGAGCCTGATGGATTTGGAGTCGATTGGTACCTACAAGCCATTGAAAACGGCCCAAACCATTAGGACTTAAAAATAATAATCTAGATTCGCACATATGTCGCACGTCACTCAGGGAGCTAAGCGGGGAATAGTTGTTCGCCACATAACTCGCTGAGTTACGTGGTGAACATCCATGTCGTATGCTCATGTAGCTCGCCAAGCTACATGGCAACCGTTTTGTGCTACGTAACTCACCAAGTTACGTGAGCGTGCTGATTTTAATTGCCACGCTCGTGTTGAACAACTTGCCATGCTGGCATACATGTAACTCATCGTGTTACATGTGCATCTAGCATGGACAATTGTATAGGACTGCCACATAACATGACGAGTTATGGATTGGTCCATCGTGGCCACATAACTCGCTGAGTTACATGTGGCGAGTCGTTTTCTTAACTCGGCAAGTTACGTAGAAAAGACACACGTGACCTATCTGTGCTTTCGGAGTGAGATTATCTTGTCGAGTTATCCACATGGTGGATGTCACTGTAAGGGGGGGGATTGTGAAAAGTGGGTATGCTTGATCATACAAACACCCATAAATCCTTAAGTCGGACTATGCCATTTGAGAAAACCCAATCTATCTTATATGGACCTGACCATGCTATTTTCAGATTAGTTTTCTTAGGGCCTAGCTTTGATTGATACCATAATACCAGATTCTCTTTCTTAAATTCTCAAACCTTTAGCTTGCTATCATGCGAGTATTTTCTTCTCTGCCGTCCTGTTCCAGGATGGCCCTCTATGTTTGAGTTCATCTAGCAGAATCTCATCCAATCTATTTTTCAAATTTTCATTAAAATCCATATCATGTTCAATTGCCATTCTCAGATTGGGAATTGCAAACTCCATTGGTACAACAACTTTTGTACCATATAACATCCTAAATATAATCATACCCATTGTTACCTTGTGAGATGTTCGGTAGGCCCACAACAATGTCTAGAGCTTTTCATCCCAATGATGAGTTTCCTTCTGAACAATGTTTGTCAAAATGGCTTTGATCATTTTATTACCGCTTTCAACCTATCCATTGCATCTAGGATAGTTGCTAGGTATAAAGGTGTAGCTAAGTAGAGAGACTAAAGTGGTTTACTTAACGGAGAGGCTAATTTTCACACATGAGAGAGAGAGAGAGAGAGAGAGAGAGAGAGAGAGAGAGAGAGAGAGAGCACGATATATGTGGTTCACCCAATGTGGGCTATGTCCATGGAAAAAAAGCCACTCAATGATTTTTCACTTCAAAGTAGAAGTAAGTTACAAAGGGATTATACCCTTAATGGAACTCCCACCTTGCTTCACTCTCACCACCTCACACACACCTTGCTTCACCAACTCCACAATCCATTTTGTGTGTAGAAGAGGCCTTCTTTTATAGGCTAAAATGGGTTCTGCTCTCTCATGAGAGACAATCGTGTGTAGCCGCCCTTGTGCAGAGAAATCCAAGTAGAACTCCTCATGTGTAGCCGCCCTTGATTAGACAAGTCCGCCTAGAAATCAACCATTTGCCCATGTGTAGCGGTAGACAAGTCTGCCTGAAACTCGTCCACCGGCCAAAGACTTCCAACCATCGATCATCGGCCAATCGGTCAACCGATCGGCCGTTTTTCAATCACTTTCCAACCATCGTCCAACCAAAATATTTTGGCAAAAATGAATATTCTAGCGATCCTTTATGAGGGGTGATTCAGGCTCCATACTTAATGATCTCCCACTTGGAGATTGATCTCCACACCAAACTTGTGATGGCTTTCCATCATGGCTTCTTATCCTTGAATGTCGATTGAAGCTGAGAAAAAACTCAACCTCTTCTTGTTAACCACGTTTGTTAACATATCTACATGCCGTTGTCTCTTGTGTCCACCTTTCCAAGATTTAGCTCTCTCTCTTCCAAAAGATTACGTATGACATGATATCTCACCTCTATATGTCAGTGGCTCCAAAACACAAAGCATTCTTTGTTGCCACTTTTAGAAACCTTAGTATCCATTTTCCGATCTATTGACGTTTACAATTTTAGTGAGCACTGCACAAAACTTTGTTTGTGCTTTCAACTTGAATTTTGCTTGCGAGTGATATGGGTATGACTTTCGACATATAACTATGAACTCATCAAGAAAATATTGAATGGCTTCATTACTAAAATGGGTACCACAATCAATCACAATTTCTAAAGGCAAACCATAGCGTGTGAATACATTTTCATACGAGAATTGTACCGTGGTGTGTGCATCATTTTCCTTTGTAGCTTTAGCCTCGACCCAACCTCGACCCATTTAGTCAAATAATATGTGGATACAATGATATTATTTTCATGAGTCCTATAAGATGGTAGTGGTATGGGACCCACAAAATCCAAACTCCACTTGGCAAATGCACTTGCTCCGATCATGGGTCTCATTGGCATTTCATCCTTTTTAATTGGAACTTTTGTTCTTTGACACTCATCACACTACTTCACAAACGCTTCAACATCCATAATAGTGTTGGCCACCATATTCCGACAAACATTATAGCTTTAACCGTTTTATTTGTTGAAAAATGACTTTTCGATTTCCCATAATATGCTTCTAGAAGATCGGTACGTACTCACTTTTCACTGCACATAGTCTGAGTTGATTATCTTTGCAACACTTGTACAACTGGTTGCCAATCAATTTGTATGACTGTGCTTCCGCCACTTGATTGTGCTTACCAGCTATGTGAGCAATATGGAAATTAAATTGTGAAAGAAAATTTTCCCACCTCATTTGTTTGTCGGAAAGCTTGGTTTGCATCATGAAATACTTGAGACTTTGGTGGTCGGTTCGTAGGATAAATGGAGTCCCCAATAGGTAGTGCTTCCATGTGTCTAGGGCATGTAGAACAACTAAAAGCTCTTTCTCATAAATGCCCAAGACTCGTTCATCAATATTGAGCCTTCGGCTCTCATATGCTATGGTATGCCCTTCTTGAAGCAAAACTTCTCCAAGGCAATCACCACAAGCATCACATTGGACCTCAAATGGCTTTGAGAGATCCGGAAGCACGAGGACTGGTTGGGAAGTAAGCTTCTCTTTGAGCTTTTCAAAAGCATTTTGCTCCTTAGCAGTCCATACAAACTTAACGTTCTTCTTAGTTAAGTCGTGTAGTGGTCCGGCTACTCGAGAGAATTTTGCTATGAAGCGTCTATAGTATGCGCACATACCAACAAAGCTTCTTAGCTCATGTAGATTTCTTGGGTTAGGCCATGCTTTTATTACCTCTAACTTTGATGGATCCATTTGGATACCATCTTTAGAGATAATATGACCTAGGTATTGAATCTCTTGAAGGAAGAATTCGCTTTTCTTTTGGTTAAGAAAAAGCTTGTTCTCCCTCAATGCTTGAAAAATCACTTGGAGATGTTGCTTATGTTCCTCCAAAGACTTGGAGTAGATAATGATATCATCAAAGAACACTCCAGTGAATTTACGGTATGGTCTAAAAATTTTCTCCATCAAACGATTGAACGTAGCTGGTGCATTAGTCAAGCCAAAAAGCATGACTAGATATTCATAAAGACCAAACGTTGTGCGAAACGTGGTCTTTAATATATCTTCATCCACTATCCTTATTTGATGATAGCCACTCTTAAGGTCAATCCTACTGAAGTAGGTAGAGCCTTGTAGCTTATCAAACAGATCTTCTACCCGAGGTACGGGAAATCTGTTTTTGATAGTGATATGGTTTAGTGCTCGATAGTCCACACACATACGGTATGTACCATCTTTCTTTTGCACTAAAAGGACTGGAGAACAAAAGGGAGAGGAACTAGGCCTCACCATCCCTTTGTCTACTAGCTCTTGTACTTGCCTCATGATCTCCTCTTGTTGAGCTTGTGAGACTCGATAAGGAGGCTTGTTAGGTGGTAAGCTTCCAGGAAGGAGCTCAATACGATGGTCATCATCCCCTCGTTTTGGAGGTAAGTCCATAGGGATATCATCGATGAACACATCTTGGAATCCTTTTAGAAAATTAGACAAGTCTAACTCTTATTGATTCCTACGTATCTTTTAGAGACTCTTTGACAAAAATCATGTACGCAGAAACTGAGCTCTTCATTGACTTATCAAAAGCAAGAGGATTTACAAGTGGAGTAGTGCGACCACGCTCAGTAGCATCTATATACATGTTCTTTCCCCTGTAGGTGAAGTAGACTCTCCTTTCAGGGAACTTCATGTTGGCAGCCATGCGATCAAACCATGGTGCCCCTAGGATAACATCCTCATGTTGGAGAGGAGAGATGAAGAAGTCTTCCTTGTCGACATAGCTTTGGACATGAAGCCTCAACTTCCCAATCAAGGGAGTAACGGAGGCTTGTTGTCCCTTGAAAGATGCATCAGCCACTACTATATCTCCCATCTCAAAAGCTTGAATGCCCAACTTGGTGGCCAACTCCATTGATATGAAGTTAAGAGTAGAGCCAGGGTCAAACAAGATGAAGGCATCATACTCTCTTACCTTTCCCCAAGCATAGGAAAGTGACGATCCTTTGCAATGAGCATCCTCTTTTGGAGCTTCGATGGTGGAATCCCTAGGAGTCTCATTGTGAGTATTCTTCTTGGGGCAAGAACGATAGCCATGTCCTTGCTCCCCACACTTGAAACACTTATGGTCCTTGCGAAAAGCTTCAAGCTCTTCAAGAGAGAGTTTGTTTTTACCTTTGTAAACTCCCTTCTCCTTGGACCGATTGTTGTTGTTGTTGTTGGAATTGACTTGGGAAGTATTTTGAACATTGGTTTTCCCCTTTGCATCATTTTTGTCTTTGTTTTCCATGGGCTTGACATTACGTCTAGCCCCTTGTTGGAAATTGATGCGTGAAGCAACCATGGTGTGATGGATTACTTCGCTAATAGTACCAGGCCGTTGAGAGTTGATGTATTTGGCCATCTCTTCAGGTAATCCCGCACAGAATTGCTGCCTTTGCTCGGCAAAGTCTATCTTTTGAAAGACAGTAGCCTTGAGATGTAAATCCCAAAACTTGTCTACATATTTGTGGATAGACTCATGGGAGAGGAGCTTCAAGCTGCGCCATTTGGTAAGCACTTTGTCCTTTGTATCGCTTGCAAGGTACTGCTTCATGATGGAAACTCATAGAGTTTTCCATGTCTTTGGGGCGTCACCATTTCCATGAAGGCTAGCCCACCATTGACGAGCTGATTTTTGGAAGTGCATAGCTACATGGCGTAGCTTAGAGGACTCTGTGAAGCCCTCATCTCCAAAGGCTGCATCAAATTGCTGGATGAAGGCCAACACTTTGTCGGTAGCACCAAAGGTGCCATCATAGGTGAGAAAAGAGATACTCTTTCCTCCCTCCTTGAACTTCTTTAGCTTTTGTGACCTTCGCCATGCAGGAAATGATTTGCGATGTCCTCCCCTCTTGTATTCTCTAGGAGAATAGCCATAACTTTCGTCGGAAGAGGAGGAAGGTGAAGAAGAAGGAGAAGAGGGTGAGCCTTGCCTTTCAGAGTGATGAGGAGAAGGACTATGTGTTGATCTTTTCCTCTTGGGAGGAGTGGGCGATCGTCTAGACCGCCGTCTTCGTGGAGCCACTTTTTTAGAGGAACTTAAACTTTCATTGCTTTCTTGCTCTTTGGATTCCTCCTCTCGAATGGGAGAAAGTCTTCTTTTGGGGGTCTCTTCAAGAGGCCTCCTAAGCTCTCTCTCCTCTTGGAGAGGAAGGGAAATTCCATAAACACGAAGTTGTTGAGTAACTTCGGCTTGCAAAGCAGGGTTGCCCATAGCTTGTTGCAACCTAGTAACGAGATAATTCACAAACATGGGAGCATCATCATTAGCACCTTCATGTGCAAAATCATTAGCACCTTCATGTGCAAAATCAAAGCTATCAATGTTCATTCTACTCTCTTGATTATTGTCAGCCATGTTAACAAAATTTATGTATGTACTTAGTGTATGCTTTGGCAATTCAAAACCTTAGTTGCCACTCCTCTTAGCCTTTGAAAATTGGCTCTTAAGTATCTACACCCACAGCTCGAAGTGGTTAATTATAGAGAGTAGAGGAGTAGGTCTAACATAGCAGAGTTGCCAAGGGCTAGCTCCTTTCGGACTTCTTATGGCTCAATAATGGTAAAGCCGTAGGCAACCGTAGGCAAGTCTAAAAAGACTCCATTATTAAGTCCAAAGCTCCCGAGGTGTGCACCATCCCCCACATAGTGGGCTCAACAAAACCGATATTAGATCCCAGTTCCACTTACCCTAATATAATTAACAACATCAACCATTTATAGGCTACTTAAGGACCTCTCTTCTTAAGCAAGAAAAGAGAAACCAAATGCTCTGTTACCAATGTAATGGAATTGGCCTATTTAATTTGAGAGTAGCGGAAATTAATGAGAGTACTTTTGAGAAATGACTTTGTGAGTATAGCGGGTGAACATAATTGAAGATAGCAACATAATCATAACAATTAGTTAACTTGGCATGAGCAATACTTTTGCAAGAGAGAGAATTTAGAGAACATGACAACAGTTGAGGACCGGATTTATGTGGAGCCGGTCCCCCCTCCAATAGGCATTTGTATTATGATTTCTCCCATTAAGAGAGACTTGTTACAATACAATCTTTGTGTTCCTTGTGACCTAGGTGATGCAATGAAGATGGAAAGCTTCATGCATCACAAACATAACATAAAATTGAAGAAAGCTTCAACTATCCCAAGCCTCAGTCCCAAGACCTCAAACACCTTTGAAGGTGGAGAGAGCTAGCAGGGAATGAGGGTAGGGAAGAGGAAGAAGAAACATTTCGTAGGAGAAAGAATTAGTTCCTCACTTATGATAACTCTTGTTGCTAGCATACATAATAGCATAGTAATGAAGAAGAAGGAGATGGCAAGCTTAAGCATTGAAGCATGGCTCTTGGTTGGATTTGCACTCCATATCCAAGAGTGTTGGTGTAGGCTCTCAACCTCTACTTGCTTGGAGAAGGAGAGGGAGCTCTTGCACTTTGCATAGCACACAATAAGAGTGTTTGTGAGTGTGTGTGGGTGAGTATACCCCCTAAGCAACCCCCCTCCTTGCTAGGTCGACCCCCTCTTCTAGCTCATCATTGAAGCTCATTGGCTCATGCCAAGCCTAGCCAATCACAAGCTTGAGCCATTTCTAGCAATAGGTGTAGTCTTGGGACAAGTACCCCCCTTTCCCCTTTGAGAGAGAGGACTTGATAAATGCAAAAACAATTAGATAATTGTTGTAAATTATCATTGGACCCCTTTTAATCCTAGCCAATAGAGTTCAAGCACCTCATGGAGGTAACATGGGTAGGGCTTGACATGTGTCCCTATTCCCTCTTTAAGCTTGGGCTTTCCTTGAGAGAGTGTGTGTGTGTTCTTTCTCTAGCCCCTAAGAAAAGGGCTCGCCCCCCTCTTTGTAGGGATCTTTTTGACCTTTGGTGCTCAAGCACCTTAGTCATCAGGCATGACTAAGCACTTGGACTAGGGGTGTTCCCACAAGCATCTCAGGCAAGCATGTCAAAGCACCTCAAGCACCTTAATCATGTAGCAGGTCAAGTACCTCAAGCACCTTAATCAAGCACCTTAAGCACGACAAGCACCTCGAGCTTGGGCCGGGTTCCCACCTCAAGCTCAGACCTAGCTTACCTAAGGTCAAAGGACTTTTACACACATTATTGGAGGTCTTCAATGCAGCTAACCCTAAGGTCTTATGCTCCATTGGTTAGCCTTGCTCTTTGATAGACCATCTCTCATTTGGGCCCCTTTACTATTGACCCCGTGTTGAGATAGATCTATAAGCACATATCTATATCTTAACACTTGTTCCCGTTCATTCTCCCACATTAAGTGATCAATTTAATATGAGAAAATCATTTGGGTTGGTTAGATATTAGATTTTATGACATGATTTACAATTCTTTACACACATGTGAGAATTGAATTTCATCGTCAGCCAAAAAACTCCCATCCTCATTAAGTTTTAATAAGTTTTGATCTTCCCTTGATGTAAGAAGTCCACTATGGCATGCACTTCTTCTACGTACAAACGAATGTCAAAGGCTTCTATGCATAATTGCAACATGCCATCCGAACCCCTATGCTATAGTCTTCCACTAAGCAATTGCAAAGGATTGTTTTGCTCAATTATGTATTTGTCAGCTATTTGTTTTTGGTCCATCGACAATTGTCCTATGGACAACAAGTAGAATTATGTTCTCAGTCCATCTAGGTACCATTTCTAGGTTAAAGAGATATGCATCTGGCATATCATCTTCAACTCCGTTTGGGTTCTCTCTGCTTAGTAATCTGGATAAATGATCAGCTCGTTGATGAGTTGTCCCCTTTTTTACCACAACTGTGAAGTCAAATTCAAGCAAGATGATAAACCATCTCACTATCTGACCAGCGTTGCATGGCTTGTTGACCAAGTATAGAAATGCTTGATGATCCACAAAGAAAATAAATTGGTTGGCTAGGAGGTAATGTCAAAATTTCTTTACAGCATACACCATGCCCAATCCTTCTCGTTCTGTAGTTGTGTAGTTTCATTCAACGTTGTTAAGTTGATGGCTGCCATAACAGATTTGAAAATCGATGGTTCCCTCACTAGGTTGTACCAGAACACATCCAATGGTAAAAGCAGAGGCATATACATAAATAAGAAACATTTTACTCCAATCTGGTGCCTTGAGGATTGGTGTTGAGACCAAAGCTTGCTTCAAATTTTGAAATGATTTCTTGTTGGATTTAGTGTTGCAAGAAGAAAACAGACACAGCTCAGAGAAGACGAAGGAAGCTCAAGGCACACAACAGAGAGTATATTACTGAGTGTGCAATGGAAAGATAGATAGCCCTACAATGATGGGCGTGTATACAATGTGAGGGGGAAAAAACCTCCTAGTGAGGGGAAAAATGCCCCGGTCCTAAGTGTGCTCACACATATCACTACCACATGTATATGGTAACAAATCCCCCCTGTAGTGTTGCAGTGAACGAGAGCTAGCACATGAGTAAAAGGAAGGGCCATGCCCTGAGGACATGATCAGTCCACAAAGGGGAGTAAACCCAAAGCTTTGCGGAAAGCTTCAAATTACTCACGAGACAATGCCTTCGTGAAAAGATCTGCAAGGTTGTCCTGTGTTGGCACATAAGCCAAGCTAATCTCTCTTACTGAGAGCCTCTCCCTAACATAGTGGTAATGCACCTCAATGTGCTTTGTGCGAGCATGAAAAACTAGGTTCCTCGCAACTACCAATGCGCTTTGACTGTCAGTGTAGATAGCATTGGCAGTGTCCTGTCCAACACCCGAATCAACCATAAGGCGTATCAGCCATACACACTCAACCGTAGCTATGCAGACTTCCCTGTACTCATCCTCACAACTAGAAGTGGCCACAATACGTTGCTTCTTGCTCACCCATGATATACATGAACTGCCAAGCATGAAACAAAAACCACTTGTGGACACTCACATGTCAAAACAACCAGCCCAATCTGAATTAAAAAAATCATGTAAGTCTAGCGACAATGATCCCCACTTGGGATAAAACAAACCAAGATGTAAAGTTCCACTCGAGTATCAAAAAATACTCTTGATATCCTACCAATGCTTAGACCTTGGGCTATGCATAAATCTGCTGACCTGTGAGACTGCAAACTAAATATTTGGCTTGCCTACGCATCATCCCCCCCGACTGCCCTGCACTTGCTCCCTCTTGTCCACTCGCTTGAGCACCATCCCCACTTGCTGCCTTGAACGTGTCCCCTCTTGCCATCGCTATCCCCTCCCCCCTTGCTCCCACCTCGTGTTGCACACTAGCCTGGAATCGCGTTGTCCCCCAACCAGCGTTGCGTGCCCCCACCCGCCTTATCTATCCAACCCTTAGACAAGCTCACGTACAAAGGGTTTCACAACGCAAAAATGCAGACATACTAGAGACTAACGAGATTGGGAGTCTATTGGTTTAATATGCAAAAACCTTTCCACCATGACTATGTTAGTTCATGTGAAATTTGTGCCATCTAGAACCAATTGAAGATGCTACACTGTTGAGGACAACAGAAGCACCCAAGTGGGAAAAATACATTGTGGACTATATTGAACAGGGAGTCTTGCCAACGAACATGAGCAGATCCAAACTGTGCTCAATTCACAAAGAAGTGGAAAACTATGTCATCATTGAAGATAGACTTTATTAGAGAGGGATAGATGACAACTTGACAATCTGTGCTGTAGAAAATAAGTACTTAATGATTCTTGAGCAAGCACATGCCGAATTGGTAGGAGGTTACTTTTCGATCGGCAAAACCACAAAATCAATACTCCTAGCAAGAATCTGTTGGCCTTGCTGGTGCACGAGATAGCTTTGTTTTGTATGTTCACTTCTTAGTGTCTTCGTGCCCCATCTGAGTCACTTCCCTGAGTATTGACATTATGTTAGTTCCAGATAGCTATGCTATAGACGCCCATCATGGCAACGACCCCCTAACATTTTTTCTCACATTAGTTATATTTTTCTTACCCTTGATTGATGTATGATAGGATGTCCTGGAGCTTCATGAGTTTGTAGCACAAACGCGTGGCAAGTGGATGGCCTTTGGATTACAATACTCCCTTGCATATTACATAGAAAAACTTCCCCCTGGCGATGTTGCCATTATACACAATGAGTTCACTCCCCAAGGCCATTTCATGACGTGGTCTTTGAAGGCTTTGAGCAAATTTTTGTGCTTAAGCACCATTGGCCAAATTGCTCATTTTCTGTAGATCCCTTGTATGCACGCATTTGGCATTGACTTCGATGACAAGGTGCTTGCCCAGATAGGGATACATGCCTCTGTTGGCTCGACTGACCCTAAGATGATAGCCTCCTCTCTCTTGGCTAGGGAGTTGCCTTATGTGCAAGAGAGATTCCAAGAAATGGCTAATAAAACTATGGGCACCTCAAATGAATGGTGTAACTTTCCTCCTTCTCAGTACTAATGAAATATATGTTACCTCTCTATCTTGTTGTACAACTGCACCAATAGAAAAGCAGTCACTAAAAGGTAGCCCTTTACCTTTGAAGAAATTCAAAGGCTTAAAGATTTACTAGCTTTTCCTAAGAAACCAAAAGAGTAGTCAACAAAAGAAGTGCAAAGCCCAAAAGAATTATTAACTCTGCAACAAAAGGATCAACCACCTAATGAAGAATTTATAGAGTTACAAGGGGCCAACCCCACGGAACTACCAATGGCCAACAAATGCCAAATTGGCAATAAAGATATCCCACCACTAAAGGCAGATATCATGGTAACTGGAAAAACTCCTCTCATAGGAGAATCACATCCAACTTCTTTGACAGGAGAATCATGTCCAAGCTCTTCAGCAAGTAAAGGTAAAAAGTCTCAAACTAAAGATAATATCTCCATTGCAATAAAAGAAATTAGTGAAGCATAGAGACAAGATATCTTGGAATCTCTAGCAATTAGTTTTGATGGTATTCCTATAGAAGATCTACCATTCTTACTTATGAAGAAAATGTAAACTCTTCTATTCATTATTCCTATAAAAAAGAAGAAACTATTTTGGATCTAGAATACCCTCTCAGACTTCAAACTGATAAAGATAAAGCCAAATGGATTAATACCAATGTGGTAGTACATAGAACATGAAGATACAAAGACTGGAGAAGGTTCTATGTTAACTACGCAGACTCTGATTCAGAATTAGAAATCTCTGAAGAAGCTAACCCTCCTAAGAAATTGGATGTTGAACAAATCAAGCCAATTAATCTTGAAGCCATAAAGAAAGCATGGATCAATCCAATCAACAAACATATTCAACAATGGATTGATAATCCTACAAAGCTTCAAGTCTTTGCTCAAGTAATAGATGATAAACAATTCTAGGATCAAATCCTAGAAGGATAATCTACACAGAGCAATAAAAAAGATAAACAACCACAAAAACAAAGGTTCTACGCAATGACCACCAATCGGGAACCTCCATCAAGATAACTCTGGTTCTTACCAAACTTGATAGGATTTTAGAAGATGTTGATGACATTTGATCTAGAGTATGTCATAACACAAATTTAACTAAAGAAAATAAAAAACCCTCGCAAGGATTACAAACCACATAAAGGAATTCATCCTCTCACAAAAAGAAGAAATTCAAGAACCAATTAATGGAGATAGCTATCTTTCACCATTAAAAGGAGATAACCATCTTTCACCAATTAATGGAGATAACCATCTTTCACCATTAAAAGGAGTTTCCATTTCTATTATCCTGAATACAAATTTCAAAATTACCTCAATGCTATTCTGGATACTGGAGCCATGAAAGGTTTGTTCCTGAAAATTATTGGGAATCTCTAAAAGAACCCTTTCTTATCAAATGTGCTAAAAAATCAGAAGAGCCGATAAAATATTGGGCTAAACTATAACGCTTGGGAAAGCCACAATTCCTATCTTTGCCTATCTCTATTTTCAACCAAGCTATGATATGATCATCGGTAGTGATATTCTGAACAAATTGCAGCCAATCACATTTGACAATGGATATTTCAAATTCAGATGGAAAGAAATAGATTGATTTTTGCAATCTTATATCAAGTCCAATTATTATTCCATCACATGAATGGCCAAAGGTGTATGTAGAAGAATTCAACCTAATTATCAATGCGTCTATCCAATAGGAAGTTGCAAATCTAATCCAAGCAAATCATTATCTGGCTAACAGAAGCGCAATATTCAAAAATAGAAAAATATATAAAAATCAAAAGACGAAGCCGTCGGACTGAAGCCAACGGAGATCTTGACTTCCAATATCCCGACGGATTGAGCCATATCATTCTAGACGCGGGATGACATAAACACTTACCCAAGCGTGAGGAATCTTACCAATGATATAATCACTTATGTCATAATCCACATGACTGTGCTAGCTCTCAATGTCTAGAAAAAAGCATGTGCCATAAGATTCTCCACCTACCACTACCTTTTGACCTATCCACCTCATAAAGCAATAAACCACCATGGACAATGACACCCACTACCATAAAGTAATTCCCACTCATGTAAAGTGACATCCACTACCTTACCCACCAAGGCGTTACCTTGAGTCTCAAGCCAAGTCTTTCCTATATAAAGGAGGCCATGCTTCATTGTAATTCCATCTTCTGTTGTGTGCATCTTTAGTTGAGTCTTAGAGTCCATCCTTGAGTCTACTCTCTCAAGTCAAGCCCTTCCATAACTCATAGTAAACTTAGCATATCTCTTGTACAAAGCTTAACTAATATAAGCTTTCCCTTTTGTATAACGATCCACTAGACACTCTGTGTATTTACCTTTTGCCTATATTAATAGAAATTCACTACTTTCGCCTACAAATTCCTTGTGTGTGTTTCTTGGTATCAGAGCCCATGAATTAATTTATCCTACAACTTACACACTCTCTCTCTATTTATGTTTCTTGTTCCACGTGGTATCATACTTCAATTGTGTATGAGTTTAAGTTCAACAAGCCTTCGGTAGAAAGCTACTTGCTCTAAGTGATTAGTAAGAATTAATCTCTTTATCCATTATTTATTCGGCAGTGTTATTGCTGTCTACTTGAATCTACAACAACAGGAAAGGTTGCAGTATTGTGGTAGCAAGGTACAAATTGGTAGCCTTTGGTGTTTAGGCGATAATGAAAGACACCAAGCCACATGTGTAAAGTCCTCAATAAATTCTTGCATAAAGTCCCATGTAAAGCCTCGAGTAATGCGCCTATAAATCCCCATCTTTCAGTGTTTATTCATGTAAGCTTCAATAATTTTTTTGAATAGATCTTTGTCTAAAGTGACCAAGTCTCTTGCATATCTCTTATTAGCAGTAGAAGAAGCCGAACCCTCAGCTCAATGGAAAACACCACAATTAAAATCATAACAAGTCTATCTACATAAACGACTATTTAAATCTCATGCATCTACTGTATCTTTAGTAAATAGATCTTTCACATCTATCCCTTCTAACAGTCTAATGCATTTCATTAAACTCACCGAGATCCTCGAAAATGACAAAATAGAAGCCATTTGTGGAGGCAATCAATTTGTTCAATTTGGTTGTTTAAATATTTTAGAGCTTTTAGAATTTGTCAATGGAATTCTTCAATCAAAATTAGTAAATAAAAATTCTAGATTAGAATTACTAGACAAAATTCTCTGACTACAACTTGTACACAAAACTCTTAGATTAGAGCTAGAAAATAGAATATCTAACATAGATAAGTTAGAACTCATAATTCTTAGATTAGTATTCATTTGCAAAATTCTTAAATTACTAGCCATAAATAGAATTCTTGGATTAGAATTCCTAAAAAGAATTCTTTATACAAAATTTTGGATTACTAATCTAAATGTATTTAATTATAGGAGTAGCTCACAGAAGCTGGTTAACAGTATCCAAAACACTACAAGACGTCGCGCAAAATTTGACGCAGGTATCGACGAAATAAAGTTACTTTTTAAACTAAAAAGCACTAAAATAGGCCTCGGAAAATACGCCGGTATTGTAGCGTCGGTATGACCATCGGTATAGCTCAAGTCGGAATAAACCTTGAAATACACGTCGAAATAAACAATGTAATAAACACCGGTATTTGTATAGCATATTCCGAAGCTCGAACCGTTGCTTCTATCGACGCTCATACCGTTGCCTGTACCGACGACCAAACCTGCAAATTTTTGTCGGGTAGAGAGGACTGGGAACTAATGCTGCATGTACTGCAACAAAAGAAAATAGCCCTCTCTGCCCAAAGGAAGAGTGCACAAAACCGCACTCCACCTACAAGCTGACGCTAAAGAGCGAGTGTATGGCAATTAGCAAAATTGTAAGAATAACATTACCTGTTAACATAATTAAAACATGAGTCGAAAACTGTAAAACCATAAACATAACCTGTTTGCCATACCATAACCATTACCATAACTTGCTTGTCATATCATAACCATAACATGCATACCATCATTGCATAACCTTAACCATAACCTTAACCATAACCATAACCATAACCATAATCATAACCAGAACCATAACCATAACCATAACCAGAACCATGATTGCTATACCATCATAGCAAAACTATAACCATCACCTGATTGCCATACCATCATTGCACAACCATAACCATAACCATAACCATAACCATAACCATAACCATAACCATAACCATAACCATAACCATAACCATAACCATAGCCATAACCATAACCATCAGATAATTGTCATACCATTATAGCAAAACCATAATCTTAAGTTGATTGTCAAACCTTAACCATAACATTTGTGCCATACCATAAACATAACCATAAACCATAAACATAAGCACTACAAAACTGTACATATGCAAACAATCACTGAGTGAGAAGACCCTCATGGTAATGCCTCCCAATCGACGTCCTCACCCTCCTCTTGCAGCTGGGTCAAAAGGGCCACAAGTCCATGCTTGTACCCATACTTCTCCTCTTGGCGTGTCGAAAGGCGCTTCATGGCAACTTCCTGTAAAATTATGGTTTAATCATTAGATAAATCTTCAAATAACATATATATTATCAATAATTTAAAGCATACGTATAATACTTACAAACTCATGTCAAAGCGTATCATAGCCTCCACTTCCAAGATGTGATGCTCCACCAGACTCCAAACGTGCTCTGGGTGCATCTCTTTGCTGCTGAAATCTATCAGGATTGTCTTGTGTCTCTCGTGCAATCCCCGTCCACTCCTCTGCGTCCAACCATGCCGGCTTGGGACCGCCGTCATTGTACCTGTCTCTCACCTCTGATCGACGGTGTGACATTGTGGACTTTGCCACGCTCAAAATCCAGTTGTTTGAGACTTGATTGTACCCCTTTGCCGGCCTGTACTCTCTCTGAATGGCGTCGATGATGTAATTCTTTCTCTCAGCATCGAGGTTATCCCAAATCTCCATCACAGAGTGACCAAACTGAATCGTACAGAACTGTCGAATCTTATGTCGCATGGACTTTCTGACCCTATCTACCACAACAGCCCCATCCCTGCTCTTGTACACCTTGCTAGGATCATGATCGTGTGATCCCTAAGGTGTACGACGCCTACCTTGTCTCGAGGATGAACCACCCGTCAGTGTAGGGGGAATACGAGTCCTAGGCATATGGGGCACACTAGACTGAGGTGTGGGGCCGCTCGGTGTGGGACCACACTAGTCCCGGGCGTAGGGTCGACCGTAGTAGGTCTAGAGGGACCTGCACCCCAAAGGTGTTGTGCCATCACGATCTGCTCTGGTGTGAACTGAGACAAAAATGAGCCCATCTGCTCGGGTGACATGCCGGCCAGAGTAATAAGAAAACTAAAACTAGGAGAGTATGGCTCATCGTCATTGGCCATGGCTAATCATACACAAACAACACCCACAAAATACGTTAGTTTACATAAGAAATGCTTAATCAATACAAATAACAAATCAACGAAACTGCTACACAAATGACAACATCTAAAGTTTATTGTAGACTAATAAAAAGAGTTTTACAAAGGTTTCCTAGCAAAAGTCATTAGCTAATATCTCATCCTCTATGAGATTTGATGCACCAAATATGTCTATCTCAATTTGTACTTCTGCATCTTCGTAATATCGAACTCTACTTCTTCGTCGCTCTCCGCATGAGCTTCACTATTGGACACCTCATCTCTAGGTTCAGACAATTGCTCAATGCTGACATCCACCTCAATATCTAAACTTAAAGTTGGAGTTTGTCATGCGCTTTGTTCATGAATCACCTCTTTGAGCTCAACATCCAATCCTTCACACACTTGCTTGCTACGTGGAGCAACTTGAACGACATAGAGCCAGCAGGGTTTAGATAGATCTTCTCATCATTTTCTGTCCATAGTGGATCGTGTATGAACACAACTTGTTCACAATGCTGCGGAAGTACGAATGTATCCCACACATCTGTCCACATCCGCCTAGAGTTCACTTGAGTCAATCCACTCTTGTCTTTATGCACAATTGCATTAGGGCCGCTGGTAATAACTTTGAATCACTTGACATCAAAGATAAACATATCAAACTTTCTAAAGCTAATATTTAAGATGTCTTGGATGTAGCCAAAGTATTCAAGCTCGATAGTCTCTGTATTCCATCTCTGGCACTACTCCTACTTTCTTGGACGAAGCTTGCCCTAACACCACTATCAAAAGTGACCCTTCGTTCGTCGATCCGTTGCACTCTGAAGTGCTTCCCATGCGACCATAAAGCTCCATATTTGTGATATTGCAGCAACAAAACTGGAACAGACTAAAAGTTATCAAAGCAAAGTAATCTTCATGTGGAGCTTGAAAAGGAAGTTGTGAAATATACATGCCAATCGCAACCCCTTGACATCTCCTCTTCCTCTTCAGTAATCAACACTCCACTCCTCTTTGCCTCTGAGAGTGTCACATCTAACCACCGCCCAGTTGGAAAGGCAGGCAATTTTTGAAGATGATCGGGAAAAGGAAGGTTTCTAGTTGCATGGATGCGCTTGAATTGAAGGCGATCTATCAAACGTTGTTGCTTTCCCCTTCGTACCTCTCTAGCCACTTTAGCATGATGTTTGAGTTGAGAAGGCAAAATCTCATAACGTTTTCTTGCATTGTGATGTCCATCTTCCTAACGATGCCTTGTCCCTGCGGCTCGTCCCCTGTCACCTTGACGTTGACCTCAGTAGTCCACATTCGAGGCATCTCTGGATCAATTGAGACAAAAAATTCACTGATGAGGATAAGAGACTCTTGTACAAGCCATCCTTTGGCCATGCTACCCTTTGGGGCGAGCCCTTTGACAAACAAACCCCTTTAAAGTCTTCATAAATCTCTTCAAGAAGAACATCCACCTGCTATGGACCACCCTAGCAACTGCAACTTCATCGACCACATGCACATGTACATGCATTTGGATGGTAAGAATGTTTGTTAGAAAGTACTTCTCCACCATGCACACTGCTTCAATAGCATTTAAGCCTGCTGCATTGATGTTGTATTCTCTTATCTCTTTTGAACTGATCCAGCGTACCAACTCACTGATTTTGTAGATTGTTCTTCTAATGTCATCTGTCAAACAACCCTTTATGGAAATTGGTAAGATGAACTCTAAAAATTTGTGCCAATCGTGGGACTTAGGACCACTGAGATTGTCATCTCTCTCAAAGCCATTTTCAAACATCGCATGCACCCTGTGGAAGTCTTGAATGAAGATATAGTCTTCTTCACTTGTTGCTCTTCTGCGCAACTCAGAACCCATGGAACTTTTGGTATAGACCACTTTCCATTGGGTTTAAGTCGAGGCCACAGCTATGGCATTCGACCCACAGCCTGTAGGTCATCTCTTTGGTCCTTGCTCTCCCTTTTTATAGTGATGGTCTTCCAGATGATCTCCGCCACATTCTTGAAGACGTGCATTGGGTCGTGCAAATGATTAATCAGCAGGTCACTCCAGTTCAGGAGATCATGGAAAATAGAAAGTCTTTTCATTCCAGGTGGCATCCAATCTCCCCTCTCCAGCCACATGTTTTTCCTATCGCTCACTTTCAGTGGATGCATGTCATGTTTGCATATGTTTGGTCCACGTAGCTCATGTCCTTCAGGAAAAAATCTACCATGCTCCTTGTAAACTGTCTTGCTCAAATGCTCAGAGCGGTGAAAGCCAAGTCGAGGACCACATTTTGGACATGCATGATTTCCAGAGTAACTCAAGCATGAAACATCACAAAATTTAAATATAAAAACGTTGACATAGCCATGAATCACATGTGTGTGAGGGTTTTAAGGCACTTACATGAGCACTCACTGAAGCCTGGCCAATCGTGCATGGTCCACATGAGAATGCCTTGCACATGTACATTCCATCGTCCAATTGGTTGGGACTTATCAACCACATCGATTCCTATCCAAAAAATTTGGAGCTCTTCTTTAAGTGGTGCTAGATAGACGTCCATGTTCTTTGCTTTGTACTTTCTTGGGATGATCAATGACAACAACAGATGGCCCTTCTTGATAGTGAGCCATGGTGGAAGATTATAATTAACCATACAAATAGGCCATGTGCTTCATGACGAACTCCTTAATCCGAATGGGTTTACTCCATCCATTGTCAGACCAAAGCGGATACATCAAGGCTCGTTCTTAAATGTAGGCCAACTTTCCTCTATGTGCTTCCATGCACGAGAGTCAGCAGGTACCCGCATAACATCATCTATCAATCGAGTATTTGAGTGCCATGTCATCAAAGCGGCTATGGACTTGCACTTGAACATGCTCTTTATTCTGGGAATGATAGGAAAGTGTCCAAGGACCTTTACAGGGATAAGTTTTCCTTGTGTGTCCTCCCTGTACTTGTTTGATCCACAATTGGGACACTGTTCCAGGTTTGGATACTCATTGCATAAAAATATACAATTATTAGGACATGCATGTATTTTCTGATAATCCAAGCCCAAATTAGTAAGAAGATTTTTAGCGGCTAGACGAGTAGGGGACATGTAATTCCCTTCTAGCAAGATCTGCTCATTCAGCAACTTGACGTTACATGAACAAGTCAGCCCTTTGATCACTTTATATGAACTGTAATTTGTACTTTACCATGCTTAGGATAAAATATGTTTACCTAAAAATCTCTGTGTGATTGAGACGTCAGACCAACCGTAGATAGACTGCATATTCAGCATTGCCAATGCGGTACAGAGAACTGAGATTTTTGCACCAGTGTAGAGCAACATGCGTGCAAGACTTTGCATCATCTCGCCCTCTTCATCGTTGCTATCATGCCATCGATATGAAAGGGATGGCTGAGGTTGGTCCACAGTACTGCATTCAATGTTGTCGCTTCTATGTTGGAATCCATGTCAAAGAACGCGTCCAACATTTGCTCCATCTCCACTTCTTGAAATGCCGCTTCAGGTATTAGTTGGGAGGACTCAGTCGATGGCTGCTCTTTTGAAAATCGTCTTCTCTGGGATGAAGTTGAAGCAATATCTACTTGCGGACTTTGACCTTCAATCTCTAGACCATGAGATCGATAACGCAGGTCTTGTACTTGCTCTATCGGAAAGAGACCATGATTGCGTATGTGTCAGATTTTTCGTTTTTGAAATATTTGATGCTTGCAATGAGCACAAGGACACGCCATCCTATCATCCATACTTTATCTACCAATGATGCAACAAATAATTAAAACACTCTAGTTGTTATAACTACACGCCATCCTATCATCCATACTTTATCTACCAATAATGCAACAAATAATTAAAACACTCTAGTTGTTATAACTACACACTACTAAGTACATGACAAGCTTTAACAACCTCACATTCTCTAGCCAGGCCCGATCCCCACACACCTCAGTCTAGAGGTGCACGGAGATTAGGACCACAGTGTAATAATCTCGTCTTTATTAGTCAATGACTATATATTAAAGTTCTTGAAGTCTGTGTGCACTTGAAGTCCGATTGCGTGTTTTCAACTATTTTCTGCTAGCTCTAACAACCTCACATTCTCTAGCCAGGCCCGATCCCCGCACACCTCGGTCTAGAGGTGCACGGAGATTAGGACCACAGGGTAATAATCTCGTCTTTATTGGTCAATGACTATATATTAAGGTTCTTGAAGTCTGTGTGCAATTTTGAAGTCCGATTGCATTTTTTCTACTATTAATTTGACGCTAGCTCTAACCTAACCTATAACATTAACCTAACCTAACTTAATGTAACGAAACTTATAACCTAAACCTAACCTAACCGAAGTCCGTTTGCGTTTTTAGACGTATACAAGTCATCTTCAAAGTTCGATTGCGTTTTTTCTACTATTAATTTGATGCTAGTTCTAATTTACCCTATAATCGTTATACCTAACCTATAATCTAACTTAACCTAACTTAATGTAACCTAACTTATAACCTAAACCTAACCTAACCAAAGTATGTTTGCGTTTTTAGAAGTACACGAGTCATCTTCGAAGTTCGTTTGTATTTTTTTGACTATTATGCCGTCGATAGCTCTAACCTAACCTATAACCTAAACCTAACCTAACCTAACCTAACATAAAAACAACACAATGGGGAGGCGTTTAGCAAAATGACAAGCCGTACATCTTGCCCACAATGCATATGCGATGTGGGCAAGCCGCTATGGCTTGCCAATTTGGCAAATGGCTCACTATTGTGTTGTTTTTAGAGTTGCGAAGCGATTTTATGGCCGGAAAACCGCTCGCAGATATATAGACAACACAATGGCAAGCCGTTGGAAATATGGCAAGCCATAGAGCTTTCCCACAATGCATATGCCTTGTGGGCAAGCTTTATGGCTTGCCATATTGCCAAACGGATCGCCATTGTGTTGTTTTTAGGGGCACAAGGCAATTTCAGCGCTTGAAAATTGCTCGCAAACATATAAACAACACAATGGCCAGCTGTTGGCATGGAAGACATAGAACTTACCCACAATGCATATGCATTGTGGGAAAGCTCTATAGCTTTCCGTTTTGCCAAACGGATCTCCATTGTGTTGTTTTTAGGGCTGCTTAGCTATTTTAGGGCTTGAAAATCGCTTGCAGTCCTAAAAACAACACAATGGCAAGCCTTTTGGCAATACGGAAAGCCATAGAGCTTGCCCTCAATGCATATGCCTTGTGGTAAGCTCTATGGCTTGCCGTATTGCCAGAATCGCCATTGTGTTGTGTTTACGGACACGAGGCAATTTTAGCGCTTGAAAATGCTCGCAAACATATAGACAACACCATGGCAAGCCGTTTGGAAATACGGCAAGCCATAAAGCTTTCCCACAATGCATATGCATTGTAAGCAAGATCTATGGCTTGCCGTATTGCCAAACGGCTCGCCATGGTGTTATTTTCAGGGTCGCTTAGCTATTTTAGGACTTGAAAATCGCTCGTGGACATATAAACAACACAATGGCGAGCTGTTGGCAATACGGAAAGCCATAGAGCTTGCCCACAATGCATATGTGTTGTGGGTAAACTTTATGGATTGCCGTATTGACGAACGGATCACCATTGTGTTGTTTTTAATATGCGCTATGGGTAAGCTCTATGGCTTGCCGTATTGTCGAACGTAGCTTAACCTAACTTAACCTAATGCAGCTTAACCTAACCTAACCTAATCTAACCTAACATAGCTCAACCTAACGTAGATTAACTTAACCTAACCTAACATTATAAGATAACCTAACCTAACTTAATGTAGCTTAACTTAACCTAACCTAATATAACTTAACTTAACCTAACCTAATATAACTTAACTTAACGTAGTTTAACTTAATTTAACCTAACGTATAAGATAACCTAACCTAACTTAACATATAACCTAACCTAACAACATGGCTTAACTTAACGTAACCTAACGTATAAGATAACCTAACCTAACCTAATCTAACTTAACTTATAACGTAAACTTAACCTAAAACATAAACCCCATCAACTGCATAATTTCAAAAACGACATAATTCAATACAATTTTTTTTCAAAAACAAGATTTTTTCATAAACTTAAAAATTTTGTTCATAATTTAAAATGAAATTTCACATAACAAACCATAATTTCTTTTAAAGCATTGAAAGTTTAATATACAAAGTAATTTAAATAAATTTAATATGCATTTAAAGGTTCGAGCACTCACATTCGTCCTATTTGAGCAATGAAAGTTTTTGTAAAAGTCCTGAAACCTGCAAAAACACACACACAAACACAAATTTAAACCCTAAACCCTAAATCTACAAGTAAACTTGAAAATTATCTCACCTTAGTGTTATGCGCTAACCCACAAGCAAGATTAGCACTTCCGACGGCTTGTTTTGCACCAGATATGTGAGGGATGGGGAAGAGGAGAGCTTGAGAAATCGCACAAGAACAAGAGAAATGCGTAGAGAAAGCCCGCGGTTTTGATTTTGCAGGTGCCATTGGTTCAACTGTCGGAATAGGTGTCGGTATGTCACTTCGCGCTGTCGTCGGAATAGATGTCGGAAGAAACGTCGAAAATTTGAAAATCAAATTTTAAAAAAAAAACCTTAGCTTCCTCCATAAATACACACACATATACCAACGCCCGCCAGTGACGCCGGTAATGTGGCGTCGGAATTCAAGTGACCTCTTGTAGTAAAGCTACAACCCTATCCTTCGTTGTATACAAAACTCATTGTTCCGTCCTTTTCTCCCATTATACCAAGATTTTCATTCACCAAACCATCCGTGCATAAAACTCTTGGTCACTCTGACAAAGGTTTATTCTTGAATGTCTTGGAGTTTACTAACGGACAGGAGAATTATTCAAACAAAGAACCAGGGTGGGAAGATTGGGAAGCCACGGAGCGGCTTGTTTACAAGCTGTAAAGCAGGTTGCCTAATTTTGAGTTTGAGGCAGGGAGGTATTTATATACTATTGCTCGTTGTCACAAAAATTGCAACAATTTTATTGACAACACATATAAAACTCCCTCCAAAATCCCATAAGATGTATCGTTTCCAACAATCGACTATGATTGGGAAGAAGACTTAGATCAGCCTAGATGAGATATAGCCAATGTAGAATGTAGATCATGTATTTAAGACTATGAAGTTGTATTTCATGGAGACTTGAATCAATTTGATTATTTCTATAAAGAAACAATTTACAATGGCCTCCAAGAAGAATACATCCTAGCGCAACTTCCATCTTCTCCTTAGGACTACAATTTTGGCACAAAAGATGACACTAATGAAAGTGAAATTGATGATTCATAGGTATTAATTCCTTTAGTATCAGATAACTCAAAGGTGTATATCTCTAAAGTGCCTCTACAAATGAAGGATGAGCCCTTGGGAGAAGCCTCTACTAGTGCTCCACCCATTCTACCAACTCCCCAATTTGTGCAAGGCATTAGAAAAGTAGGTGATATCACATTCTACAACTTTGAAAATTTGGAACAGATTGATATCATTCTTGTTTTAGAATATATGCACAATTGTATTTATCAACAAATATTGTTTGTAAGAATGAGGCAACAAACTTCTGTGGAAGTGGCAATCAACGGATTCACTGGCATTCCAAAGTCATGCTGGGAAATGCTTCCTCAAGAAGTTAATAATTCCTTCTTAAGACCTCCTGACAAGAGATCTCCAATGCTTGTATTAATTGAAGGAATCTACACGGAGTTCATTGGACATCAAGAAGATCAATCAAACCTAGCCCTTCAAGCTTTTCATGAAGCTCACATATGTAATTTCTCTTCAATTTGGGATTTTTGTATCTACTGCAAAAATCTAATTTATAAAACAAGTAAATTTCATTCTAGAGAAATTAAGGCAAAATTCGTCCACAAATTGCCAAAATCAATAACAATGTTACTTTTGGAGAAACTAGAAAATCAAAATCTTGATCTTCAGTTAGCAACACTAGGTGACATCAGTCAAGCTCTCCAAATAGTAATACCGGAACTCTACATCCAGAAGCAAGCACAAAAAAAGTTGGAAAACTCTAAACCTTCAAAGAAGTTCTGGAAGCAAAACTACTATAGCAAAGACTTTGGCTGTGCTGATTCAAAGAAGAAATGTGCCCGTAAGGACAACAAGAAACAACCCAAGGAGAAGAAGTTTAGAAGAAAACCTAAATATCGCATTTTCAGAAAATGTAACTCCACTTCTTCTAAAACTGATAACAAATGCTTCATCCGTGGCAAAACAGGTCATTAGGCTTCTCAATGCCCCAAAAAGAAGAAATTAGTGGTATTTAAGAATATAATCCTTGAAGATGGTTATAACTATTTAGAACTTTCCTCCAATGAAACTGAAACTTCAAATTCAGTATTACCTAGTTCAAAAGTGAAGCCTCTTCTACAACAGAAGATTATTCAAGTTGAGACTCATAGCGCTCAATATGATGACTATAGAAGACTTTGTGCCAATACCCTCCAATCCTCACAAATGGGAAAAGTCTTATAAAGACAAAAATTCTTCACGGAGATACAGGATTGAAAAATTTGAAGCAAGTGATTCCAGTTCTACTTAAGAATGGTAATACTAGCCTTGGCTAATAAAATGAAGATAAAGAAAGTTAAAGAGAGTAAACCTTTCTTTGATGGAAGTTGTCATAAAATCTAATATCTAACCAACACAAATGATTTTCTCATATTAAACTGATCATTTAATGCAGGAGAATAAACGGGAACAAGGGTTAGAATATAAACATGTGCTTATGGATTTGTCTCAACACGGGGCCAAGGTTAAAAGAGGTCCAAATGAGAGATGGTACGCTAAAGAGCAATGCTACCTAATGGAGCTTAAATACCGTAGGGTTAGCTTCATTAAAGACCTCCAAAATTTAGTGTTCAAAAGTCCTTTGACCTTAGGCAAGCTAGGACTGACCTTGAGGTGGGAATCCTACCCAAGCATGAGGTGCTTCTTGGCTTGCTAAGTGTTAGTGGGAACCTTTCCCAAAAGGTTGAGGTGCTTCTCACATGCTTAAATGGCTAAAGTTCTTGAAGTATTCAATTCAAAGATGACTTGAAGTAAGATGACTCTCAAGAGGCATCAATGTTTCCATGCTTGATTGACTAACTCCTTGAAGTATTCAATTCAACCAAATGACTTAATAGGCATAAAAGTCACATGTTCAAATGATCCACCACATGTGGCCCTCATGATGTGTTTGAATGCTATTGGATAGATTTTAAAGGGGTCCAATGAGAATTTAGATACATAAAAATAAATAATTAAATTCCTTTCTCTCAAAGCGGAAAAAGAAGATACATGTCCAAATGAAATAATAAAATAATATGTGAGAGAGAGAGAGAGAGAGAGAGAGAGAGAGAGAGAGAGAGAGAGAGAGAGAGGGGTGGACCAAGCATGAGAGGGGGTATACTCTCCCACACACACATACACACACACACACACACACACTCTCATTGTGTGGAGTGTAAAATGCAAGAGCTTCATCTCCTTCTCCAAGCTTGTTGAGAAGTGGAGAGCCTACACCAATACTCTTGGCTATGGAATGAAAATCCAACCAAGAGCCATGCTTCAATGCTTAAGCTTGCCATCTTCTTCATCTTCATTACTATGCTATTATGCTATGCTACGCAAGAAGAGTGATGATAAGTGAGAAACTATTTCTTTCTCCTATGGATGATTCTTCTTCCTCTTCCCTACCCTCATTCCCTGCTACCTCTCTCCACCTTTGAAGGTGTTTGAGGCCTTGGGACTGAGGCTTTGGATAGTTAATGATTTTTGCAAAGTTTATGTTAAGCTCGTGATGTATGAAGCTTTCCATCTTCATAGCATCACCAAGGTCACAAGGAACACAAAGATGTTAAGTATGGAGCCTGATTTACCCTTGTAATTTTCTGTGGTAAAAGCGCACATTTGTAAGGCCCCCATTATGAGGAGAAGCCATCGTGCGTGAAGGAAAATCACTCACCGGAAACCAAAATTTTCACGGACAAGAATCAGGGGCAACTTTAAAGGCCTCGGGGGCGGAGGCCCCCGAGACTTTTTTTTCGCCGGAATATTCTTTTTTTGTCGGAATATTATGGCCGGACGGCGGCCGGAAAGTGGTCGGAAAACAACAGGTCGGTTGGCCGGTGGCCGGTAGTCAATGGCCGGTGGCCGGTGGTCGGAAGTCAATGGCCGGTGGCCGGTGGCCGAATTCAATGGCCGGTGGCCGAATTCAAAAGCGGACTTGTCTTCTCAAGGGCGGCCACACATGGGCGGATTGGAGGGTCCGATTTGGACTTATTCGCACAAGGGCGGCTACACATGGCTGTCTCTCATAAGAGAGGACAGCCCTTTTGCCCTATTAAAGGAGGCCATTTCTACACACATTTCATAGTGTGAAGTTGATGCAACAAGGTGAGTGTGAGGTGGTGAGAGTGAAGCAAGGCGGGAGCTCCATTAAGGGTATAATCCCTTTGTAAACTACTTCTTGTTTTGAAGTACTAAAGCCATTGAGTGGATGCTTTCCCGTGGACGTAGCCCACATTGGGTGAACCACGTATATCGTGTGTACTCTCTCTCTCTCTCTTTACTCTATAATCTCGTGTATATAAATCTGTCTCTCTCCATTAAGTAATCTACTCAATTATCTATTTAGCTACGTTTTATTTCCTAACAACTGGTATCAGAGCAAGGTTTGCTCGTAGCTAAATTATCTCAAGGAAAGGATTCCTTGAATTGAGTGGGAGTTATGGCGGAGGAAGGGAAGCTCAAGATTGAGAAGTTCAACGGCAAAAACTACCAACATTGGAAGATGCAGATTGAAGACTATCTCTACCAGAAGGACCTCTATTTGCCACTAGGCGGTCTTGCGAAGAAGCCCGCAACAATGGCAGATGAAGCATGGATTGTCCTTGATCGAAAGGCACTGGGAACAATCCGGTTAAGCTTGGCGTCAACGGTGGCCTTCAATGTTTCGGAGATGAAGACCACGGAGGACTTGATGAAGTCACTTGACGACTTCTACGAGAAACCATCGGCATCCAATAAGGTATTTCTTATGAAGCGCTTGTTCAATCTAAAGATGGCAGAGAATGGTTCAGTTGCAGAACACCTAAATGACTTTAACACAAACATAAGTCAACTTCGATCAGTGAAAATCAATTTCGATGATGAAGTACGAGCTCTCCTTATACTATCATCTCTACCGGATAGTTGGGACAGCCTTGTGATGGCTGTAAGTAATTCTATCTCTGGCACAAATACTCTTAAGTTTGATGATGTTGTGGGTGTTCTCCTAAGCGAGGAAATGCGAAGGAGAAGCACAGGAGAAGCATCAAGTGCTGCACTATCAGTGGAAACAAGAGGAAGGCCTAAGGAGAGGTTCAAAAACCAAAAGGGTCGTGATCGCTCAAGGCGGAGCAAGTCACGCACAAAGTCAGTTCTTGAATGTTGGAACTGCGGCAAGAAAGGCCACGTCAAGAAGGATTGCTGGTCCAAGAAGAAGAAGGAGACAGAGTCTCAAGACAACAAGCCAACATCGGAGGCCAATGTGGCAGGTAAAGTAGAGCAAGATGCTCTAATTCTCTCATTAGACAATGTGTCTAATTCTTGGATAGTAGATTCCGGGGCTTCATTCCATGCGACACCACACAAGCAACATTTCCAAGACTACACTAAAGGTAATTTTGGGTATGTATACTTGGGAGATGATGAAGCTTGTGAGATTGTCGGCAAAGGTACAGTTTCTGTCAAAACTGCTAACGGAAATGAATGGAAGCTTAAAGATGTTAGGCATGTTCCTTCTCTTCGCAAAAATTTGATCTCTACAGGACAATTGGACGATGAAGGTCACAACATTGCATTTGGAAACAAACGGTGGAAGATCTCAAAGGGATCTTTGGTGGTTGCCAAGGGTGAAAAAGTCGGTACACTTTACTTGTGTGCTGTTAGCACGCAACCTTCAGCTTGTGCAACAACTACAGAAGTTGACAGTGCGGTGTGGCACTACCGACTTGGGCATATGAGTGCCAAAGGAATGCAAATCCTTCAAACAAAGAAGCTTCTACCAGGTTTGAAAGAAGTGGACTTAGAGTTCTGTGAAGATTGTGTTTATGGTAAACAAAAGAGGGTAAAATTTCAAAAATCAGGAAATGAAAGAAAAAATAAAAAACTTGAGTTGGTTCATTCTGATGTTTGGGGTCCTGCAAGTGCACCATCACTTGGTGGCTCATTGTACTATGTAACATTCATAGACGATGCGACTAGAAAAACATGGGTTTATGTCATGAAGAATAAATCCGATGTATTTTCCATATTTCAAAGGTGGAAAGCCTTTGTGGAGAATGAAACAGGTACCAAGGTTAAATGCCTCAGATCCGACAATGGAGGCGAATATTGCAGCCAAGCTTTTGAAAGCTTTTGTGCTAGCAATGGCATTCGGAGGCAAAGGACAACCCCAAGGACACCTCAACAAAATGGGATTTCGGAAAGGATGAACAGGACAATCATGGAACGGGCACGAAGCATGCGGCTACATGCAGGCCTACCGCTTGAGCTTTGGGCAGAAGCTGTAAGTACGTCTGTGTACTTAATCAATCGGTCACCCTCAACGGCATTGGATGGGGGAGTTCCAGAAGAGGCATGGACAGGTAAACCGGTGAATTATGCATTTCTCAAAGTGTTTGGGTGTGAGGCTTTCATGCACATAGATAGAAGCCTAAGATCAAAGTTAGATGCAAAGTCCAAAAAGTGTTTCTTCATTGGCTATGGAGAAGGAGACTTTGGGTATCGCCTATGGAATCCTGAAGATGGTAAAATCTTAAGGAGTAGGGATGTAATTTTTAACGAACAAAATATGTACAAAGATTACTTGGAAAGAAAACAAACAAAAGAAACAGGTGATGAGTACATGGAGCTTGAGGACGGTGAAGACTCAAGGACTGCAAACGGTGACAATGTGCAACAACGTCAACCAAATGAGGAGCCTCAACCTATTCCCCGAAGATCTACAAGAGCAAGTAGACCTCCAGAAAGGTTTGTTCCTTCCTTCAACCATCTCTTGATCTCAGATTCTGGAGAGCCGGAATCATATGAAGAAGCTATGCAACATGAATCCAAAGAAGAATGGACGAAGAGCATGCAAGTGGAGATGGACTCACTATATCACAACCAAACATGGGAGTTGGTTGAGTTGCCTAAAGGTAAGCGGGCACTTCAAAACAAATGGGTGTACAAGATAAAGGAAGAAGAAGGTGGGAAGAAAAGGTACAAGTCTAGGCTTGTGGTAAAAGGGTTTTCTCAAAAGAAAGGTATTGACTTCAATGAAATATTTTCTCCTGTTGTAAAAATGAACTCAATTAGGCTTGTCTTAAGCCTTGTGGCTGCTCATGATTTAAATCTCGAGCAAATGGATGTAAATACGGCATTCCCTCACGGTGACTTAGAGGAGGAAATCTACATGCTTCAACCAAAGGGGTATGAAGTAAAAGATAAGGAGAAAATGGTTTGCAGATTAAAGAAGAGCCTGTATGGTTTAAAGCAAGCATCAAGACAATGGTACTTGAAGTTTGATCGATGGATGTTGGATCATGGATTCACAAGATGCAACTCGGATCACTGCGTCTACACGAAGAATTTGGGAGATGGTAAATTCATCATCCTAATGTTGTATGTTGATGACATGTTGATTGCAAGTGCTAACATGTAGGACATCAAAGACCTAAAAGTGGAGTTGTCTAAATCTTTTTCAATGAAAGATTTAGGTGCTGCAAAGAGGATACTTGGTATGAAAATATCAAGGGACAGGACGAAGAAAACAATAAAGCTATCTCAAGAAGATTACATCAAGAAGGTACTAGAAAGGTTTGCAATGCAAAATGCAAAACCAGTTTCTACACCTTTGGCTGGTCATTTTAAACTAACGAAGGATATGTGTCCAAAGACACAAGAGGAGATAGCCTATATGTCTAAAGTTCCATATGCTGCAGCAGTAGGTTCTCTAATGTATGCTATGGTCTGGACAAGGCCAGACATTGCACATGCAGTGGGAGTTGTGAGTAGGTTCATGGACAACCCAGGTAAAGAGCATTGGCAAGCTGTGAAGTGGATACTTAGGTATCTAAAAGGGACAACAACAAATGCTTTGTATTTTGGAGGAACTAATATTTTTCTAGAAGGGTATGCTGATGCAGATATGGCAGGTGACAAAGATACTCGAAGGAGCACTACTGGCTATGTGTTCACGGTTGGAGACACAGCAGTAAGCTGGGCTTCAAAGCTGCAGAAAGTGGTTTCACTTTCTACCACGGAAGCAGAGTATGTAGCAATGACGGAGGCAAGCAAAGAAATTCTGTGGCTTCACAGATTCTTAGAAGAGCTTGGATTCAAACAAGACAATTGTGTCTTGTACAGTGATAGCCAAAGCGCTATCCATCTTGCGAAGAACTCAGTCTTTCATTCAAGGACAAAGCACATTGAGGTGAGATATCACTTCATACGCACTCTTTTGGAAGAGGGACAACTAAAGCTAGGAAAGGTGCATACAAGTGAAAATCCTGCAAACATGTTTACAAAGGTGGTCAACAAGGAGAAGTTGAGCTTTTGCTCATCTTCAATCGGCATTCAAGGATAAGAAGCCAGAATGGAAAGCAGTCACAGGGTTGGTTTGGAGATCAGTCTCCAAGTGGGAGATTGTTAAGTATGGAGCCTGATTTACCCTTGTAATTTTCTGTGGTAAAAACGCACATTTGTAAGGCCCCCATTATGAGGAGAAGCCATCGTGCGTGAAGGAAAATCACTCACCGGAAACCAAAATTTTCACGGACAAGAATCAGGGGCAACTTTAAAGGCCTCGGGGGCGGAGGCCCCCGAGATTTTTTTTTCCGCCGGAATATTCTTTTTTTGTCGGAATATTATGGCCGGACGGCGGCCGGAAAGTGGTTGGAAAACAACCGGTCGGTTGGCCGGTGGCCGGTAGTCAATGGCCGGTGGCCGGTGGTCGGAAGTCAATGGCCGGTGGCCGGTGGCCGAATTCAATGGCCGGTGGCCGAATTCAAAAGCGGACTTGTCTTCTCAAGGGCGGCCACACATGGGCGGATTGGAGGGTCCGATTTGGACTTATTCGCACAAGGGCGGCTACACATGGCTGTCTCTCATAAGAGAGGACAGCCCTTTTGCCCTATAAAAGGAGGCCATTTCTACACACATTTCATAGTGTGAAGTTGATGCAACAAGGTGAGTGTGAGGTGGTGAGAGTGAAGCAAGGCGGGAGCTCCATTAAGGGTATAATCCCTTTGTAAACTACTTCTTGTTTTGAAGTACTAAAGCCATTGAGTGGATGCTTTCCCGTGGACGTAGCCCACATTGGGTGAACCACGTATATCGTGTGTACTCTCTCTCTCTCTCTCTACTCTATAATCTCGTGTATATAAATCTGTCTCTCTCCATTAAGTAATCTACTCAATTATCTATTTAGCTACGTTTTATTTCCTAACAAAAGATTGTATTGTAACAAGTCTCTCTTGATGGGAGAATCTATAATACAAACGCCTTTTGGAGGGGGGACCGGCTCCAAGTAAATTCGGTCCTTAACTATTGTCACGTTCTCTAATACTCTCTCTCTAGAAAAAGTATTGTTCATGCCAAGTTAATTAAGTACTATGTTTATGTTGCTACCATCAATTAAGTTCACCCTCCATGTTCTCAAAGTAATCTCACAAAAATGCTCACCCTAATTCTCTTAATTCCGCTATTCTCAAAGTTCATAGGCCATTTCCATTACAATATCCTTGGTCTGTAGTTTAAAGAATTGTCAATTTTTGGGCCACTGCCAAGCTTGAACCACTCAAATTCAAGGTTGTGCTTTTCATTGTGCTTTTCTAGCTTGTTGGAAATAACTTCACCTCTTATAGTCAAGACTCAAAGACATGTATTGGCATTATCTTTCTCTCTCTCTCTCTCTCTCTCTCTCTCTCTCTCTCTCTCTCTCTCTCTCTCTCTTTTAAGTGATGTACTCACAATAATGAGTAGTATTGTACATATTATTGTATATATAAAACCACAAAATTTACATACAAACCCTGATCAAAAAGCCTAGTTAGGGTGTACATCAACCACGAGACTAGAGCAGGGTAGCAGGGGAACCACCCCAATGAAACCACCACTTCTCCAACTCCAAAAGGGACATACATCTGAAGAGCAAAAAAAGATCAAGGAGAAACAACCTATTTGCCGCCAGAGGGCAAGTGCCTGTCACATACATGGCCTCTGCCTAGGAGGAGCTCCTAAGAACCGAAGATAATGCCAAAACATAGGCAAAGCCCTAGAGTCTCCATCAACGGCTCAAGGGGCTCAAAATCGGAGAGCCCAAGGTTGCCACTAGAAGCTGAGGTGCTGCCACAACCTCAACCTCACCCTCCCACCTTTGGCCCACCATCCCACTCCCGTTGCAGGAACCTTTAGATCTAACTTGCCGTTTGAGTCCTTTGTGCGACATAGAGGGGCAACCTCCATCAGTTCCAAAAACATGGGGGGCTGGCAGAGGAAGATCTTTGGCATGAGGAAGGGAGCTTCCCAATAGCTCACAACAAAACCCACTGCCCTCCACAGGCCTCACACCATAGATATCCAATAAAGGACACCGATTCTTCACCCTATCGTAACACAATCGTTGCGCGCTCCCAATGCATTGGCCTTGCACGTAGAAATAAAATGATATCCCTTAGCTCTAGCTGGCATTATCTCTCTCTGCTATGCCCTTTCTCTCTTCATTATATGCACATAAATGTATTCATTCATTGTATTTCTTTGATCCCTCCCTTTCTCATTTTAAAGCGCGCACATCAAAAAAAAATTCTCCGAAATAGTCCATGCCAGTGTGAACCTTTTTAGAGGTTTTTTGTTTTGTTAGTTTCAATAGAGAAATGGTTTGAATGCATGGTTTGAACCGCTTTAGAGAGGTTTTACTTGTTTGTTTCAAATAGAGAAACATGCTCATTTCATTACTATATGTAGGAGGTTGGAAGTACCTTGAATGTTGTTAAGGGAGTTGCGACCGAGCAGGTCCCACATCAAGTCATTATATTGCGACCCTTGAAGGGCGTCCGCCCACACAATAGCTCATACAACATCGCGTGTGCCCACCAGTCTCCTGCACGCTTGTAATTGTCCCCTTTTTTCACCTCCGCACTCCTCCTTATCCACAAACAGTAGCTGTCGTCTGTAGATTATACTAGTCGGCCACCATATCCAGCTTCCACGTGCAACTTCTCTATTGCACTTACTTTGGGCCATCGTAGCTTTCTTATAATCTCACCACAAACTTTTCGCCCACAAGTTGCCTTTGATGGATATGCTGCCCGTTTGCATGCGCCAATGTAATGGGCAGTTGGACATGAGACAATGTTCACCGTTGCTAAATTGGCTTGCATTCCCTGCCAACCTTATTGAAGTCGATAAGAACAATGGGATCTCATAACATCCAAATGGAAAATTAAACAATTGGTTCTCACATTTCTGCTAGGATGTGGAATGCCTGGTTTAATGTCAAAGAAAGGTTGCATATCCCCAAGAATGTAATTTTGGAATCATTTTTGTTGTGCCACGACTCAATATGGATTGGGTGGGTAGCAAAAAATACCGACAGGTCTTTGTCTATCAAATCCCACCAGAGCTTCAAAATAGGCATCAAAAATTGGGGAGACTTGCAAAGCAATGAAGGATGGCTGACACTGTTAGGAAATAAGACGTAGCTAAATAGATATTTGAGTAGATTACTCAATGGAGAGAGATAGATTTCACACACAAGAGGTTATAGAGTAGAGAGAGAGAGAGAGAGAGAGAGAGAGAGAGAGAGAGAGAGAGAGAGAGAGAGAGAGAGAGAGAGAGAGAGAGAGAGAGAGAGAGAGAGAGAGTACACACGATATACGTGGTTCATCCAATGTGGGCTACGTCCACGGGAAAGCAACCACTCAATGGCTTTAGTACTTCAAAACAAGAAGTAGTTTACAAAGGAATTATACCCTTAATAAAGCTCCCACCTTGCTTAACTCTCACCACCTCACACTCACCTTGTTGCATCAACTTCACATTATATAATGTGTGTAGAAATGGCCTCCTTTTATAGGCCAAAAGGGCTACCCTCTCTCATGAGAGGTAGCCATGTGTAGCCGTCCTTGTGTAGATAAGTCCAAATCGCACCCTCCAATCCGCCCATGTGTGGCCACCCTTGAGAAGACAAGTCCCTTTTTGAATTCGGCCACCGGCCATTGACTTCTGACCACCGGCCACCGGCCATTGACTACCGGCTTTGCTCGAGATTGGCCGTGAAAATTTTGGTTTCCAGCGAGCGATTTTTATTTTCGGCGAGTGATTTTCCTTCACGCACGATGGCTTCTCCTCATGAATGGGGGCCTTACAAATGTGCGTTTTTTACCACAGAAAATTAAAGGGGTAAATCAGGCTCCATACTTAACAATCTCCCACTTGGAGGCTGATTTCTAAACCAAACCTGTGACTGCTTTCCGTCTTGGCTTCTTATCCTTGAATGCCGATTGAAGATGAGCAAAAGCTCAACTCCTCCTTGTTGACCACCTTTGTAAACATGTCTGCAGGATTTTCACTTGTATGCACCTTTCCTAGCTTTAGCTGTCCCTCTTCCAAAAGAGTGCGTATGAAATGATATCTCACCTCAATGTGCTTTGTCCTTGAATGAAAGGTGGAATTCTTTGCAAGATGGATAGCGCTTTGGCTGTCAATGTACAAGACACAATTGTCTTGTTTGAATCCAAGCTCTTCTAAGAATCTGTGAAGCCACAAATTTTTTTTGCTTGCCTCCGTCATTGCTACATACTCTACTCTTCCGTGGTAGAAAGTGAGACCACTTTCTGTAGCTTTGAAGCCCAGCTTACTGCTGTGCCTCCAACCGTGAAGACATAGCCAGTAGTGCTCTTTCGAGTATCTTTGTCGCCTGCCATATCTGCATCAGCATACCCTTCTAGAAACATATCAGTTCCTCCAAAATACAAAGCATTTGTTGTTGTCCGTTTTAGATACCTAAGCATCCACTTCACAGCTCGCCAATGTTCTTTACCTAGGTTGTCCATGAACCTACTCATAACTATCACTGCATGTGCAATACCTACCGTTGCAGCATATGGAACTTTAGACATATAAGCTATCTCCTGTTGTGTCTTTGGACACATATCCTTCGTTAGTTTAAAGTGACCAGCCAAAGGTGCAGAAACTGGTTTTGCATTTTGCATGCAAACCTTTCTAGTACCTTCTTGATGTAATCCTCTTGAGATAGCTTTATTGTCTTCTTCGTCTTGTCCCTTGATATTTTCATACCAAGTATCCTCTTTGCAGCACCTAAATATTTCATTGGAAAATATTTAGACAGCTCCTCTTTTAGGTCTTTGATGTCCTACATGTTAGCACTTGCAATCAACATGTCATCAACATACAACATTAGGATGATGAACTTCCTATCTCCCAAATTCTTTGTGTAGATGCAATGATCTGAGTTGCATCTTGTGAATCCATGATCCAATATCCATCGATCAAACTTCAAGTACCATTGTCTTGATGCTTGCTTTAAACCATACAAGCTCTTCTTTAATCTGCAAACCATTCTCTCCTTACCTTTTACTTCACTTCGGTTGAAGCATGTAGATTTCCTCCTCTAAGTCATCGTGAGAGAATGCCGTATTTACATCCATTTGCTCGAGATTTAGATCATGAGTAGCCACAAGGATTAAGACAAGCCTAATTGAGTTCATTATTACAGCAGGAGAAAATATTTCATTGATGTCAGTACCTTTCTTTTGAGAAAATCCTTTTACCACAAGCCTGATTTCCTAATTTTTGAAATTTTACCCTCTTTTGTTTACCATAAACACAATCTAGAACTCTAAGTCCACTTCTTTCAAACCTGGTAGAAGCTTCTTTGTTTGAAGGATTTGCATTCCTTTGGCTCTCATATGCCCAAGCCTGTAGTACCACACCACATTGTCAACTTCTGTAGTTGCTGCATAAGCTGAAGCTTGCATGCTAACAATACACAAGTAAAGTGTACCGACCTTTTCCCCCTTGGAAAACACCAAAGATCCCTTTGAGATCTTCCACCGTTTGTTTCCAAATGCAATGTTGTGACCTTCATCGTCCAATTGTCCTGTAGAGATCAAATTTTTGCGAAGAGAAGGAAGATGCCTAACATCTTTAAGCTTCCATTCATTTTCGTTAGCAGTTTTGACAGAAACTGTACCTTTGCCGACAATCTCACAAGCTTCATCATCTCCCAAGTATACATACCCAAAATTACCTTTGGTGTAATCTTGGAAATGTTGCTTGTGTGGTGTTGCATGGAATGAAGCCCCGGAATCTACTATCCAGGAATTAGACACATTGTCTAATGAGAGAATTAGAGCATCTTGCTCTACTTTACCTGCCACATTGGCCGCCGATGTTGGCTTGTTGTCTTGAGACTCTGTCTCCTTCTTCTTCTTGGACCAAAAATCCTTCTTGACGTGGCCCTTCTTGCAAAATTTCAATATTCAAGAAGTGACTTTGTGCGTGACTTGCTCTGCCTTGAGCGATCACAACCCTTTTGGTTTTTGAACCTCTCCTTAGGCCTTCCTCTTGTTTCCACTGATAGTGCAGCACTTGATGATTCTCCTGTGCTTCTCCTTCGCATTTCCTCGCTTAGGAGAACACACACAACATCATCAAACTTTAGAGTATTTGTGCTTGAGATAGAATTACTTACAGCCATCACAAGGCTGTCCCAACTATCCGGTAGAAATGATAGTATAAGGAGAGCTCGCACTTCATCATCGAAATTGATTTTCACTGATCGAAGTTGACTTATTTTTGTGTTAAAGTCATTTAGGTATTCTACAACTGAACCATTCTCTGCCATCTTTAGATTGAACAAGCGCTTCATGAGAAATACCTTATTGGATGCCGATGGTTTCTCGTAGAAGTCCTCAAGTGACTTCATTAAGTCCTCCGTGATCTTCATCTTCGAAACATTGAAGGCCACCGTTGACGCCAAGCTTAACCGGATTGTTCCCAGTGCCTTTCGATCAAGGACAATCCATGCTTCATCTGCCATTGTTGCAGGCTTCTTCGCAAGACCGCCTAGTGGCAAATAGAGGTCCTTCTGGTAGAGATAGTCTTCAATTTGCATCTTCCAATGTTGGTAGTTTTTGCTATTGAACTTCTCAATCTTGAGCTTCCTTTCCTCCACCATAACTCCCACTCAATTCAAGGAATCCTTCCCTTGAGATAATTTAGCTATGAGCAAACCTTGCTCTGATACCAGTTGTTAGGAAATAAGACATAGCTAAATAGATACAAGAGATTATAGAGTAGAGAGAGAGAGAGAGAGAGAGAGAGAGAGAGAGAGAGAGAGAGAGAGAGAGTACATACGATATACGTGGTTCACCCAATGTGGGCTACGTCCACGGGAAAGCATCCACTCAATGGCTTTAGTACTTCAAAACAAGAAGTAGTTTACAAAGGGATTATACCCTTAATAGAGCTCCCACCTTGCTTCACTCTCACCACCTCACACTCACCTTGTTGCATCAACTTCACACTATATAATGTGTGTAGAAATGGCCTCCTTTTATAGGCCAAAAGGGCTGCCCTCTCTCAAGAGAGGCAACCATGTGTAGCCGCCCTTGTGTAGATAAGTCCAAATCGGACCCTCCAATCCACCCATGTGTGGCCGCCCTTGAGAAGACAAGTCCCCTTTTGAATTTGGCCACCAAGCATTGAATTCGGCCACCGGCCATTGGCCATTGACTTCCGACCACCGGCCACCGGCCATTGACTACCGGCTTTGCTCGAGATTGGCCGTGAAAATTTTGGTTTCCGGCGAGTGATTTTTATTTCCGGCGAGTGATTTTCCTTCATGCACGATGGCTTCTCCTCATAAATGGGGGCCTTACAAATGTGTGTTTTTACCATAGAAAATTACAAGGGGTAAATCAGGCTCCATACTTAACAGACACCATATAACTAACAAATTTAATCTCTCTTTTGGTTGCTTTCATGAAATTGTATGCAGGTTAAGAGAGCTGCAGTACATGCTAGTAGAAACCAATTTGCATCACAGTAAAAGCTGGAAAATAAGGGACATAGCATAGAAGGACTACATGATTTATTCATGCATACCAGACCTTGATGAAGAACTCAGAAGGAAGTTAAATAAAAGGTGGGGGCTCAATTGGGGAGCTAAGCAATGGATTTATAGATTCAAATGCTTGTGGATTTTCACTATTCCTATCAAACATAGCTTTCTTGCCTGGCTTATCATCCATCAGAGAGTGTGGACTGCCCAAAAGGCATTAAAAGCTGGATATGGTGATGGAAAGCGTAGCAGATGTGGGGCTCTAGAATATGTATACCATCTATTTATGGATTTCCCTTCCAACCAAAAGAAATTGCAGATCCTCTAAAGATGTTGCAAGGGACTTCATCCTCAACCTCTACTTTGTCAAGCGATAGTGCTGGAAATTCTTCACCTTCCGTTTCTGTCCATGTCAATGCAGGGCCCAACAAGCATCAAGGTGGATTTAGTTCTAATAACTACTCTTTTGTACATTTATTTTTATTAAAGTTTGGGGGCACCCTTTTAAAAAATAATAGCGTTTTAAAGAAAATTATAGTGTGAAAGGGCCCTTTTAAAATGGGCTCTTTTAAAACTGGCCCTTAAAAATATGAGATCCACTCACTTGTCACTTATTTCTTCTCCACAAGTGAGCTCCGATCATACCCCATGCTGTGCACCAAATAAACCGCCAAAGAGCACCCCCCACTAACAAAGCACTCTCCAACATTGCGAGAAGACGGTGTGGCTTAAAAACACAAGAAAATGCCCGCGAACACTTGGTTGTTCTTAGCTCTCCTCAAGCTCTGGGCAAGGTAGTTGGTGAGCAGACTCATCGCCGGCATAGGAGTAGCAATTGCAATAGCAGCAAGGACATAAAGCACCACATCAATGATTTAAGCAACGCATCGAACGATGACAAGAAGAAAAATTGGAAACCTCATATGTGCAAGTGACAGGGAACAGCCACAATGCCAACAATCACAAGCACGACCGTCTTGAGCCCTAGTGGTGCATATAGACAATGAGTCAACGACAAAGCCAGCAACATGCTAAGATACCATCCACACACCAAGTGCTAGTGGTGGGAAAGACGCTACCACATGGGCAAGGAAAGGAGCTCTCCCTATAGCACAAGATCGGGAGGCAAGGGGATAGGAGGACGATGAGGATTTGGATGAAGGGAACCACCAAGGGGAAAGCATATAAATCATTGCAAATGCTAGTTTTTTAAGAAGCCCAAGTGCCACCCACCAAGGATCTGGACGAAGGGAACCACCAAGGGGAAAGCATGTAAATCATTGCAAATGCTAGTTTTTTAAGAAGCCCAAGTGCCACCCACCAATAAATGTGCAAGTGCCCCCCATACAACCTTGGCATCATCACAAAATTGCAAGGGTGTTTGCGGAAATTTGGCACTACCTGAAGACAATTGAGTTGCTCATTCGACGAGCCCCCTTTGCTTGCATGGTGAAGGAGGTGCTCCAAAGCTATGGAAATCAATATAGAATGCAAGCAATGTCACTAGAGGTGATTCAAGAACGTGCAGAGGCCCACATTATTTCTATGTTAGAGGATAACAACCTCTATGCCATACATGCAAAAGAGTGACTATACAACCAAAGGACATACAACTTGCACACCGATTGAGGCAAGACTTTGAGCAATAGCCAAAGTGAAACTTGTCTTTTTGTATTCCCCACCCTACTTTTGTATCCAAACATCTTGATAATGATCAAAGGATTCACAAGATAATGATTAAAGGATTCAGAGTTTTCTATCTTCTATGTCCAAAATCATTTAAGCTTTTTAGCTTCTTAATGTTTTTAAGTTAAATGATATATGTCTATTGAACAACTTTTGGGTCCACGAGTGTCAAGGGGGAAGGGTCTGTATTGGTGCATGAATACTTGAATTCAAGCAAAATTTGAGCTTTTTTGGTGTCCTGGAATGCACACAAGGCCAAAAAAACCAAAAAGGGGGGTCCATGTTTGGTTGATATGTGCGCCCTTGTAGCCATCCCCCCCCCCCCCTCTTTTTTTTTGGCCTTGTGTGCACCCCAGGACACCAGAAAAGCACATATTTTTCTTGAATTCAAGTGTCCATGCATCCATTAAGCTTTGGATCTAGTAGTGTCAAGGGGAAGGGGTGAAGTAGTGTGTGGACACTTGAATGCAAACAAAATCTGACCTTTTTTTTCTCCTGGGGTGCACACAAGGCCAAAAAAGAAAAAGGGGCGTGGCCACAAGGGCGCATAGATCAGCCAAACAGGGGTCTTGTTGTAGATGTTGTAGATATGTCGATTGTAGGTGCGACTGTTGTAAGTGAAGTTTAGAGCTGGTTTCTTGTTGTAGGAAATATTTCACTTACTTCACCCCGTTGTAAAGAGTGAAGAGTATACTCTTTAACATGAAGATCAACTTCTTGTTTGAGTAGTGCTTCTTGTTTAGCAAGAAGTTCTTCCCTTTGCTTAAGCTCTTTTTTCTTTTGTAGGAAAGCATTATAAGAGAAAGGAATGGATATTGATTTCATGGCTAAGATATCTTCGTGATTTGAACTTGATGAAGAAGAAGATTCTCTTCCTAGTGGTAGATTATAGATAGATTTAGCTTTGTTTTTTCCACTTAATTAGATTAATAATAAAACTTTTGTAATGGAAATGGCCTATGAACTTTGAGAATAGCGAAACATTTTTGTGAGATTACTTTGAGAACATGGAGGGTGACCATAATTGATGGTAGTACCATAAACATAGTACTTAATTAACTTGGCATGAACAATACTTTTGCAAGAGAGAGAGTATTAGAGAACATAATAGTTGAGGACCGGATTTACTTGGAGCCGGTCCCCCATCCAAAAGGTGTTTGTATTATAGATTCTCCTATCAAGAGAGACTTGTTACAATACAATCTTTGTGTTCCTTATGACCTTGGTGATGCTATGAAGATGGAAAGCTTCATGCATCACGAGCTTAACATAAACTTTGCAAAAAGCATTAACTATCCAAAGCCTCAGTCCCAAGGCCTCAAACACCTTCGAAGGTGGAGAGAGCTAGTGGGGAATGAGGGAAGGGAAGAGGAAGAAGAATCATCCATAGGAGAAAGAAATAGTTCCTCACTTATCATCACTCTTCTTGCTTAGCATAGCATAATAGCATAGTAATGAAGATGAAGAAGATGGCAAGCTTAAGCATTGAAGCATGGCTCTTAGTTGGATTTTCATTCCATAGCCAAGAGTGTTGGTGTAGACTCTCCACTTCTCAACAAAATTGGAGAAGGAGATGGAGCTCTTGCATTTTGCACTCCACACAATGAGAGAATGTGTGTGTGTGTGTGTATGTGTGTGTGGGAGAGTATACCCCCCCTCTCATGCTTAGTCCACCTCTCTCTCTCTCTCTCTCGTATTTTTTATTATTTCATTTGGACATGTGTCCTCTTTTTTTTCTTTGAGAGAAAGAACTTAGTTAATTATTTTTATGTATCTAAATTCTCATTGGATCCCTTTAAAATCTATCCAATAGCATTCAAACACATCATGAGGGCCACATCTGGAAGATCATTTGAACATGTGTCTTTTATGCTTATTAAGTCATTTGGTTGAATTGAATACTTCAAGGACTTAGTCAATCAAGCATGGAAACGTTGATGCCTCTTGAGAGTCATCTTACTTCAAGAACTTTAGTCATTTAAGTATGTGAGAAACACCTCAAGATTTTGGGTAAGGTTCCCGCTAACACTTAGCAAGCCAACAAGTACCTCATGCTTGGGTAGGATTCCTACCTCAAGGTCAGCCCTAGCTTGCCTAAGGTCAAAGGACTTTTGAACACTAACTTTTGGAGGTCTTTGATGAAGCTAACCCTACGGTATTTAAGCTCCATTAGGTAGCATTGCTCTTTAACATACCATCTCTCATTTGGACCTCTTTTAACCTTGGCCCCGTGTTGAGACAGATCCATAAGCACATGTCTATATTCAAACCCTTGTTCTTGTTTATTCTCCCACATTAAATGATCGGTTTAATATCACAAAATCATTTGGGTTGGTTAGATATTGACTCATGTACAAATGACGGGGCTTCACAATGCAAAAATACACACATATCAAAATCTGATGAGACTTGGGGTTTATTGGCCTCATATGCAAAAAAGCATCCATGACTATGTTAGTTCATGTGATACTTGTGCAATCCAAAAGCCAATCAAACATGCTACACTCTTCCACATAGTAGAAGCACTCAAGTGGGGAAAGTACATTGTGGATTATATTGAACGAGGAGTTTTGCCAACAAACAGGAGCAAAGCTAGACTACGCTCAATCCAATGAGAAGCGGAGAACCATGTTATCATTGAAAATAACCTATATCAAAGAGGGATAGTTGAAAATTTGAGAATCTATGTCGCTGAGACGAGTATTTTCTGATACTTGAGCAAGCACATACCGGACTGGTAGGGGTTCACTTTTTCACTAACAAAACCGCAAAAGCGATACTCCTTACAGGAATCTAGTGGCCTATTTTGTTCATGGATGCAAAGCACTATGTCAAACAATGCGTCGATTTCTTTGGTGAGTACCATGGGTTGGTTGTTGTTGTGCTGTGCTGCACTTTAGGTATCCACATTAAGGTTGGTTTGGGAGACTTGGAAGATGGTGAGTGTAATTGTTTTGGTCTCCATTGCCATGTTGGTGCTTGGGCTGGCATTGACTTTTTTGATTGAATCTTGGGAATCCATTTGTATTGGATGAAGCTTGATGAAGCATGGAGGTGTGGTTTGAAGTTTCACCATGATTAGATGTGTTGGAATTCATGAAGCTGGACTCCATCGAGTTGGAAGAGTGATGTTAAGCAATGCTTTGGGTATCCAAATATGTTGTGGCTTTGGGGCCATGATTGACTTTTTGACGCAAATTTGTTTAACTGTTTTTCCACAAGTGCTTGTTGAAGATTGGTGATTTTGAAGATCGGACTGTGGTTCTCCCATCACGGATTGATTGGACTGAGGCTATACATTCCAAATATGGTATGTTTGTGCCAAGGGTGTAACATAAGCTATTCCCTTGAGATTGTACTTCAAAGTGTTGTCCTTCCACTCGGGAACTACTTTGTAAGTGCGCATCCATGATACTCCCAAGATGATTTTCTCATTAATGTTTGTATTAGCCATAATGTGAAATTGATATGGGCAGTGGCTACTGTCGATGTTAATTGAGACATTTGCATGTCCCAAAGTAACCATTGTTTCTTTATGGTTGGCTGCCTTTAGCTCAATCTGGGTTGGTGCAATCATGGAGTTTGATAGTTTGAGGTAGGTCAAATATTGTATAGCATTCATACGTGCCCCAGTATCTACAAGTTCTCTTTATGTTGTGCCATTGGCTAGCCGGACCTTGATTCATACATCCATTCCACCAAGCCAACTTTGCTCAATCTGGATTGTTGCAATAAGAGGAGAAGTTGCTGCAACCTGATGTTTTGCTTTGCGCTTTAATATCTGCAACCGAGCTTCCTCTTGTGCTTGTTCTTTAATTGCTTGAGCCTTTTGCTTTTTTTCCTTTGCTTTGTGTATCTTCTCCAGCATTTTTGTAGTGAAAGGTTGATGATACTTTTTCAATCTGCATCCATTAATCCAATTAGACATGACATTCTCCCTCCAATGTTACAAGTTGGACTGCACCACTTGGTGATATGTCATTGATCACAAATAAGCCGTTACCCCGCTTTTTGAGTTTCTTGGAGTGTTGTTTTAAGGTGTAGACTAAGACATAGTCACCCTTTTGAAACCGCTTGTTTATCACGTGTTGGTCATGAAATTCTCACCTGTCTTTTTTGTGCATAGATGGTGGCAACCAATTTGAGTCTCAATTTGTCCAGCTGGATTAGTTCGTCAAGTCTGTCAAACAACTCATGTCCCATCCATCCTAATTCTTGTGCAACATGTAGTGTAGGAATCAAGAATTCCACATATAGTATGGCATCTATCCCAAACACCAAATTGAAAGGTGTTGTGTTCAGTGGCATTTTGTATGGTCCCGATATTCCCATAAAGCTAAGTGTAGTTTTTGATCCCAATCTATTCTTGATTCGATACCACTTTTTGTGAGTAGTGTGCATAGAATTTTGTTTGTGCTCTTGGTTTGTCATTTGCTTGAGGGTGGTAGGGCACTGATTTCAAATGTAGCACCATAAACTCTTGCAATAGATACTCAATCATCTCATTGAATGAGTCGTGTGATCGCTCACTATCTCAATCGGATGCCATATCTCGTGAAGATGTTCCCATACAAGAATTGCGCTGTCGTTCTGGCATCATTTTTTTGTGTTGCCTTTGATTTTACCCATTTGGTTAAATAATCTGTGGCCACTATTATGTATTGGGCCTGCGTTCGATATGCTAGTGGGGAGATAGGTCCAAGCGTTCTTGTAGACATTATGCTTAAATTTATAAATGTAAGAGGTGGATTTAGTAATAAAATAAAAAATTAAAATTAAATTTGTTCAATTTTATAAGTTAGATAAATTGTATTGATTACAAAAATGGTTAATAGAGCCTTGTGTAGAGTTTCACTCACACTTGGAAGTAAGTTGGCTATAATAAATTTAGTGATTGCTACGTAATTACTTGCCTTGTGCAGAGCTATACTCACACATGGAAATAACTTAGGTAAATTTATTTCACGATTGCCTGCCAAGCATAGAGCAATGCTAACATTGGAGGTGATTTAGGTAGGTAGAATAGTAATCTCTTGCCTTTTGTAGAGTTTGACTCACACTTGGAAGTGATTTACATAGGGTGAATAGAGATTACCTAGCATGTGCACATTTTCACTCACACTTGGAGGTCATTTAACTAGGTTTAAGAGATTGAAAATTGCTTGTCATGTGCTGAGTTTAGCTACACTTGAAGGCTATATAGACACTAAATAGGTGATTCCTCCTCATGTGTAGAGTGCCAAGCTCACACTTAGGATGAAAGTTTAAGATTAAATAACAATATATTATGAAATAAAACTCAAGAATGTAGATTTAAAAGTTTAAAAATAATAGAATTATTACCGGTCATGCTTGTAGTAAATGGTAATGATTCGTGTTCAACAAATGTTGTTTGGCAAATGAAACATAGATGAAACCTCGTCAACTGACACCACTGAACAATTGGTTCAATATCCACATCTTGCATTGCATTGTGTTACCAATGCATATCTTCCATAAGCATGATAGGGCCACATTTCATGGCCTCACATAGACACGTTGTTTGTGCCCATGCACATCGCACAAACCGATGACTCAGAATGGGAAGGGGGAAGTACCGTAGCTGGAGCATCATATTGCAGGACATTAGGCTGCAAGATTTTGAGAGATTATGTGTACAATGTATAAAGTGTGTTTTGGTGGTTAAATGTTTTCTTTTTTATTGACCTTTTTGTAGAATTTTTCTCTTATAAGGCATAGTATTTAGCCATATTGACACATTTTGACGGGTCAGATGCCTAGAGTGAAAGTATGTATGTGTGTGAGGAATAACTTTGGTAAAATTTTTGGCAAATTAATAACAATTCTTAGTACTTTTCTTGCCTTTTTAACCTAATAATGATCATAAATAAATAAACCAAGCAAGGAGCAGGATTCAAGTTTTCAAAGCAACCGCCAAACCTACAAAGCAAGAGCTTCAAGCATGTCAAATATGGAAGGATTTAGCACATGTCAAAATTTGGGCCAATTTACAATGGACCAGAACTGCAAAATCAAGAGCAATTAATGACCATGCGTCCAAATGAGGAGCCGTCTAAGATGCAGGTGGTATGACATGAGAAATGTAGGCAAGTAAGGTAAGTATGCACAATGCATTTGGGGTAAGTCGGGCTCATATAATCAAAATGGGGCAAGTTAGTTCTCATTTTGCATTTAGTTAGTCAGGGAGAGAACTAGAGATTTTTTGGCGACCTAGAGCTTTGCATAGTGGTTTCGCCTGTTACAGTCACCCTCGGACACCCATATTTCACGAGATTGGGTAGGTATGAACCTCTTCAACTCTAAAGCACTTGCAAATTATAAAAAACATCAAACAAGTGCACAAAAAATAGAATCAATCAAGACAAAGTCGAGATATATGAAGGAGTACGAGCGGAAGTGCGACGCGAGAGAGAGTGCGAGAAGAAGAGCACGACGATATGGTGAACTCGCTCTACTGTAATGTGTAGAGCATAGTGAGTTCTTATTAGGTTTTTACAAAAGAATATGTGTACATACCTGGCGGCCCGTCCACTTACCTAGGCTACCACATTGGGCTTTATACCCCAACAACCTCCCACTTAAAGTCCAATGTGGTACTTTAAATGTGAGAGAAGCTACTATACAAGCTAATATACAAGAGATGTAGAGAAGTGATGTACTACCCTACACCTAACTGCTTGCGAAAATGCGCAAAGCTCTCTGAGGGAAGTCCTTTTGTAAGTAGATCAGCAGGATTTTCTGTGGTGTGAACTTTGACAAGCTGAAGTTGCTTATCCTCGAGCATTTCCCTGATGAAATGATACTTCACATCCACATGCTTTGTCTTTGAGTGATAAACTGGATTGCGAGCCAATTGTATAGCACTTTGACTATCACAATATAACACAGGCATCTCTTCTTTGATTCCAAAATCTGTTACTAGTCGATTAAGCCAAATTGATTCTTTGCATGCCTCTGATGCTGCAACATATTCAGCCTCTGTAGTAGACTGAGTAACACAATCTTGTAATCTAGAACGCCATGATACTGCTCCACCAGCCAATGTAAAGACATACCCTGACGTCGACCTTCGGTTGTCTAAGTCACATGCATAATCTGAGTCTGTAAAACCCTTTACACTTAGCTCCTGACTCCCATAGCATATACGCATACTCTTTGTAGCTTTCAGGTATCTCAATATTCCTTTCACTGCCTCCCAATGTTTCTTGCCTGGGTTTGACATGTATCGACTTACTACTCCCACAACAAATGCAATGTCTGGGCGAGTAGAAATCATTGCATACATCAAACTACCCACTGCAGACGCATATGGAACCTTATCCATTTCAACCTGTTCTTCCTCAGACACAGGACAATCTTGTTTGCTAAGTTTCACATATGGTGGCAATGGAACACTCAATGCCTTTCCCTTCTCCATATTGAAACGTTGCAAAACCTTGTCAATATACTCTGTTTGAGATAACCAAATCAACTTCTTTGATCTGTCTCTCTCAATGCGCATACCAAGTATATGACTTGCCTCACCCATGTCTTTCATGTCAAACGATTTTGCCATCTTTGACTTCAAAGCTGAAATTTCTTCCAAGTGCTTGCCAGCAATCAACATGTCATCCGCATACAAAATAAGGATCAGCCAACTGCAATCCTTAGCCTTCTTTGTATATAGACAGTGATCGAACTCACTACGTTTGTAGCCTTGAGAAAGCATAAAGTTGTGGAATTTATGGTACCATGCCCTCGATGATTGTTTTAAGCCATAAAGACTCTTTAACAACTGGCATACCCAATCTTCCTTGCCTTTCTCAACAAACCCTTCTGGCTGCTGCATGCAAATTTCCACATCTAAATCACCATGCAAGAACACTGTCTTGACATCCATTTGGTGCAACACCAAATCTAATATGGCAACCAATGCAAGAAAGCATCTCAATGTAGTCATCTTGGCCACCGGAGAGAAGACTTCATCAAAGTCAATGCCTTGTTCTTGCTTAAAGCCCTTGGCAACAAGCCTTGCTTTGTACTTTGGCTGACTATTATGAGCGGTGATCTTATACCTGTAAACCCATTTACAGGGAAGAGCCTTTTTGCCCCGTGGTAATTTAACTAGCTTCCATGTCTGGTTTTTATGCAGAGCTGTCATCTCTGACTGCATGGCGAATTGCCAATTCCCAGAGTCCTTCATTTGCACTGCTTCCTTGTAACATGAAGGCTCATTGCAATCAGTCAACATGACATAGTTCATAGATGGAACAAACCTATCAGGAGGTTGCGTGACATGTCCAGATCTACGCACAATAGGTGGCTCACGCTCAGCCACAACCTGTGGTTCCACTCTATCCTGTCCTTGCTCCTCTTGAGCCCTGACATTTTGTCTTGCACGTGCAGGTCCATCTTCTTGGAAGACAACTCTGCTAATCTCCTCAACTTTCTCTGGTTTAGAATGATATTTGGCTTCATTAAAGTGAACATCATTGCTGCGGATAACCTTTCTGGATTCGGGATCCCAAAGTCTGTACCCCATCTCACCAAAATTACCATAGCCTAGAAAGATGCACTTTCTACTCTTTGGCTCAAGTTTGTTCCTAAATTCCTTTGGAACGTGAGTATATGCCTCACAGCCAAAGACTCTGAGATGCTTGTATGAGGGCATTTTGCCTGACCATACCATCTCTAGCACTTAATCCTTCTGCAAAACCTTGCTAGGAGATCTATTTACAAGATGAACAGCTGTTGATACAGCTTCAGCCCAAAACCCATTTGGCAGCTGTGCATTAGACAACATACTTCTGACCTTCTCTTGTATGGTCCTATTCATCCTCTCAGCAACACCATTTTGAGGAGGATTGTAAGGAGCAGTAAGTTCACGTTTTATACCTTTTGACTCACAAAAGTCCTGAAAGGCCTTTGAAACATACTCTCCACCATTGTCAGTGCGTAAGCATTTAAGCTTCTTGCCACTCTGATTCTCCACAAGTGTCACAAACGTTTTGAAAACACTAAACGCTTCATCCTTGTTCTTGAGAAAGTAAACCCATACTTTCCTCGAGTAATCATCTATAAATGTCATAAAGTAAGAAGCTCCCCCTAGAGATAGGTTAGGCATAGGTCCACACAAATCACTATGAACAAGTGCCAACTGTGTATCTCTTCTACTGCTTCTATGCTTATGTGGCTTCTGTGTTTGCTTACCATACAGACAATGTTCACAGAATTCAAAATCATTAAATGAAAATCCAGGCAAATAACCAGAACGAGACAAGATTTCCATTCCCTTCTTGGACATATGTCCTAACCGGCTATGCCACAAAGAAACGTTCGGCTGCTCGGTTACATTGATTACATTTTTAGAGACATTTGATACATAAATCATGTAAAGTCCTCCAAACTTTACTCCATGTGCTACTGTCATAGAACCCTTGGATATCTTCCACATGTTCTGTCCAAAAGTGGTGACGTAGCCAGCATCATCAAGTAAACCTGTGCTGATCAAGCTCTTTGTAATTGCGGGAACATGTCTCACATTCTTCAGTGTGAAAGAAGAGCCATTCTGAAACTTCAATTGAACATCTCCAACACCTAAGATCTCACATGTCTGCCCATTGCCTAGCCGAACATGATCTTTAGTGGGTACATAAGAGGTAAACCACTCCTTGTTTGGAGACACATGAAGTGATGCCCCTGAGTCTATAATCCAGTCACTCAGTGCATTTCCATCAGATGCTGTAAGAAGAGCTGAGTCCATTGTATTGTTCAAGAAGTAGATGTCTCCTGACACTAGACTGTCATCCACTGCAACAATGTTTGTCACATTTATTTCTTGAATCTTCACTGAGGACTTGTTCTTTTCACCATGGTCTTCAGCTTTCTCTTTGCCTTTTTCTGCTTTCCATTCTCTGCAGTCTCTTTTCATGTGACCCTTCTTGCCACAATGGTAGCATTCTATGTCACTCTTGCCTTTAGCACTGCGGGACTTGCTACGAGACTGATTCCTCTTTCCACCTTTGTACTTTTCTTTGGTCCTTCCCCTGACAACTAAGGCTGTTCCTTTGACTTTGTCCATTGTCTTTCTATTGGTTTCTTCAGTAAGCAGACTTCCTTCTACACCTGCTATGTTCAAACCATCTGGAGGTGCAGAATTACTCAAAGCTGTGCGAAAAGTGTCCCAACTTTTCGGCAATGTGATCAACAGGAACATAGCTCTAACAGGTTCATCAAACTTGACACCTTGAGCTGACAACTGACTATAGATTGTGTTGAATTCATTCAGATGATTGGACATAGGTGTCCCTTCTTTCATCTTCAAGTCAACAAGCTTCTTAAGCCAGTATACCTGTGAAGCTGCACTCTGCTTCTCATAAAGATCACTCAGCTTTAACCATGCTTGATAAGCCGACATCTCGTCTGCTACATTGAAGTAAACGCTTTCTGCCAAAGTCAGCATAATGGTAGAAAGTGCCAATTCATCCATTTCGCTCCATTCATCTTCGTCCATATCTTCTGGTTTTATCCCCTTGAGCTTTATAGGTTTTATCTGCTTCTTTTGTACCAACACGTGCCAAATCTGCTTCTTCCACAATGGGAAATTGGTTCCATCCAGCTTCTTGATATTGTAAAGAGCAGTGTCCTTTGATCTAGCCATAGCTACGCTTCACAGTGGTTTACTTTCCTAGGAAAAATTCGGTAGAGTTTCCCCTGTAAACTGACCTCTGAACCAATATCAACCTGTGAAATGAACCAAGAAAGCTTCAGATTCTGCATAAATTTTGGCAGAGTCTCCTTTGTAAAATGGCTCTGGTGTACTAAAAACAGACCAAAAAACAGCTCAAAAAAGCACTGTCTCTCTAACACTGTAAGCTGTGGGTAAACCTGTCTTGCACCTGTACTGTCTCTGACTGTCCTTTCACTGTCCTGTAAGCATAGACTGCGACAATGCCTCAACGGCAGTAAAGCAAAGATGCAATCCCAACTGTCTAACTCACAGTCAATACATCCTAGCTGCCTATCTAAGGGTGCTCGAGGGATCGCTCCAAGACCTGTATCACCGAAAGGATCTCAACATTCAAGAATCCCCCAGCTCAATAAAACCTCACTCGACCCTCAACAAAGGCTGCACTAAATCTGACAGTACATAGACTTCCCACAAAGTCATACATCCACAAATTTCCCACTATATGCTGTAACCGCTGCGGCGGTTGTTTGCTGCGTGACTCACAGCCAGCAAACCCTCAACAAACATACATCATCTCTGACAATACATCGCATATGCAAGTACCTGCAATGTCAAGATGAAATCTGGAATATCAAGCAGCAAACACAAGCTACCTGATGAACTAGTGGATGTCGCCTACAGTCTGTGTGTAGATGCGTCCGTGTCGTATGTGACACGCCTCCAAGAACTGTGAGCCGTCCTTCGATGTGTAGACAGCCACAAATCAACACTCTGGGAGTGTCGATATCCTCAGCACCTGCAGTCGTAGGCCGAAAACCCCAAATTTGCAGAGTCGAATCTGCACCTGTCGAGACCACGTAGTCGAAAATGGCCTGTGCAGACCTTTGTCGAAGCCGAACGGTGGCCGAGATGACCTCAGAATGAAATTCTGACGACACCAAGCCCTTCGAGCTTGTCCACGAGATTTGGGGCCGTGTCTTCGCCTGTCAAATTTCACTCCAATCTGAGTTGGTGACTCTAGCCTCCTGCAGTGCTGCCCCGAGCCTCGATATGAGCTCTGATACCAGTTGAAGGAGTACGAGCGAAAGTGCGACGCGAGAGAGAGTGCGAGAAGAAGAGCACGACGATATGGTGAACTCGCTCTACTGTAATGTGTAGAGCATAGTGAGTTCTTATTAGGTTTTTACAAAAGAATATGTGTACATACCTGGCGGCCCGCCCACTTACCTGGGCGACCACATTGGGCTTTATACCCCAACAATATATGGAAATCGTTAGAGCATTTTGGGGTGGGGAAACCAAGTCCAAATTCAATTGGACTGCGATCCACGACCCCCCACCTCAATTTGCAAAGGTAAGTGGTGCCAAAGATTGCTACTAAAGGTGTCTAAACACTGCAGAGCAATCACAAATTTGAAATGTTGATGGACATGGATCACGATCCATGACCCCCAACATATCAGAACAGGGAAAATTCAGTGCAAACAATTTGTCTATGCCTTGGGAAATGTGCCTTGCAATTTTGGGGAAAATGGACATCAAAACCACAAAAAACCAAGTGAAATTGAAATTCAGTCACCAAATGGTCATTTTGAACCACATTTGTAAACATTGACCCAAATTCAAGAAAAAGTGCACCATTAGCTTAGGGAACATTCCTAGAAGGTAACCCCAAAGTTTGGTCCAAAATGGTGTCTAAATACGAATCGCTATCCATGACCCCCACAACCATATTTTGTTAGAATTTCAGTGTTGGGAAATGTGTACAAGCTGGGAAATGTGCTATGTGTAATCATTTCAGCAATGGGACATGTCAAGTGCTTCAATTGTTAAGTTTAGCAGTTTCAAAGTGTCTATGGCTGAAATTGTGATCTTTGGCAAAGTTTTGATGCCAAAGAGAGTTGGTAAGTTTAAAGTATGTGAATGGAAGCAAAAAGTGCTTGCGAAATGAATCAAACTTGTGAGAGGGTCTGGAGGGTCCAAACAGAATCCAATTGGGATGAAATTCAGCAGAGACAAATGGAAATTGTGTGCTTCTCCAACCCCAAATCATCCGAAGAGCTAAAGGTCAAACAAATTGATCACCATCAAGGATCAAAATTGCCAACCAAAACCAAAAATCTGCCTGAACTACCCGCAAACATCTTTATTGGGAGATTTCAGGCAGCTGATGGTACCAAAGTGAAGACTACCATATTCCCAAAAGAACTCTGGACATTGCATCAATAGCAAGAGGTCTACAAATGGATACATTCTTTAGATTTTTGCCATGGGGAATTAATTTCCAAAGAGCACGTGAGCTGATGAGCTCAATTCAGTACAATGGCGAGGCAACTTTGATCGACAAAGACAGAGAAACAGTGAAAGTTTGCATCACCACCGATCTAATTAACCAAGCATTACATCTACCTCCTGGCAACCACTTACTGCTCGAGACCAAAAACATAGACAATGATAAAGCATTTGTTAACCAACAGGGACAAAAATTCACTTGGTCTATTCAAAGATGGAGCTACCACTTTGGTTGATATCTCAGCACATCAAAGTAAAAAAGCCGCCTAGATACACAATCCGAATATGCATATTACAATAGTTATGGCAATGGGGCTTTTAGAGCAAAGAGTGGTCCGTTGCAGCTTGGGGAACTACATCTTGGAAAATCTAGTTGAGGCCAACCTCAAGAGCAGCGAGAGGAACAAGACGTACATGAATGGAGGGCCAATGCTTATGAGGATTTCATACCAAGATCTGGGGATGATCTACCAACTATCATCGATCGATTCTCAGATTGATCTTTTACACAAATCAAAGCATGTGGTTTGAGCGGTAGCTAGGCCATCATCAGCACATGGGACAAAGCAAACCAAAGAATGGAGCTACAAAAAGAAAACTTTAGAAAATGAAAAAATGAAAACCTAGAAGCAGAGACACACCATCAAAATTCTAGTCATCTAAAGAAGAAGATGAAGGAGAAGATGCAACTATACCACTAGTGCAAATCAAGCAAAAAATAGCACAGCAAAGGGATCAAATTTGAGTCTCTCAAACTCGAAGATCAATGGAAGAAGCACAAAGATTGAGAAAAGAGAGACGGCAAAAGCTGGGTGAGGAAAAGCAAAAAGTAGACACAGAAGGAGGGGATGTAGACGATGAAGAGGAGACCAATATGCACAAGCTGCTTAAACAAAGAAAATAAAAAAGATTAGAAAAAATAAGAGGAGGACAACTATAGATCAAGTGGATCTTGCCAGCACTATGCGTCAATGTATCCACAAGGAACTCAAGCTCCAAGTGGAGCAGACAACTCAAGAGGAGTCCAAGAAGTAGAAAATTGATGATCTTGAATGCTTAGATGACTCCTCAAAGATCAAGGAAAAGAATGACAAAGAGCCGTCAAGAGAGGAAACCGGTGTGGAGCCCCTAGAAATCCATATAGAAACTGTCCCACCCCTCTCTCCCAAGCATACCACTCCACCTCTTGATTAAAATACCAAGGATGAAGCAAATGAGCAAGACACAAAGTCACACCAATCACCTCGGGAGCAACCCAATGAGGCAAAAAAAGAAAAAGAGGACACAACAAGAGAAGCCACACAACAACAAATTCCCCCACTACAACAAGATTCTCCAGAACGGTGGTGCACCCAAAGTGTGTCGATCGTATCAAAGGACACAAGCAATGGCATGTATGTCTACAGGTGCAAGCTAGAGTGCTAAAGCAAGTGTGGAAGGCATGGGCAGGTAAGTGAACGTGGAAATGGATGCTTGATGGGGTTTTTAAGACCGAAAGGACTCCAAAATGGTCCAAATGGGATGGTAGGTAAAGAGGCTTAAAGTGTTGGTTTTTTTCTTGAGAAGGTAGACTTGAAGTGATCTATGAGCTGGTCTAGATGGCTTATCAAATAGAGCTATGGATTGAAAGTTATGGATGTTCAAAGTTGAAGTGGTTTATAGATCCTACATAGACAAGGTAGGTGATGACATGTGATTAGAGCTGGTTTCAAGGGATAGATGTGAAGAGCTCATCTTGTGGAGCATGTCGCTCTTTTTCAATGGACAATTGGAGTCCTTGTTGCCAAGATATTGCTAGTTGAAGTTTCACTGGGGGCCCAATTCTGTGCCAGTTTGGTCGCCTCAGTTGTGTGCCATCCGAGAGTTTTGGAGCCTTTTCAGGGTTTTTATGCAAAGTATATGGTATATGAATGTAACATTTAATGGCCTAGTAACTTGTGTGTAGCAGAAAATAGCATAGACATAGTGAGCATTTCGACATCAGAATAGATTCCTAATGAGCATAGCAAGAGTGCTTGGATGGAGAGAGCAACAAAAAGCATAACGCCTAGTTAGATAGGCATGAACAATACTTCAAAAGAGAGAAAAATTAAGCTATTGAAAACAATTGAGGATTGGGTTTACATGGAGCCGGTCCCCCTTCCAAAAGGCTTTGTATTATAGGTTTCCCCCATCAAGGGAGACATTTTATAATACAATACTTTGTGTTCCTTCAATAGCTTGATGGTGCAATGAAGATGGAAGCTTCAAGCACCATGCACACACTTATAAAACACAACATCAATTCCCTCACAGTCTTAGACCCAAGACCTTACACACCTTCAAAGATGGTGAGAGCTAGCGGGGTATGAGAGTAGATTGAGAGGAAGAAGGAGTAGTCTTACAAGAAATAAGTATATCTCCTCACATAATCACTCATAAAATCTTAGCATAGCTTAGTAATTAGCATGGTAAAGGAGATGAGCATGCATTGAATCTTGGCTCTTGGTTGGATTTGCATCACAATTTACAAAGCCAAGAGTTGTTGGTGTAGGCCTCCCTTCTCACAAGCTTGGAGTAGATGATGAGCTTTCCGTTAAAGCTTGAGAAGGAGAGAGAGAGAGTCTCCTTGCATCACACATGAGATTGTGTGAGTGTGTGTGTGATAATGCCTCGACAAAATCAGCCCCCCCCCCCCCCCCCCCCCTCTCTCTCTCTCTCTCTCTCTCTCTCTCTCTCTCTCTCTCTCTCTCTCTCTCTCTCTCTCTCTCGGTCAACCCCTCTTGGATTTTACTCATGTTGGCACCTCATTGGACCCTGCAAAGCTTAGCCAATCATAATTAAGAAGCATAAGTGATAGCCTTTTAACATGTGTCCCCATTTCCCCTTTTGTGAGAGATTTAGGTAATTAAATAACACAATTAAACTCTCATTGGACTGCTTTGTCTTTTGGCCAATAGGAAGCAGGCAAGCCATTGGGCTGTTGAATGTTCATTGGGCTGCTGAATGTTCATTGAGCCCCTTGGGAGACTGTCCAATAGTCTTCTAGAGAGCTTAATTATTATTGGTTCTTTTATTAAGTGTTTTTAAATGAATCAAACTAGATTTACTCTAGCCTAATTCTCATTGGTCCACCTGTATGGCCATCCAATAGGATTTGAATGCACCTTGTGGGAAATTGGGCTAGGGAGTTGACATGCGTCCACTATGCCCTTTGTGTAAAGGGGCTTGCATGAGTGTGTGTGTGTGTGTGTGTTTCTCTCTCATCCCCTACTAAAAGGGCTCGCCCCCTCCTCTTTAGGAGCTTGCAAAGACTTTTTGCACACTACAAAGCATCCAATTTTCCTAAGCATTGATCATTGGACTTAACCTTTGAATTTTGGAACTTTAGCATTTTGGAAGTCTTAATGGGCTGAACCTTAGGTCTTTGAAGCCCATTGATTGCACATTGCTCTTCTACAGATGGTCCCCCTTTGGATCCCTATTTTCCCTCCTTTGGATCCCTACTATGACCAGTCTGCTAGCCTTACCAATAATCTAGCTTTTTCTCCCTTGGTACTTCCCCATATTAAATGATCAGTTTAACATGAGAAAATCATTTAAGAGAATTAGATATTAGTTATTATGACATTACGTCTCTCTTGAAATCATAGTCGTCCTCGACTATGGGGTAGAGAAGATAAAGCCTATTCATAAGTCCTTTTTTCTAGCGGGTAGAGGATCCCTATCTTACCCTACAACATCGTTCAACAATCTTCCATAGTAGAGTGACAAGTTCTACTTGGTGTTTAGAGGACGTCGTCTCCACAAACTTGATTCTAAGCATGCATACTACTTAACATTTGTGCACAATAAAGAAAAAGAGAGTCTTATAAGACAAAAACTTTGTTCATTTTAAACATTTGTACATTTGCTTACTCTAGGGAAGCATCGTAAGCATTGACAAGGTTTAGGTTATCCTTTAATTGTATGCCTTGCATCCATCTAGCATCTCCAAAAGGATAATTCTTAAACTTATTAAGATATCGTCGATAGTCTTACCGCCTCTTAATACCTTGTCTTCATGTCGGAGAATGGACTCGGGCAACAACACCTCTTCTTGGTCCTCAATCTTTGGCGGGTCTTCAATAGTTGGTTCTTGAGGTGGCTCTCCTTTGTAAGGCTTTAGTAGGCTCACATGGAAAGCATTTTGTCTGAGCCAATGGCTGGGCAACTTGAGTTGATAGGCCATCTCATTGATTGGCCAAAGAGTCTGGAAGGGACCATAATACCTTTTTGCTAACTTAGAATAGTACTTTTGGTGTCCCGTAGGATTCTTGCCCGTGGTGTGCCTTAATCGAGCCTTGGGAAATTTAAGCAAGATCCAATCATTTTCTTTAAAGGCTTGGGCTCTTCTGTGCTTATCAGCAGCATCCTTTTGCCTTTGCTGTGAGATAGAGATAACATCCTTAATCTTTTGGAAAGATTCTTGTAGGTCTTGGCTATACTCATCTGCATCAGCGAAGATCTTCATGTGTACCTTAAGTAGCAAGGGACTTTTTAATCTTCCCTCAATTACCTCAAAAGGTGATTTTCTCATGGAGGTATGTAAAGTATTATTGTAGGCATACTCCACTAAGGGTAAGTACTTCTCCCATTGGGACCTTTGATCTACTGCCGTTACATAGGCTTTTAGTAGATCAAGAGTTATTAGGTTAGCTATTTCACTTTGGCCATGCGTTTGGGGGTGATAGGCAGAAGAGAAGTTTAGCCTTGTCCCTAAATTCTCAAAGAGACTCTTCTAGAAATTAATGGTCATTCTAGGATCTCTATCCGACAAAAATTGGAGTGAGTGTTCTCTGTCGATTGTGCGGAGTGTGTGTGTTGATATGCATGCAGACAATGATCTATATGTAGAGGAGTGCAATTATGATGGTGTTTTCTAATGGCTGGGGGTGTTGTGGAAATCGTGGACTATATACATGCAATTTTTGTGTGTGATGGGTGCGTTTTTCTTTCCTCCTTTCCAACGGCAAGAAGACACCCAAGACAAGGATCTTGAAAGGATGGAGCAGTGTTAGGGCCTCCTCCTAGCCCTTCCTGTTGACCAATGCTTCTAAGACATCTACTTTTTTTTTTAAATGTTCAGATCAATTCGGGCTAAATCCAATCACCAAACTTTACTCTCATGAGACACTTTAGGTTTACACCATTGGAACATGGGCATAGTCAATGCACGAAAAATTAGCTTTTCATCTAAAGGAAAATAGCATAAAGATAAGATAAGGAAAAAGGAAAAGATAAGATAAGCAAAAAAGAAAAAAGAAAAAGAGAAGATAAGGATAAGGTGAGTAAGTAACTTGTGAAGAAGTTTTGAAAAGCAAGACAAGCTATCAAGAAGTAAAAATAACTTATCGATAAGTAAGATAAGCTATCAAGATAAGTGAAGGAACTTATCTAGAATGTGCATAAAAAGAGGGCTTCTTTTTTCATTTTACACTTCTCTCCTTCATTTTTGAAGGTCCAACTCGAGAGTAAGTTTGGGAAATTCCTAGCTAAGCTTGTTTCACACACATATCTCCTACACACATCTCCTATACACACCACCCCTATCCAAGAGAAGCCAGGGCCAAAAACCTAATAAAGCTTGCCATAACATGATCTACATCTTCTCACTACAATCTCCCTTTCATCTGTCCTAACTCTCAAGATTTTGATAGCTTGAATCTTCCTTGTCTCATTCCTTTCTCTCACTCCAATTAACGCAGTTGGTGGTCTTCAAGTGAAGGTTCACAGGGGGAGAGCCGACTACATCAACAAGCTTCTTTCATAATCCCCCCCCAAGCAAAGTGAATACTCTACCATACCTACACCAAGGTAATGTTGTCTCTTCATCTTCATGCTATTGCACATTTTAAAGAATTGGGTGACTTTCATTCTAAGTAAATTCATGCTTAAGCTCTCATGTTTCCATAAGCAAGCTTTTCTTTTACTTAGAAGAACACAATATTATTTTTTATTAGATAACAATGTTACTCAAGGGAAAAAAATCAAAAACTTTGGAATTAGAGGAAGAAACCCAATCCAAGCAAGAACTCCCCTTACAACTCATTTTCATGCTCAAGGGCCAATTGTCAACCCACCTAGATCAGCAACAGTAAACTTCATTTCAATAAAGGGTGAGATAAATGAACAAGTCAATGTCTATGCTACCTTGGATCCTAGAGACCGGAATAAAAAATTCCCATTCTTGAGACTAAGGGAGAGTACGAGGATGAAGCTAGAGCAAATTTTAAACATGAAGGAGATGAAGCTGCTACCCTGAACGGTTCAAGAGGGTTTGGTCTAGTGGAGGGGCTATCCCACTGAAGAGCCTTCTTAGGAGGACTAGTCTTATTTCTCAATTTTCTCATCTTTTGTAATGTGTTTTCTCCTTTTTGTGATCCTATTAATCCTCCCTAGCCTATGTAATTGATAAATACAAGCTCAGCCTTGTTACCTTTTTGTGTGACTCAAGTAATTCCACCTTTTGTAATACGAGTGGTTTTTGTAAGTAATAGCAAGATTAGTGCTATCCTTTAAGTCTTGTAGCTTGGGTCATTGTTGCAAATTAAATTTAGTTATGTTTGTAATTCTCTTGGGGACTTCTAAAAAATTCAAACATAGGAAGCTAAGAACGAATTTAACTATATCTATCAATTGGAATCAGAGAAGGAAGGACTCAAGACAAGAACCCATATTTAAAAATATGATGAACTTGTTAAATCTTCTACAGGTCAATAAGCCCATCCATCACATGATCACAAAAACAATTATCACAAGCAGGGCACATATTAGATAAATCACTTATTGGAATAATTTGACGTGTTATCATAACCCCCGTCTCATTGGCATGAGGTGATATGCCAAAAGGACCTCCAAGAGGCAAGCAAAAATGGGGATAAGAGCATATCTTGTAATAATGAGAAAGGAATCGTGCAAGTAAAAAGACTCGCTCAGAGAACCCTCGATGCATTTGACTTCACATGCAATAATATTAAGGGCCCAAACCCATAGCTTTGATAACCATAGCGAAGAAAACACTGTTGCAAAAGTTATCCTAGCCTAAAGTGTCACCCTTGTTATGCCATGAAACATCCACCATTTGGTTTATGCTATTGAAGTTCCCAAGTGAGGGAAGAGCGAATGCTTGTATCACTCCACAAAATCTCTCCTCACAGACTCACTTGCTTGTTGAAGATGAGGAATGGCCACTGGAAAAGCCAGCTCTTGCCACTGGTCCATAAAGTAAGATAATGAACTGAGAGATACCCCTCCCCGGGGGTCTATGCACAAAATATACAATTTACACCTTTATACAATTTTTAATATACATCAGAGTTGCGGAAGCATTTGCATAGGTGAGGAGCTCTCAGCGCCTGACCAAGCATGGAGTTTAGCCATGAGCAGAACTGCATCCAGAGGCACCTAGTGGCTACTGCTACCTCTAAATGGGTGTTATGAATGAAAGCGTACTCAATTAGAAAATATAACATTGTGGAGGGTGAATATATGTGTACACCACGTTGCGGGAAGAGAGAAAGAGAGAATATAGTGGAGGGTGAAATAGAGTGCATAGAGACATGAGAAAATGACAACAGAGAATCTTTAAATGCCCCATCTAAATGAAACAGGAAACCATGTATCAATGCAATGACAAAATCTGGGTATACCATAACATCAAAAAGTTTATGAAAAAATGACTAGTAGAGGATCGGACCCTGTGTAGGGATCGACCGGTCCACCCATCCACATCCGCTCTACTAAGAACAAAGAGAATTTCACTTCACTGAGAGCGAGCCAGAACACCTCCAACCTACCTGAGCCAAACATAAGCTGAGGCCGCTTCATCTCCCTCAATGAACCCGAGCTCTGAAAGGATCCCAAGTACCAGTAGGTGGTAGGGTATCAACACCAACCATACGAGTTTAGGTGCCACACCTCTTTGATGCCTAGCACCGGGTGTTTAGGCAAAGCCAAGGCAAAATCCCCGACGTGTTAGCCGTGTAGGTCATTCAACCCCCGACTCACTAACCGTGTAGATGAGCCTAACAAAAAGAAGAATACCTAGGAAACACCCCCGATCCAGCAAAGCCCCAAGTCAATGATCCTATCCAGGGGTTTAGTAGACTAGCTACCGGCCGTACAAAATGGATCATTGATAAGTATAGAACTTACCCCTCATGTCCCGTGTGAGACGGCACTGAAAACAGGCAACTGTGGACTCCAAAAAATGCACGCGAAGAAGGTCGAAAAGCTCTCTCTCTCCAAAGGCAACAAGTGGAAATGAGGTGATTTTAGCCTACCTTGGGTATCTATACTCGGACTTCCCAAACCTTTTTTCCCCAAATTTCCCTGTTAGTCCTACTAATCCGTGAATTTTATGTTAGACTCAAAAATTTCCGCAATCGGATTCCTGTAGCTCATTCTGCAAGAATTCTACAAAAGTAGGTATGGCTGTCTAATTCAGGCTTTTCGCTTCCATCTGCTGATTTGATTGAATTTTTTTGTGTTTGTCCGCCTTGTCTTTTTGATTATCAGCGTATCTTCTGTTTTTCCATCTGAGCTTCGTTGCTATTTATTATTAATTTTTGACTTGTTTATTAAAAAAATCAAAGAAAATAACAAAATGCACTAAAAAAGCAAGATGAAAATCCAATAATTAAGAAAATCCATTGAAAAACACACCTTGATTTTTTTTGTTGGATTTCTCTATTTTTAAGTCTCAATATGAAGAAAAATGATGAAAATAACAAAAAAGGACTATTTTTTGATAGTATATATACTATTTACACTTATCGGGGAGATATTATCAATTAAATTTCCCTGTTGATGATTTATAAGGACATTATTACGTAATTTTGCAAAAAAAATCACACGTTAACATCAAACTTTTTCCTCCCTCTTCAAACATTTCTCTTAATTACTTAGTGCCTTTCCACCCCTCCTAAATGGCGTACTCCGGGACGACTGTGTGTATGGGTTGAACAATCGTGTCTATGCATAGCCTTGGTTGGCTCTACCATGCTTTGAATATCAATTCAGATCAAACCGTCATGCTGTGCAAGCGTTGGGTCTTGAGTAATTAACTCAAGGGTTTCTGATGTCGAGGCTTTCTGATGCTGTCTTCCAAAGAGAAAATCTTGTAGCTGGTGTGCTCTTTGCTTGATTGTACCGTTAGGATGCTTTGGCACGTTGATTGCTTGAGTTGTTGGTATCAACAATGGTTGTTGCTGTGCTTTTTTCCGCCATTGATATTTTGGTTTGCTTGGTGCAGAATGTCGTGGATGAGTCTTCTGAGACTTAACTCTCCATTGCTTGATTGGTTTTATGGTTTGCGGAGAAGATAAGTGCTCCTTTTTCTTCCAAATCCATTTTGTGTTAGGTTCCTTGTTCGGAGGTGCTCCTCTTTGTTTTTTGATCTTTGGAACCGTCTTTGGTATTGTCAATGATGTTTTGGGCACCCAAATTTGAATCGGCTTGTCCTTAAGCTGTGCTTTTGGTACCTAATTTTGCATGACTCCTTGCATGTTACTTGTAGCATTTGCTTGTCAAGAGGATGGAGAAGATTGATTGCTTTGTGGTTTGCTCTACTGGTAAGATTTTTTCCATTCCTCCTTGCTTGGTGCAATTGAAACAATGAGTTGTCTGCCTTTAGATGATAGCTTGATCTGATTTTTATCCCAATCTGGTACTTCCTTGTACGTCCGCATCCATGAGATTCCAAGAATCATTGTCTCATTCATGTGTTCATCTGGTAAGCATACAAACTGATGAGGACATGAACATCCATGTACTATCACATTTAAGTTGACTACTCCCAATGTTGGTGCTGGGTTCTCATTGCATCCTTTGATAGTCGCTATTCCTGCTGTCAAAGACTTACTTTTTGCTTTCTTGTACGTGGAATAACTGATTTTATTTACTCGAGCTCCTGTATCAACCAATGCATTTGTGCTGATTGTTGAGCTGTACTTTGATGCAATGGTCCATTCCATCTAACCATTCATCATCTGTTGACACTGCATCTTTCTGCAGTTCCCATTGTCGATCATCTCACTGGAATAAGAAAGCGGATTCGCTCTTTACTAAAAAAACTAAAAATTATGAAAAGCTGAAAATAGTGTGAAAAGCACTCAAAAAGCAAATTTTTACAAAATTGAACCATAGCTTCCCTGGAACACGTAGATCAAGCATCCGACCTTGCTTGTTGCAAAAAAGCACTTAAAAACAAAAAAATTTAAAAAATAGCGGATTTTTCTAAAACTGAACCAAACGTCTGTCTAACGTACTAGAACATGAAAATGGCCTTGCTTTTTACTTTAGAACCTCCAATACTGTCAATCAAGCATCCTAATTCAAAATTTGGCAAAATAGATATTGAAAGTTAATTTTCTTATTTTTAAAAGAGACGCAAAAATTGAGGATCTTACATGAGCAAAGAGATGCCCTTAAGGAGGTAATCCTAAAAAGTTCTGAATAAGGAGACATGAAAAAAAAGAGAAAGATGGAGGTTAGATCACTGTAATAGATGAGGACAGATTTCACCTTATATAGATGAGCAAGCCAATAAAGGATGAAATAGTGTAATCTAGAAGTTGAAGGTGTAACTTACAATTGAAGATTTACCACATTCCTTATTTATTCCAAGTTGAGGATAACTCTTTCTTTTTTCTCGGGAGTTTGGAAGGGCCTCCTCCTAGCCCTTACCCTTAAATCATCTACTTTTTTTATAAAAATGTTTGGATAAATTCGGCAAGCACAAAGGTTTACTCATGACACACTTTAGGTTTACACCGTGGGAACGTGGACATAACCAATGCATGTGAAATTAGCTTTTCATCTCAAGAAAAATAGCATAAAGATAAGATAAGGAAAAAGGAGGTGTCGACTAACCCTAACGTGTAGCTTGCATTTTGGTGCTCCCAAATCCTCCAACTGGTTTGCTGTAGGTTGGCTCAAATTGGTTAATTATAGAGAGTAGTGGAATGGGTCTAATATTGCAGAGTTGCTGAGGGATAGCTCTTTTTAGACTTCTTATGGCTCAATAATGGTAAAGCCGTAGGCAAGTCTAAAAAGACTCCATTATTAAGACCAAAGATCCTGAGGTGTGCACCATATCCCACATAGTGGGCTTCACAAAACCGATAATAGATCCCAGTCCCACTTACCCTAATATACTTAACAAAATCAACCATTAATAGTCTACTTAAGGACCTCTCTTCTTAATCAAGAAAAGAGAAACCAAATGCTCTGATACCAATGTAATGGATATGGCCTATGAACTTTGAGAGTAGCGGAATTAGGAAATTAAAGAAAGCACTTTTGTGAGAGTACTTTGTGATCATAAAGGGTGAACTTAGTTGATGGTAGCAACATAAACATATAGCTTAGTAAACTTGGAATGAACAATACTTTTGCAAGAGAGAGAGAGATTTTAGAGAACATGACAACAGTTGAGGACCGGATTTATGTGGAGCCAGGGTCCCCTCTCCAATAGGCATTTGTATTATAGATTCTCCCATCAAGAGAGACTTGGTACAATAAAATCTGTGTTCCTTGTGACCTAGGTTAGGCAATGAAGATGGAAAGCTTCATGCATCACAATCATAACATAAACTTTGTAAAAATGCAGTAACTATCCCAAGCCTCAGTCCCAAGGCCTCAAACACCTTCGAAGATGGAGAGAGCTAGTGGGGAATGAGGGTAGGGAAGAGGAAGAAGAAACATTCCATAGTAGAAAGAAGTAGTTCCTCACTTATCATCACTCTTCTTGCTAGCACACATAATAGCATAGTAATGAAGATGGAGAAGATGGCAAGCTTAAGCATTGAAGAATGGCTCTTGGTTGAATTTGCATTCCATAGCCAAGAGTGTTGGTGTAGGCTCTCAACTTCTCTACTAGCTTGGAGAAGGAGATGGAGCTCGTGCACTTTGCACTTCACACAATGCGAGTGTGTGTGAGTGTGTGTGGCAAAGAGTACCCCCTAGGCTAGCCCCCTTCTTACTTTGGTCGACCTCCCCTTGTAGCTCATGCTTGAAGCTCATTGGACCCCTGCAAGCCCAGCGAATCACTTGCAGGTTGCATTACAAGCAGCAAGGGTAGTCTTGGGACAAGTGTCCCCCTTTACCCTTTGAGAGAGAGAACTTGATGAATACAAAAACAATTAATTAAATCTACTAAATTATCATTGGACCCCTTGGGAGGCCAACCAATAGGCTTTAGGCACACCATGAGGGTAAAATGAGGAGGAGCTTGACAAGTGTCCTATTTGACTTCTTGGTACCAAGTTTGCCTTGTGTGAGGGTGTGTGTGTTCTATCTCTAGCCCCTAGAATGAGGGCTCGCCCCCCCTTGAATAGGGACATGCATTGACTTTTTGAACACCTTACCGTCAAGCACCACATAGGCACCTTAGTCATTAAGCACCTCAAGCACCTTAGTCAACAAGCACGACAAGCATGACAAGCACCTTAGTCAGCAAGCACGAGAAGCACCTCAAGCACCTCAAGAACCCTAGTCAACAATCACGACAAGAATCTCAAGCACCTTAGTCAACAAGCACGACAAGAACCTCAAGCTTGGGCCAAGTCCCCACCTCAAGCACAGCCCTAGCTTACCTAAGGTCAAAGGAATTTTAACACTAACCTTTGGAGGTCTTCAATGAAGCTAACCCTAAGGTCTTTTAAGCTCCATTCTACTTGGTGTTTGGGAGACGTCGTCATCACAAAGATGATCCTAAGCATGCATATTATTCAAATTTGTGCTCAATAAAAAGAGAACTATTCTTATAGTACAAAAACATTGGCCATTCAAAAGATATTTGTACATTGGCTTACTCTAATGTAGCATTGTAAGCATTGACAAGGTTCATACTATCCTTAAGCTATATTCCTTGCATCCATCTAGCATCTTCAAAATGATAAATTTTGAGCTTAATAAGATACCGTTGGATAATCTTACCATGTCAGAGTACCTCGTCTTCATGCCGAAGGATAGCTTCAGGTTGTAGCACCTCTTCATGGTCTTCAATTTTAGGAGGGTCTTTAATAATTGGTTCACGTGGTGGATCTCCTTTGTAGGGCTTAAGTAGGCTCACATGAAAAGTATTGTGTGAGCCAATTGTTACCATATACATGTGGTAGTGATGTGTGTGAACACACTAGGATGGGGCATTTTTTTCCTCTTTAGGAGGCAATACTTGAGTTTGGCGGGGTTCACTATACATGGTTTTCCATAATTAAGGGTGTTGGAGATACAATGGATATTGTTCAAAGATTTGTGGTGGACAATTACCAAATGATAAAGCTAGACCATTGATGACAAGGTTTAAACCTTATATTCTTTTGCATGTACTTACTAATTATGTGAGCTTGATGATGGAAAATAGCTCAAGTGCTTATACTAGATGCAGATTGAAGACAAATAGGAGGCTTTGTAGGTTCAGAGGGGGTGGATGTCATGCAGCTCCACTTCCATGATGGAAAAAAGAGCCTAGTTGAGGTCTACATGATTATTGAACAGTGATAAGGGCTTGATAACAAGCTAGCTCAATGTTACATGTATGCTGGATGAAGCTTTAAAAGGCCAAAATTGTCTTGTTGATGACAAAAGTGGAAATATTTGAAGCTGTAAAAATTGGAAGTTTATGGACTAGAAAAATAGTATTCAAAGTGCTCTACAAGCCTAACTTTACAACTTATCACTTGGAGCTATGATGTGAAAGTTATGATAGTTTTAAGTTGGAATGAATTGCAAATCTGTACCAAATTGGGCAGCGATATAGTGAAGGGTCAGGGCTAAAATGAATGCATGGTCTTGAAGTGCTCATCATATGGTGCACGTTGGTCTTCTTAGATCGGCAGTCGGAGTTTTGATTGCCAAGATATTGCTAAGTGAAGTTTCACAAGGGGCCAATTCTGTGCCATGTTGGTTGCCTCGGTCAATACACCATCTGAAGGTTTTGTAGTCTTGCCAACCTTTGTATGCAAAGTATAAAGTGAGTGAAAGCCATCAAAATTTATGGCTTGTCAATCGAATTCTAGATCTGCAAGATATTGCGAGTTAAATTTTGTGCCAGTCTCAGGCGATGCGATGCTAGATGGATTTTCCTAATTTTTGTCGCATCGATTGGCGGGCACTGAACCCAAAAAGTGAAAAGCTTAGGGAAGATTGAAGTCAGAAATTGCATCTTTTATGGGGATTTTACAGCCCAAAAATTATAAAATTAGGCATCAAATTGCAGAGGGTTGAAGTTGATAAAATAAAAAGGGAGATTTTTCAAGTTTTGAACGGTGTTTGGTGGGATTTGAGAAGCCTTAAGAGGTAGGGGGCCATACAACTACCACATGGCATTGTATAAACCCACATGAGGTTGTGCAAGGCAAATATAAGGTCAATATAGACTATTTTGTGAGCCCATAATACATCAAATGCATGGGAAGAAAGCTAGAAGCTCTAGGCCATGGCCGTGGGTGCAGGGTGCTGTGCTGGTGGGTCTCGGGTGTCTTGCTGGTGATGCACGACAGAGCTTGGCATTGATGGAGGCTCTGTGGTGGCAATGAAGTTATTGGCTGACAACACAATGATGTGGGGTGCATGGTGAAGGGAGTTTACTTGGCCCCTATTTTTATTGAGGAAAAATGGTCCCCCCTTAGAGCAACACTGGCGCAGTTGCTGCTCAAGAGGGAGGCCTATCACACATGTAGGTTGGGGGACTCCACTTAAGGGAGCACTCATGTGGTGCCAAAAATAGCATGCAAAAGTGAAGCAAAAAGAGGGGTGTCGAAAAAAATAAGAGGACTCACACACACGCCCGAGTAAAGGGGAAAAGTTTTTGGAGTCCGGAGTTCATTTTTTTGCATAGAGAGAGAGAGAGAGAGAGAGAGAGAGAGAGAGAGAGAGAGAGAGAGAGAGAGAGAGAGAGAGAGAGAGAGAGAGAGAGAGAGAGAGAGAGAGAGAGAGAGAGAGAGAGAGAGAGAAGTTGGAAGCTTCTTGTTAGCAGTTGAGGCAAGGAGAGAAAAAGAGAAGGAGAGTTTTAGAGAGGTTTTGGAGAGCAAACATAGCAAGAGTTTTTGAGGGCTCTCTCGGAAATTGAGGAGGAGAATGACAAAAAATAGAGGAGGGAGTTTTGAGAACGCTGGAGACGACAATTGTGTTGGAATTAGGGTTGCAAGATGACAAACACAACCTGGAGAAGATGAAGAAAGCTCAAGGCACACAACAAAGTATATTACTTAGTGTGCAATGGAAAGATAAGTTAGCCCTAGAGTGATGGGCGTATATACAATGAATGAGGGAAAAAAACTCCTAGTGAAGGAAAAAATGCCCCGGCGGTCCTAAGTGTGTTCACACACATCACTACCGCATGTATATGGTAACAAATACCCATGTGAGTGATGCAATTAACAAGAGCTAGCACATAGAGTATAGAGAAGTTCCATGCCCTGAGGACAATCAGTCCACAAAGGAGAGTAAGCTCAAATCTTTGCGAAAAGCTTCGAACTTCTCACAAGATAATGCCTTTGTGAAAAGTTCTGCAAGGTTGTTCTGTGTTGGCACATAAACCAAGCTTATCTCTCTTGCTGAGAGCCTCTCCCTGACATACTGGTAATGCACCTCAATGTGCTTTGTGCGAGCATGAAAAAACTGGGTTCTAACATCTGCCAATGCACTCTGAATGTCAATGTAGATAATGTTGGCACTGTCCTATCCAACACCCAAATCAAACATAAGGCATTAGAGCCATACACATTCAACCCGGGACTCAACCATAGCTATGAATCTGGAGGCAATGATCCCCCCTTGGGATAAAACAATCCAAGATGTAAAGTGCCACTCAAGTAGAAAAAGATCCTCTTGACAACCTACCAATGCTTAGAGTATGCATAAATCTACTGATGTATGAGACTCCAAACTGACTATTCGGCCTCGTGTTGCATACATAAATAAGGAATCCACGAGAGTGACTTTGGTAGGATCACCAACATCATGAAGACTTAATTTCAAAGCTGTTTCCATGGGAGTAGAAATAGGTTTCCAATCCTCAAGTCCAAACTTACATAGAATGTCTCTATGTAGCTTCTCTGACACAAGGCAATACCACCATCACACTGCTTAAATTGTATGCCCAAGCAATGATGCAACGGTCCCAAATCTTTCATCTTGAAAATATCATTCAAATCAACCTTAAATTCAGCAATATGTCTCTCATTTGGTCCAATGATCATCAAATCATCCACTAGAGAATGACAATGAGAAGTACATCACCCTCATGCTTACATACAATGTGCTTTCTATTGGAATGTTACAAAATCCTTGTTTGAACAAATGAGTGTCAACCTTCTCATACCAAGCACGAGGAGATTGCTTCAACCCATACAAAGCTTTCTTACATTTGCAAGCTTTATCCTCTTGTCCTTTCTTGACAAAACCGCAAGACTATGTTACATAAACTTCCTCAAATATGTCACCATTCAAGAAAGCAGTAACATTGTCTGCAAAATGAGATGCCAATGCACATACAAAACACATAGTATTCATACAACAAGTGGGAGAAAAATTCTCTTCATAATCTACACCTTTTTGCTGTGCATAACCCTTTACAACAAGTTGATCCGTATAGCGATCAATCTCACCATCTGTCTTCTGTTTCAACTTGTAAACCCACTTTGTACCAGTGTCCTTTTTGCCAGGAGGCAAATCACATAAAGCCTTGTGTCATTTTCTATAAGTGCATCATATTTTGATTGCAGGACATTCATCCATTTTTTGAATTCTTTGCTTAATCAAAAGACAGAGCTTCCTCAACATCACATAAACTAGACATAGCCAAAGCATAACCATCTGATGCATAGATGCATGACAAGAACTTGAAGAGTATGATTAGACGAAGGTGCATCCAATTTACTATCACGCAAAGTATGCACCAACCATTTAGGCATACCTCTAGCCTGCTCATTCTCAACCCTTTCCTCATCAAGTACATCATGTACATCTGCATCAGTAATAGGCTGATCTGTAACATTTTCAGAACCCCCCATAGGCCGTACATTTGTCTCATTGAAATTAACATGCGAACTTCCACCACTAAAAAGAGGTAACAAAGCGTCATAAATTTCATGTGAGGTTACATTACTATCTCTAGTACATGACAACAAGGGTTGAACAGAATCTTCCACAAACACAACATCCAGTGAAACCAAAATATGATTTGTTTACGGATGATACAACTTGTAACCTTTGCTTTTAGCACTATAACCAACAAAAATACATTTGATAGCCTTATCATCCAATTTTTTGCGTTGCGTTTGTGGCACCAAAGCATATGCCAAACAACCAAAAACATGTATGTGCTCAATAGAAGGCTTTCTATCATTCCATCCTTCATATGGAGTCATAGACTGCAAAGATTTTGTAGGACACCTGTTAAGTACATAAGTAGCACACATAATAGCCTCAAGCCAAAATGAATGTGGTAAAGCTTGAATTTTGACCATATATCGTTCCATTTTTGTAAGAGACCTCTTTTTCCTCTTAACAACACCATTTTGCTAAGGTGTATACGGAACTGTGCATTGGTGTTTTATCCCATGACTAGCCTGAAATGCATTAAATTCATGAGACATTACTCCCCCCCTCGATCGAAACGGAGGGTGCCCATAGTACATTTTGAGACATTTTCAGCTATAGCCAGAAATTTCTTGAAGCACAAAAACACTTTGGACTTTGCCTTAAGTGGATACACCCATGCGACGTTCGAAGTTTCCAAAGGATGGTTCAGTTAGGGCTACATGCAGGTAAGAATCTGGCAAAGCATCAAGAATAGTTTTCATAAGGGAACTATCAAAAATGACTTTGCATGCGAAAATAAGTTGCTCATTGATATCCTTGATACCAAAAAGGAAAGTGTCCATATCATCTTCCTCATGCATAATCTTTGACTCCAGCTCTTTACGGAGCAATGCAATTTTTACCTCATTGCGACTTGCATAAAGACCAGCCAATATATCACAAACCTGTTTAGTACATTTCACTGAACAAAAGTGAGGAGTAGTAGTGCACTTCATAGAAAACACAATCAATGCATGAGCTTGTATATCTTTTACATCCCAACGAGCTTGCTCAGCCGTAGGCAAAACAACTCTGGCCGTAGCAATCCTGCCACCAAAACCTGCAAATTCTTCAACATCGCCTCCATCCTCAAAACCACGATGTATATCAATGCCTTGCACAATATTCCAAATGCACTTTGACACAAGAACATGTTGCATCATATAAGCCCACATAGGGTAATTTTCCCCATCCTATCTATCCTCAACAACAAACATCTTGATCAGTGTTGTTGTCAGCCATGGAAAATGCTGCACTTGATGTGAAAAGTACCCAAAAAGAGGAGAAACAAGGAAGGAACAACACGTGCTACATAGCACAAACCGTAGAAGACTGTAAGGGACTTGTTATGCAAAAAACATCATTGATTGAAATTCTGCACAAAATGATGTAATAGCTTGCATAGTACTACCTATAGTGTAATGGAGGCCAAAATGAGCCCGAATACAAAATCTGAGCATACCAAGCCCTACGATCTTTCCCAAAGTATTTGTCGACCTACGGATGCTTGCCAAAGATCACAAATTAGAGAAAGTGAGGCGACTAAGCTCGGGAGGATGCAACCTGCTCTGATACCAACAATTGGAATTAGGATTGTAGGAAAACAAACACAACTTGGAGAAGACGAAGGAAGCTCAAGGCACACAGTATAGTATATTACGTCGTGTGCAATGGAAAGATAAGTTAGCCCTAGAGTGATGGACGTATATACAATGCACGGGGGAAAAAACCTCCTAGTGAGGGAAAAAATGCCACAACGGTCCTAAGTGTGTTCACACACATCACTACCACATGTATATGGTAACAAATTGAAGGAAAAAAAGTGAGCAGCTACGAAGGGAGGAGAGGGACAAAGGAGAACTTCACCTTCATCATCGTGAGCTCAATATCCTTTTTCGGACGCTCTTCATTATTCTCATTAATTTAAGTTTTGTTAATCATGTTGATAAGTCACGGAGCCATTAACAACTCGCTTAATCTTGTAAAGGGAGCTTAAACTCCTAGTTTTTAGTTAATCCAAGTGATGGTGTCATTAACAACCCACCTTGGTTATCGATTAAGCTGTACTCAAAGGTTTACTCAAGGTTTACTCAAGGTTTGTTGATGATTATAGTGATTGCCAAAGCTACTAGTATCTATTGTTATCTCTCTCTCTTAGACCTCTCACAGCTAGGGGCCTCACGCCTTTGCAGCTCACCTTTCAAACACAAATCCCTCAACAACGTGGCACTTTGTCTTTTTTGTTTTTGATTGTCTCCCATAGTGATTGTGGCCATAGATCATCCACTTCAGGAATTGGTGGCATCTCAAACAATTTAGCCTCATTTGTTGTGTTTGCAACAACCTGTGTATCTAATGGTCCTTCTTTCTCTACTAGTGGCGGTTTGCTCATATTGTCTAGATTCTTAGCGCAGTGTTTGAGAGGTGATCCCATCCGCAACAGTCATAGAATCCAAGGAGTTTGTATAATTCATTGGTGTTATTTTCCTTGAGTGTACTTGTGTTTACCTTTTCTGGCACATGCACTACTCACTCTGGGATTTTCAAGATTTCTAGCTGCATTAGAGCTTCAACGGTCTCTATGAGCCTTTTGCACATTTCCATTCATTTAGTATCTATTTCAAGATGCAAATAGGTTAGAAATATTTGTTTTAGGGTTTAGTTGTTCTTTAGCCTTGCCTCATAGGCTTGCAACATAGCATCTAAATGCTCGTTCACCTTTTCAACCAAGAATGATCCGCTTGATGCAGTCTTTGACTCTTCCAATCCTTTGCATTTTCTTCATTCTCTTGTTCACGTCTAAGTTGTCTTTTGTATGATTAGATTTTGTCTTGAAGGCTATCATTCTATCTTATTTGGCTTTCCATGATTTTTGTTGAGTCCTTACTGACCCACCTTCAAATTCGTTCTGTTCTGGGAGTTTCAACTCATCTACCACTAGCTGATTTTTGGCTACTTCCTGAGCTTGATCTCTAGTTACCATTTTGACTAAAACTGTTGGCTTTGACTTGGATCCACTTGAGCATGGTAAAATTCCAAAGACATTTACAACTCTAGTTGATTTCTTTATTATGGATTTGGGAGGATGTGATGTTATTTGGGCATGCTATGAATGGTTGCTTTTCCCAAGCTGTCAGGATTCGTAGCACAATGTTGAATTAGGTGATCTCTTCCACAACCATCACATATCCCAAATATTTTTGTTCATTGACTCTTGTGTGGAAAGCCTTGTGCCCAATGGTCACCTCCATATTCATAGCATGGACCTTCCGACTGGGCATCCGGTGGTACTCCCATTAGTTTACCTGTCCTGGCTAGATAACCTCTAGGCTTGTAGTTCTGGTTTGCTATGAACATGAGTGAATTTTCATCCATTGTGAATTGACTTCTAACAGTTTGAGCCACATATGAAGGTTTCGTAGCTTTGTCAGTGCTAGCCCAAAATGGACTATCCTCTGTAGTATATGCTACGCCCTTGGGTTCTGTCACATGGGTTTCTACTGGTTCCTCATAGTAAACCATCGGTGGCATCATTGGTTGACTTATGAATGGATCAGTTGGCTGTGCATATCAAACAATGGCTCTATTTTCACAAGGAAAAGGAGGATGTTGGCCCAACACAGGTTGCGGATTGCTAGATTCAATCTGGTTCCTCAAAGATGGTGGAAATTGTTGCATGGCTAGAGGTCCATATGGCCTTTCCCTCACATAATTTCAATTACAAAATCACTCATTCATAGCATGATTGGTGTATTTCTCCTCAATGACACGCCACTTCAATACTCTTGGAGCATTGTCTGCTTATGGTTGATGCGGTCATATATTGGGATTTTGTCGGTAGGTTTGGTTCATTTGATGGACCACTCCTTTGACCACTTGATCCACGTCTTGTGTGATTATAGTAGGATCACTACGTTTTTTTGCTGACTCACTGACTATAGAAGAGGCACTACTCATGTTTGTATCTATATCTTCTGTTACCTCTCCATACGTCTTATAGTTATCAACTAGGTACAACTCTTCCTTAGTGACTTGTTCAAATGCCGTGCATGCTTTCAAGTGTAAGTCCTTTTTTAGGGTTTCATTTATCAAGGCCTCTATAAAGAGAACTTATAAGCAATCATCTTGTGGTAGCTCTTGTACTGGACATCTTTCACTGTATTGTTTGAAGAGAAGCAAAGCTTCCTTCACCTTTTCATTCTCCTTCTACTTTAAAGCATAGATTTGGGAAACCATGTTGTGCTTGATTCCCCTCTTAGAAAATTCCTTGGTAAACTCTCACAAGAGCTGATCAATCTTCAAGAAATCTCGGCTATTTAGCGGTTGGAACCAGGTCAACATCGCTCCTTCCAATGTCAACCCAAATCCTTCATACTGCGTATGGAAATCTGTGACTTATTCTACCCTTAAGAATTGCTTAAATATGGAAACATATGCGTATGGATCCCTATATCAGCTTTACTTTTGAGTACACACTTTGCCACTTGAGAAGGTCTCATTCTTTGAGTTTTTGCTACCATTCTCATCATCGTAGGCTCTCCTACCACTACATATGTCGTATCATACCCATTGCTAGATGCTTTGGAGGGAGTTCGATCAATTACCCTCTCCTCCGGTCTTGTGTCTCTACCCTCTGTTCTCTCAAGAACCCCCTTGTGCTAAAAATTGTGTTTGGAATATCACTACCTTGATGCGTGGACATAGGAACCCTTGAACTCAAAGATCCCATGTCTTGGCTTGAAAAAACGTGGTCAACTAAAATAATCTTCCACTCGGGTTCTAGGTGGACTCACTCTCGTAGTTTTTGGCATTGTTGTTTAAGAGACAATAGTTCTGTGCACGCTAGGGGTGGCATAGTACGGATGGAGTGGCCCTCCAAAGTACATATATCCCTCCAGCTCTTTGCTACTCATTGCATAATATTTACGACCATATTTTTCCAGCATGTATATCTACGTATCTCTCTCCACTTCATATATGAATACATACAAACACTTTTTCTCTGTTAACTCCCTCACATTGGGTTCAAAGAGTGTCCCCAACTATGTCTGCCAAAGACAACCGCTAGTTCCCTCCCAAAGGGAGGATGTTTCCGTGCAGCCGTGGCTCCAAAAAACAGAGGCTTCACCTGCGATGGAGGGGGAGAACTCAGGGCTGCCTAGCCAAGGCCCCATCCCAAGGTAACCCCCCATAGCGAGGGCCTCTCCTCGCTCCACCCCTGCTCCCCAACCTGCACAAGACTTTCACATAAGTGAATGAGTGAGAGAATTCATGACGAGATTACTAGCCATTGGATATATTGGAAAAAGATGTCTTTATTGGGATTTCTTTGGTGGTATGTTAACAATTTCTCTCACCACTACTTTTCACATGGCATTTGGAAACGCTATTTGGAAAGTGGTGGTGGGAAGGGTCTATCACTTTCTTTCAGCAATTAGCGTTTGCAAACGCTATATGAAAAGTGATGGTTAGATGCCTAGATCTATACCCAATTCCATGGTACTCTTCTAAATCTCATATGCACTCAAAATCGTATACTTCAACTAGCGACCCTACTGTCATCGTGTTGTAACCTTGAAAGCAATTACTAGTTAAGTAAGCATGTGTATCACTGGGGCCTATGGCAAAGCGTTTCGAAACACTTCATGTCTATGGTGGGTGAGAATCCCTTGAGATTTGTCTCATCGGGCCATTTAAAGAAGTGTTTGGAAATGCATTAGCTTTAGGGTCAATGAGGGAAGAATTGTTGTGAGAGCTCTATCTCTATCGTTTTTTTACATATCTCAACCCATAGTCACTCAGAACAACCTACATCTTTAGCTCTTGTACTGTGTGCAACTTGCAAACTCTGACAAAACACGTCAAAGAAACATCGCTATAGGTAACTTGGACTCACCACCTTTAATGGTAATGGTAATGGCAGTTTCCATTGGCATGACATTATCCCTATTAATATTGGGCGGAATTCTAGAAATGAGGAGGGCCTTCTTCACCGGATATAGTGCAATAGAAAAAATACCCAAATAAAGAATATAAGAGGCAATGAGACTGGAAGAGACGATGTGCACTTTTCACTAGACCTTTCCAAGCAGCGTTTGGAAACGCTTGTTGAAACACAGTGGTGAGAGAATGTGCATGAATATCATTCTCACATACTATTTGGAGATGTATTCTAGTGGCATGGAAGAGATACGAGCACAAATGGAGGTGAGAGAGAGCATCCACACCAACAATCGTTGCATTAAGTAAGGACCTGTTACAACATGACTACCCTTCCTTTGCTTATGTGCACCCCTTACCTTCGCACTTGGACTTGATGTGCTGAGACGACTCGACCTATCAATTGTCAATCACCAAGAACATGGATGAGGGTACATTTAGCATCAACTGCGATGCCCACTAGCGGATCCTGTTGCACAATGGATGTAGAGAGAGGCCGGTCTATTATTACTGGTGGAGTGATATCATAAGGGGCATTTTTCCTCCAAACACTCATAACACCGACTCTCAGTGCCTACTTTGTGCTGTGTATTGACCCTGCTATTTCTTACGAGTACATGAGTGGCAACTCTCTCTCTCTCTTCCCCCCACCCGCCCTTGCACAGAGGCAACCAAGGTGCAAACTACCACTCTCTACTCCAACAAGGCATGGATGCCGCTAGCTTGCAAATGGGAGAACAAAGACTGCCTCACAATGCGTGGAATATTTAGTGCCGATGAAGAGAAATGTCTAATTTTTTTTGAAGGAAAATTACCAAAATACCCCTCTAATTTGTGAAAATTCCCAAAATACCCTTATATTTTTGTTGGATCGTTCAAGGTTTTCTAATCTTTATTCCTTTTTGACAATTGAGATGTATTTTTGAGTGCCTAGCATGCAACTTGTCACAAAATACCTAGCAAAAGAAGGCAATTATGACTAAAAATAATGAAGCAATTCATCTCCACAGCTCTCAAATTCTAGTTTTAGCATGTTGTATGATAGACAATCAGTCTTCTTATAAAAATCTACAAAATTTTCTATTTTTGGGAAAATTTACTCTCACAACCAGAAGTATTTTGGGAATTTTGGAAAAGTTGAAGGGCACTTTGGGAATTTATGACAAAATATTGAAGGAATTTTAGGAATTTTTGAAATCCGAGGGGTATTTTGGGAACTTCCACAAATTAGAGGGGTATTTTGGTAATTTTCCCTTTCTTTTAACATTTTTTTCACATACAAGCCATTGTCATGTTCGTACATGCTTGAGGGCGTGTAGATATCCAAAGGCTTTGTAGCTTTTTGTTTTGTTTTGTTTTGTGTGTGTGTGTGTGTGTGTGTGTGTGTACACATGCATGCGCGTAGCACGTGGGGATAGAAGTCGGTCAGGAGCGAAGCGCATGGGGTAGGAGATGCACAAGGCAAGTAGTAACCATCTGTCGCACAAAAGTGAGAATGGTGCCAAGGCCTGTAGTAGTAGCACTTCAAAAAAAAAAATCATATGTCTAAGCTCGTGTTAGTCGCGACAAGATTGTGGCATCGAACTGGGTCAACTCAATGAACTTCTTTGTAGTGCCGGGTTCTGAGCTCAACCATGAGGCTCTAGTCCCCCACACATACACACAACAAAACACACACACACACACACACACACAACAACAACAACAACAACAACAACAACAACAACAACAACAACAAAGGATGATGCTAATATTTGTTTTGAAAGCACTTTTTAATGTGATTATTGTCTCCAGCTAGCTTACTGTGAATAAATGTTCCACATTTTGTTTTTTCCCCCAAGGGAAATGTTAAGATCTATTTTGAAAACACTCCTCCATGTAATATGGCTTTGGTCTACTCTTCTCCCATTATCTAGAATCTTTATGGATTTCATTTGCATGCAATGTTGCCTTGTAGCAAACTATACATCTCTCAACAATTTCAACTAGGTCGGAGATTGGGTGGATCATTTTTCCACTCTATCAGTGTTTTGTTGTCCAACTAGCCCGAAAGCTGTCAGTATTTGGACGATTGTCTTTCCAATTTATAAAAAAAAGTGTCTACGAGCCTCCTCTCCCTAGGGTGTGCCAATGCTTCCATTTGTCTTGCGCATGTCTCGTGCCTTGGCCATGTCCCGCTCCCTGGCTCCTATTCGTAAACTCTTGCTTGATTTTCACTCGATCAACTTCCTCCAAGTGTTGTATATCAATCCAATCTGCTTCATGCTCATCTTGACGTGTCACAAGCCTTTGCCTTTCATTTCCATTTCCCAAAAGGTGTCTACTAAGATACTCACTAACCAGAACTTAGTGGCTAAAACCTATTATGAATAAAGGTTCCCACACTCTCAAGTAAGTTATTATTATGAGCTTCATCTTTGGTGTGATTAGATCATAGTCTCAAAGGGGGCAATGCTGAGTGTTGATATGATAAACACCCATACATGCGAGAACGTGTTAAATATCTAGCCATGTAGGTGGGCATGCAATAACTATTGATAACTTCTTTTGGATAGTAGTTAATTTTTTTACATATAAGAAATATGAAAAAATTGTTCCAATTTATTCTCAAGTATTGTACGATACAGTATTTTGGATTGTGAAATGTACAAGTCCTATGTGGGCTATGTCAAAAAATTCTTCACATCATGCTGGAGAATCTCTATTGGAAGTAATCCTATCCAACCTTGTTGTTCATGCTTTCTTTTACTTCAATGGACATTGATTTTATGCTTTCTTAACTTTAATTACATGATAGTTAGAGCGGCCTTTGAGATTGTGGTGTCACTTCTTGGGTAGCCAGTTGGTCTTATTGTTTCCAACTCTTTCCAACAGGTTGTTGTCGGGTGCTATGGGACAAGATCTTAGCTAGAGGTATTGGACCAGATATGTGATCACGGTGAAAAATGGCCAGTAAGAACCCCTGTCACCTCTTCAAGGAGTGCCTCTAGTGATTAGAGATCTGGAAGGCAAGATATGCAAATGGATCCAAAAGACCTGGAAGATTGGATTCTACAAGAGTGATCTTTTTCTTGGAGAAAAGGTGTTGGGAAGCTAGTGATTTAATTATGCAATCAAATATTTAGATCCTACTTCTTTCAGCACGTTTGGAAGACCAAAAATTGCAAGGTATTCAAGAACAACCTTTTGATGACTAACATCAATGAGGTTATCCAAAAATCAAGGAAGTGATAATTACCATTGGAAAAATGAAGAATACAAATGAGTGGAATTGGGTAATTATTGTAGTCATGATAGCTAATGGTGGATAAAGTGGGCTTTGCCTCACCTCCATCTGACGCTTTGTAACCTATTGGTGTATTGTGCGTTCCCTTAGGATCCACATGAGCTTGAGGCTAGGCTATGCACTTTTCTTGATTTCAATATATCCACTCACTATTATGAGTTTTGACCAAATACAAAATCTTGTAGTGTCACTTACATGTGCCAAGAAATTTAATAATGAATATATAAGGTAAAACTTTGTACTTGTAGAAAATAATGTGCATTTTCTTGTTGTAATCAATCCATTGGCCCATGTTAATAATTGCTTGTCGCTCGCTTTTTGTCCCTCACACTCGCTTTTCATCGCTCTTAAATGATAGCACTCTGACCCAACGAAATCTTGAAGTTGTCAAGTTTGATGCATTATGCACATTGCAATGCAAGAGTCACTTTCCAAAAAAAAAGGACTAGGCAGCATCCAGGTGAAGAGGCTTTTATTTTAGCTCAAAGAAAAGGTGGGAACAACAATGTAACCACTTCTTATGGTTCTTTTGTGAATGGCAAAACTTATGTTCCTAATGCTTTTGCTGGCAGCACTTCGTCTGGCAACTTTGGTGATAAGGGCAATGTGTTGCCATTATTGTAAAGCTAATGATCACTTGATCAAGCAGTGTCCAAAATTGAAGGCAAACGAGGCCTAAGAAGAAAGAGGCTATAGGGTCCATTGCAAGTGCAACGATTGTAAGAGTCTTCTGTCAAAGGAGATTGTGATGCTAATATTGATGCAGAATGGGCATTTAGTGCAGAGTGCACTTATGATCCTATTGTCCATGATGTATGTATGTCAATTGCTGCATATTCACATGTGTGGTATTTTGACAGTGGTGCTACAAAGCACATTACCTCACATCGTGATTTGTGTGCCTCTATTGAGTCGGGTCCCTCATGGGAATATGGTGACTTGTGCCAATAATGCCTCTTATCACGTTCAAGGAGTTGGAAATATTGTGCTTACTGCTACAAATGGCAGTTCTTTCACACTTATTGGTGCATTGTATGTACCTAGGATAAAAAAACATGTAGCACGAACTAACTCATCCTTTGCTTCTTTTCCGCCTCTTGAAGCACTTGTCAAACATGTTTGTGAAGGCTGTCTTTTGGGTAAAATGCAGCGTGCTAAGTTTCCAAAGGATGAGTTAGTTCGTGCTACATGTAGATTGCAACTTGTGCATGGTGATGTTTGTGGGCCGATGCAAATTACATCCTTGGGAAATTACCTGTACTTTGTGACTTTCCTTGATGACTATTCCAGGCATGCATGGGTATATCCATTGAAATCTAAGTCCGAAGTGTTTATGTGCTTCAAGCAATTTCTTGCTATGGCTACAAATGTCTCAAAATATACTATGGGCACCCTTTGTTACAATCGAGGGGGGGAGTATATGTCTCATGAATTTAATGCATTTTTGGCTAGTTGTGGATAAAACACCAATGTATAGTGCCATATATGCCTCAACAAAATGGTGTTGATGAGAGGAAAAACAGGTCTCTTATGGATATGGCAGGATGTATGGTCAAGAGTCAAGCTTTACTACATTTGTTTTGGCTCGAGGTTGTCATGTGTGCCACTTATGTACTCAACAAGTGTTCTACAAACGCGTTGTAGTCTATGAGTCCATATGAAGCATGTCATGATAGAAAGCCATCTATTGAGCACATGCGTGTTTTTGGCTGTTTGGCTTATGGTTTAATGCCATAAGCGCAACGTAGAAAATTGCATGGTAAGGCTGTCAAATGTATTTTTGTTGGTTATAGTGCTGAAAGCAAAGGTTACAAGTTGTACCATCCGCAAACAAAGCGTATTTTTGTCTCACGTGATATTGTGTTTGTGGAAGATTCTGTTCAGCCTTTGCTGTCATGTACTAGAGATAGTAATGTAAGCTCACAAGACATTTATGACAATTTATTGCCTCTTCTTAGTGGTGGAAGTTTGAATGTAAATTCAAATGAGGCAAATGTATAGCCTATAGGGGTTTGTAAAAATGTTATATATCGGCCTATTACTGATGTAGATGTACATGATGTACTTGATGAGGAAAGGGCTGAAAATGAGTAGGCTAGAGGTATGCCAAAATGGCTGGTGTACACTTTGTGTGATAGTAAATTGGATGCACCTTTGTCTACTCATACTCATTTAGGTTCTTGCCATGCCTCTAATGCATCAGATTGTTATGCTTTGGCTGTGTCTAGCTTATGTGATATAGAGGAACCCCTATCTTTTGATGAAGGAAAAATTCAGAAAATTGGATGGCTGCCATGCAATCATTATATGATGCACTTATAGAAAATAACACATGGACTTTATGTGTTTTGCCTCCTGGAAAAAGGCCATTGGTACAAAGTGGGTTTACAAATTGAAACGCAAGCCAAATGGTGAGGTTGATCGCCATAAGGCTCGACTTGTTTCAAAAGGCTATGTGCAACAGAAAGGCTATGTGAGATTATGAAGAACTTTTTCTCCCACTTGTTGTATGACTACTATTCATTTTCTATGTGCATTGGAAGCTCAATTTGGTTAGGATGCACATCAATCCGATATTGTTACTGCTTTCTTGAATGGTGACATTTTTTAGGAAGTCTATGTAACGCAGCTTGCAGTTTTGTCAAGAAAGGACAAGAGGACAAAGTGTGCAGGTGTAAGAAGGCTTTGTATGGGTTGAAGCAATATCTTCGTGCTTGGTATGAGAAAGCTGACACTCATTTGGTCAAACGAGGCTTTCATAATAGTCCAATAGAAAGCACATTGTATGTCAAGCGTGAGGGCGATGCACTTCTCATTGTTGTTCTTTATGTGGATGATTTGCTGATTACTGGTCCCAATGAGGCACATATTGCTGAATTAAAGGCTGATTTGAATAGTTTCAAGATGAAAGATTTGAGGGTATTGCATCATTACTTGGGCATACAGTTTAAGCTGTGTGATGGTGGTACTGCCTTGTGTCAAAAAAGTTACATAGAGACATTGCTATGTAAGTTTGGACTTGAGGATTGCAAACCTATTGCCACTCCCATGGAAATAGGTTTGAAGTTGAGTCTACATGATGCTGGTGATCTTGCTGATGTCACTCTTTACTAAACTACTGTTGGCTGCCTCATTTATCTATTCAAGACGAGTCCGGATATTCAGTTTGCAGTCTCACAGGTCAGTAGATCTATGCATAGCCCAAGGTCTAAGCATTGGCAGGAAGTGAAGAGGATTTTTTTTCCACTTGAGTGGCACTTTGCATCTTGGCTTGTTTTATCCCAAGGGGGGATTATTGCCGTCATATTTACATGTTTGTTTGGACTCAGACTGGGCTGGTTGTTATGACACGCGAGTGTCCACAAGTGGTTTTTGTTTCATACTTGGCAGTTCATGTATTTCAGGGTTGAGCAAGAAGCAACCTACTATGGTTACTTCCACTTGTGAGGCTGAGTACAAGGCAGTCTTCACAGCTATGATTAATTATATATGACTTAGACGCCTTATGACTGATTTGGGTGTTGGATAAGACATTACCAACATCATCTACATTGACAGTTAGAGCGCATTGGCAGTTTCAAGGAACCCAGTTTTTTATGCTTGCACAAAGCACATTGAGGTGCATTACCACTATGTAAGGGAGAGGCTCTTAGTAGGAGATATCAACTTGCTTATGTGCCAACACAAGACTACCTTGTAGATCTTTTCACAAAGGCATTGTCTTGTGAGAAGTTCCAAGCTTTCCGCAAAGCTTTGGGCTTGCTCCCCTTTGTGGACTGATCCTATCCTCAGGGCATGGCACTTCCCTTTACTCTTTGTGCTAGCCCTCATTCACCGCATCACTCCAAGGGGGATTTGTTACCATATACATGTGGTAGTGATGTGTGTGAGCACACTAGGACCACCGGGGAATTTTTTCCCTCTTTAGGAGGTTCCCCCCCGTGCATTGTATATACGCCCATCACTCTAGGGCTATCTATCTTTTCATTGCACACTAAGTGATACACTCTTTGTTGTGTGCCTTGAGCTTCCTTCGTCTTCTCCAAGCTGTCTATTTTTCTGCAACCCTAGTTCCATCATAGAGGTATCCTCTTCTATAACCATCCACTTGCCTTTAAGTTGCATCTAAGTGGCTTGTAGATCTTATTGGAGCTTTTCTATCTACTTTTGATATTCCTCCTCTTTGTGCATGAAGCTGAGAGAAATCTCTCTCCTCTGCATCTGCTCATTTGATATTCCTCATCTTTGTGCATGAAGCTTAGAGACATCTCTCTCCTCTGCATCTAATCTAGCTTTAGCTCTGCCTCCAAATCCTTACTTCATTTTTTTAAGAGCAGGATAGGCTAAATCTGATCCCTAGAGTGTGCAGAATTTTGTATTAGTTCATAGCTTATCTGAAAGTTCCTTTGATCCTTCAATCTAGCTTCAACTTGAGATACTTGGATGTTTTCAACATCCAGCTACATTTGTAGCCATTGAACATAGGCAATTGTATCCAAGACAATTGTATTTAGCTCTTGAATCTTCTTTTCCTAGTCCTCGCTTGCAAAGGAGGGCTGTTCCAACATCATAGCCATATCTATCATTTCTTCAAGCTATTGGTGGTTGGCATTTTTTAATTTTTGTATTTCCATCTAAGACTGATCACGTAGGCACTAAACTCATCCAAAAAAGCATCTACCACTTCTATGTGTGTTTCCATAGATGGTGATTGCCTTCAAACTCTTGGAACTTGTTCTGTTGAGCATACACTCCTACTTTATATTTTTGATGATGTGATGGGAAAAATAAGTGTAATATTTTATCACTTTCATTTTGACTACCCTGGAGGTGCTAGATTACTCTTTCTCTACCATCTTGTCCTCCACTTTGGTATCTTCCTTTGGATCTTCTTTTGAATCCTCCTCTTGCTCCATCTTTGTCTCTTCTTTAGTTTTCTCAAGAGAAATATCTATTATATCATCTTTCATGTCTTCCTTTGATCTTCAGTATGCTCTTTGATTTGTGCACTCTCTAGCATTTTTGGCTCAGTGGTGTGAAGCTCTTGATATGCTTCCTCTTTCATATTCTCCTCATGTGACTCTTCTTGTATCAAGGATAGCGTCTTTGATGTAGCCATGGGAACTAGCACATATGTTGAGGTACCTTCTGCTTCAGTTCCAACTTTGGTTGTCTCTGCCAGCTTCATTCTTGCATTCTTTCTCATTCTTCTTGGCCATAGAGAAATTCCACATCTACAAAGGGATCCTTGCCTTGGTGGTACAAGAGGGTAGAGCTTTCTAGGGTTAGGCTACTTGAACTCTTCAAAATGTCTATGCAAACCCCTTTCTCTTTCAAAGGCTTCCTTTTCTCATTCTAATCTCGTAGCTCTTTGGGTGGGCTATTCTATTATGACTGGTGCACCTTAAGGATTTTGAAACTTTGCTCACCCACCTTATGTTTTCCCTTTGTAGCTTTTCTTCCTTTCTTAGTATTTGAGGGTTTTGGAGAAATTTCCCTATTGGTGGTTGGTGTTCAAAATCCAGCTCATCCATTGGACCTTTGTCACTTTCTTCATCTTTGTCTTTAGAGGGTTACAATAGATTTCTTTTTTATCTTGTGGTAGGATATGTTGCAAATTCTAGTTCTTCTTCCTCTTCTTCTTTGTTCTTTACCCCTAACATTTGAAGCCTGAGATACATCATATATTGCCTTGGGGAGTAGCTGGAGATCAATTGCCTCGCTATCTGGCATCTGAATCTTCCATGGAAGATTTCTGCATAGGTATTCTTTGCTAATCAAATAGATTCTTCCTCTAGTTGGTATGGGAAAGTTTCTTGCAAATTCTACTTCATGGTCTTCTTCTTTGCCGCAACAGATGGCGAGCTTTGCATAAAGACTGTAGGCAATACACATGATTTGGTAAGTAAGATTCATTTTGGAGTCAAAAACCTTTGATGCCCTATTTGAGCTGGGAAATGCCAAGGCCGAAAGGTTACTACTAAAAGGAATACAAATAGGATGCAATAAACCAAAACCAGTTTTGAAGTAAAAATTTACAATTGAAATAGTAAGTGTGATTATTATCTTGGACATGCTTCTAGAATAAAAAAGTAGATTTTGGTTGTGCACATGGGCTATAGGCATTGAAAATAGCCAAGATTTGGATCTTTGAAGAACTTCGTTGGATAAATGTCAAGTTGGGTCATTTTGTACACGAAAGGCTTCTGAAAATGATTTTTATTGGTGGAAATACTTTGGGTGTCCAAATTATTTCAAACTTGATGTGTGGGCTTTTGACAACAAGCTAAAATTATAGGTGACAAAAAATTGATGAAAATGGGCTCATTCCAACACGATAGATAATAGACACGCTTACTAGCAAGGATCACTTTTTTGCACTTTTTTTGCATTATGACTTTATAGGGTGTTTGACCATGATGTATCGAGGCCCTGGATGTGATTTTGATGAAATTTGGGTTGGTAAAGTGTCCCCTTAGGCAAAATTTTGGAAAATGGAAATTCATAAGGTGGGGGACCAAGTGAGAATGATTTTTGTACTTTTTATGGATTTAGGGGTTGATTACTATATGTGGAATTGTGAAAAATGGGTCATTTTGGGGCATGGAGATAATAAGCACTATTATTATCTCTACTTGTGCAAACTTTTGAGACAAAATTAACTTTTGATTATATACACTTGTCCTATAGGCCTAGTAAGTAACCTTTTGCCCCTTTTATAACATGATTTAGTTGCCTTCCGTTGTTCTCCTCGCTCGGTTCTCTGACTTTAGTGGTTTTCCCCCTCTTGCTGGTGGTAAATTTTTCCATTTTGAGCTCATGAGCCTGTCCCATAAGTTGTAGGGATCTAAATGACTCTTTGTGCCCCTCCATGTTTTTTTTATAATGCCATATGTACTAAATGATGTTTTTTTCTTGGTCCCACTGAGGTACATTTCCTATAACCTCTATATGGAAGCCTCTTGTGAATTTAGACCTTGATTTGGACACTCGGTGAAAATCGAGATTATTATCTATGGACCTCCTTGGACCCCGGTCAAATGGTCATCTAATCTTGTGGCAATTTTCTATAAGTCTATGCTATGGTCCCCTTCAAGTTTGGTTAACTTTGGTGTACTGGGTTGATCGCTATGATTATTTCTTCATCCGTATTTCTCGAGAAGGTTTTGCTAACCTGGTGTTTCTTTGAGCTACCCATTTTTCATACCCACATTCAGACAGGCTTCATAGTAAGATAGAAATTCACCCCTCATGTCTTGTGCGAGACTGTGCAATGTAGGATTCACTGGAAGCTCAAAACTGCACATCGAAATAAGGTCTCAAGGAGCTCTCTCCAAAGGTCACAAGTGAGAATGAGATTCTATTTGGTCTACCTAGCCTATATATACCTGGGCTATCCCTACTCCCTTTCTTGGGGGGGAGGGGGGAGGGGAGTCACTATGTATAATTTTTTCATATTGTGTGCATTGAAGGACTATTTATAATACTCCTTATCTGTGAATTTTTGACAAACAAAATACACCCTTTTCCAACTCAATTTGTAAATTTTTTCACAGTTTCCTTTTATTGTATCCTTTTGTATGTGAAATTGTGATAAAAAATGAAATTTAATAACCCCTTTATACTGCACTGACGTGATAGTCACACAATTATTAAGTGATCCCCCGATCTCACTTTTTCTCATACCCCCTGGTTAGTCCCAGTTTTCTTTCAAAAATTTCCCCATTTGGACTCCAATTGGTTTATTCTATATTTTCTCATATTTTCACATACAAAAGGGTGTTGAAAAAGTGATCTTGAAAAACAATTACAAATTGAATAGGAGAAGGGTTGGTGAAAAATTTACAGCAGCTAGAAGGTTTTATAAGTCGTCCTTGAATGCACGCGACATATAGGTTTTAGATATAGGGAACCCCCAAGGTTGGGACCTACATGAAAAGGAGAAATGTACATGGTTCTTTGTGGTCATATGAGCCAATCACACTTACAAAGATGGTGCCTTGCGGTAACATGAACTTTTCACACTCTTGTGACACCATTCTACATGCCACATAAATCTTCTCACCCGTTGCCCCTTTGTACTAAGCTTGGTACCTTCGATCTTCACTTGTGGAGCAATTTACTCATGCATCATCATCTCACATACACCACTGTACTTTCCCTATCTTTTGGTCTACTTTTTCTATCTTTTGATGTGTAGGATATGGGGGAATGAGAGAGGGCCAAGGGGTGTGGTTATATTGCAGAGGAACATTGCTTTCTTGATAAGATGGAGAACCATAACGTGTCTTCAAGTACACATTTGAGCACAAAAATATTTTGACGTATTTGAAAAAGTAGGGACAATGTTGAAAGTATGGTGTTTTAAGTACCTTTGGTAAAGTAGGGACAATGTTGAAGGCATGGTGTTCTAGGTACCTTTGATATTCTATCTAGCACTGGACCTTGGATAGTTTCATTGCTTGTAAAAGTTGGAGTGATTGTAGAAATATTTCCCTAACAATTGAAATAGTTGCTTATAATCATAGTAAATTATAAAATCATTACCCTAAAAGTTAAACTTTGATATAAGCAGCGTAAACTTGCAATATGTTGAACCATTTCAAGTTTTGGTGAGTTTCAAATTGCAAGATACAATTTGGAGTAGATACCCTTTAGCTCTTATGAAGATCTACACAAATTGTCCTTGGGGTCCCATTGTGGACGGCTTGGGCCTTAATAAGTGCTGGATTGAAATATCCAGAAATCTCAACAACATGGGCTTTGGCACCATGGATGCTTTGTGGGATTATCAAAAAGCGGACTGGCATCTTTGGAGCATCTAAATCTAAGCAACAAACTTTCACTTGAGGAGGAGATCCTCATCGAAAGAGTTCTAAAAAATGTCTCAAGCTTAACCCTTCCTCCTTAATCCACACATGTGGATTGGAAAGCTTGGAAGTGGCATAGAGAAAGGCTTTTTTGTTTCGACCCAAGACTAAAGCTATTTAGAAGAAGTTGTGCAGTACAAAATACTGGGTGAAACACCTCAATAGAATGTGGGCCAAAAAGTGGACATCAAGCAAATGGAGCCAAGTAGTAGGAAACATTTGGAAGGACAAATGCGATGAGATGGACAACACTTTCCTTTGGAAGGTACTTTCTGGATTCATGCCTACCAGGAAAAAAGCCAAAGCGAGAGGTTTAGGCGAAGGCACATGTATCCAATGTAAACACCCAAAGGAGCCCTCTTGCATCTATTATGGGGATGTCCGGCAATCAGAGGCTTCACATGCTCAGTCTGTAAATGGGTGTACACACATTTGGACACTCCCTTCTTTAGACGCAACCTTGAGATGGGATCTAGATGCATTGATAATGAGGGTCTCATGATTGACATTTGTATAGTAGGACCTATGGCTTTAAGTATAGTGTGGAAGTCTAGAAATGAGCTACTCTTTTAGAAGAAGTGTGATCCTTTGGAAAAGGATCAAGTTTTGGAAACTTGTGCTGATGTATGGTTATCCAACCTAATCTATATGATCAACAACATATAATAAGTATGTAGAGTTTTACTACATTTGTGTGTATTTATATGTGTCTGTTTGTGTGTACAACTATTCCGTATATAGGTAGTTTGGCAAGCAGAGTGAACGCCATGCAAAATTTGGGAATCTTGCTTTTTAGCTCGAAAAGCAAGACTTACTTTGTGGAAATCTCCCCTCTCTCTAAAATAGTGATTTGCTTTTAAAAGTCAACTCTTGTCCTCACCATCTAGTTCTATGGTGCAGTTTAATTAGTTTAAAAGAAATCTTGGTAACTAATATAATCATAGGTAAACTAAACACTACTGTCATGCTTCGAGGAATAATCAGAATGCTCATTGTACCACCCAACATATTTACAATGTTACTGTTCATAAAAATAATCCTCACAAAAATCCGTTTTAATCCAGTCTCTCTGCGATACAATCAATTATGTACATATATGGTGACTAAAAATAATGTTTTCAGGGCTAAACAATATATAAAAGCACGTTGCTTTTTGGAAGCACCAAGAAGCACGAAAAGTGAAAAGATTTTTTTTTCTAAAACTAAACCATGGCTTCACCAACCTACCCGAACTAAGAAACGATAGCTTTTCATTGAAAAACACCAAAAAGCACCCAAAAAGTGCATTTTTATAGAATATAAACGGGGATTTTATATTTGCTAGCTTTTGTTTTTGAGCTTTTGCAATTGAAACTTTATTTTTTAGCTTTTTAACATCCCCATTACACTAGCGATATCTTAAAATATCATTGTGGCATGAGAAAAAGTCTACATTAGAATGTGCATTTCTTCAATCACCAAACAATCAAATGTGACATGCATGCATGTCTATGCTTAAGGGAATGTAAGCTTAAGCACTATGTTATTAGGCTAAAATGTAACTTCGTAAAAAAGCACCATTTGTAATTAGTTTTGGGTGAATATCCGATTGTGAATAATACCAAACAACACACATAGTGTTAAAGTAACCTACCAAGTCAACCCAAGTAGACCCATAACCAAACTAGATTCCAAGTGGTAGTGTGACATGCATATCATACTACATAGTAAACTTCCAATCACATAATTTAGTCACACAATTACCAAAATTCTATGTCCACATCATGTCGCCACCATGTACACAAAACACACAAATCAAAACATAAAAATGCAATGTCTAGAGAGAGTTATCTATCAAGTCAACTCAAGGAGCCTCAAAACCAAATTACATTCTAAGTGGTAGTGTAGCATGCATCTGATACTATCATAATAAACCTCTAATCACATTATCTTATCACATGTTCACCAAAATTCCATGTCCATGTCATATGGTCACCATGCACTTATTGAAGGGCCGCCTTGAGTAGTGGACCAATAGAATACAAGCCCCATATAAAACTCATGCATGTTGAAGTACATACTCTCTTGTAACTTTATCTCTTGCTTTGGAATTATGCCCACTGGATAGTCCACTGTAATTATGCTTTGGAATTATGCCCATTGGGTAGTTGAGCATCAAACTGCTTGGCCAATTTCATGTTTTTCATGATTGTCAATGCCAACATATCCATTGTATCTATCCTAGCAATCATCTTGGTCTGTGTGAATCCGGACATCAATGATCATGATCCATGTGGTTATGATCCCTTCCATGTTCATCTATCATGGTCTCTTTGTCTTTCATAATTCTTCTAATGTTGGTCGTGTCTACCATGCTCTCCATGATCATCTCTTCTATGACTTTTGCCATCATGTTCACTTCTAGTATCATGTCCTCCATCGACTACTTTTGTGTTGGTCCTCTTCTTTCAACTTAGCCTCATGCTAAAGCTCCTTTTACATAGCTCTAATGCTCCCTCTACCATCAAGTACATAGATTCGAGGCTTTTCCACTACATAAAGAACTTTTGATACACTCCATAGCCAACCAAGCAAACAAGGATAGGGTCCTCGTCTTCACGTGCCTTGTAGATGGCTAAGAAAGCTTCACTAAGTGGGAACATTCTCTCATGAGACGGACAACGTATTAGTCAGTAATTACTCTGGTAATTACTATGGTAAACCCAAGGTGTATAAATAGGGCCCATTACATTGTAATCGGGTGGGCATTTGAATTAGCATTTCGGCGGCATTTGTACTTGAGTTGTCAATCATTGGCAGTTGTTGTTGGCTGTACTCTATCTGTAAATCACATCATACTTACTGTAATCTTTCATCTGTAATTCCAATCACGGCAGATATTCTACTCACACTTACTCTATATCCAGTACTCTCAATCTAAATCTAAATATTATTCTCAGTACATAGTCTGATTCTCATTCCAGTAGATAAATTCCAGTTCAGTTTCTGATTCTCTGTCCAGTCGACACTCTAAACTAACACATCATCAGTAGCCGAAATCTTCTAACACTGGAATTACCATGATGGCTGTGGTACAAGGAATGGCTGATGAACTGAGAGTTGATGGAAGGATTACAAGCACTGCAAAAGAGGAATGGCAGTGTGAAGATACAACCAGTTCTTCGAGCTCTGACAACCAGTCTGACCAAGAGAGAGAAGAAATCCATGGTAAAATTTGTGATAGAATTCAGAAGTTGACTGTAGAGCTACAGCTGGAGGATATCAAAAAAACGTTGCCTAAAGTGGCAAACTTCATCAGACAACGCAGGAAAGCTGAGGTGGAGGCCAGAACAGTGGACCTGACGGCCGTCCGAGATGATGAAGTTCCGCTCATTCAGGTGGACTACAAGGTTCGGAAGCAATGGGAACCTCTTTCAAGTGTTATCTTGGATGGAGGAGCAGGAGTCAATATAATGGGAGTTCATCTCCAGCAGAGAATGGGTATCACGAATCTAAAGCCAGCACCATATAAAGTTCGAATGGCAGATCACACAGTGGTACAAGCTACGGGCATGATTGAAAATATGCAGATAAGAGTAGGCAGGGAAAAATTTAAAACCAGTTTCTTAGTTGTGGGGCATATGGGATGCTGCTAGGGCGTCCATGGTTGAGAACAGCACATGTTGTTCATGACTATGAAAATCAAACCTTAACCATAGAAGGGACGAGTGGAAGAATTCCAATCCAGAAGAACAATACTAGGAGCTGGAGAAAAGAGCCAAGGCCGAAGGAGTTATGCCAAAAGTATAGAGCCAAGAAGATCGACCAAATTTTAGCAGCCTTGAACATATTCCCTTTAGCAGAGATTGACTTGAATGCAGTTTTATTGAATAAAGAGCAGGCCGACAAGAAGAAAAAGCAATTTCCCGATCAATTTACTGAAATCAACACAGGGGAAAGATCAGTTCAGTTAACTGGGAGGTTGGTGGAATCAGCTAATACTGGTATGGTAGAGGAGCCAGTACGCTCTGAAGAACACAGAGTGGATCAGAATGCTGATTCAGAACTGAATGGGCCATCTTGGGATTATGTTGAAGAATCGACCAAACAGAAAGGAGGCGGGCCTAATTGGTTGCTTCCAGACGACCAAGAAGTGGAAGAATGGAACCTACGATCGGAGGATAGTCCTAGGATGATCAAGGTCAACAAGCATCTCAACCCGGTAATGAAGGAAAAGGCACGCAGGATGTTCCAAAACTACAAAGACGTATTTGCCTGGGAACACATAGAATTGAAGGGGGTGGATCCTGAAGTATGTTAGCACCGGATACCGTTGAAGCCAGATGCTAGGCCAGTATGACAACAAAGATACCGAATGAATCCCAACTATGCTAAGAAGGTAAAAGAGGATATTGATAATCTTCTCAAAGCTGGGTTCATCGTAGAGGTAGCCAGTAGTGATTGGCTATTTCCCATAGTCGTAGTTACCAAGAAAAACGGGAATTTGAGAGTTTGTGTCGACTATAGGAAACTCAACGCCCAAACTATCAAAGATCCATTTCCATTGCCTTTTACTGACATGTTGCTTGATGAGATCGTAGGATATGAAATGTATAGCTTTATGGATGGTTACAGTGGCTATAACTAGTTACAGATCACTCCTGAAGATAGAGCGAAGACCACTTTCATCACCGAGTGGGGAGCTTTCATGTATCTGGTAATGCCTTTTGGCCTGTGCAATGCAGTTACCTTTCAGGGGTGTATGATGGAAATGTTTAATGAATTCCTTCATCGGTTTCTCGCTATCTTTATGGATGACTTTAATGTATATTCAGATGAGGAACAACACCTACTATTCCTAGAAATGGTTTTCAAACACTGTCAGGAGAAGCGGATTTGTTTGAATCCATTTAAATCCGTTTTCCTAGTCTAGAAGGGACAGCTAGTGGGACATGTGGTTTCCCGAAATGGAATAAAAATGGCCAACGATAAAATTCAGTGTGTTCAGCAAGCTAAAGCACCGTACCCAGAAATGCTTCAGAGTTGAGCTCTTTCTTGGGTTATGTTAACTTCTATAGAAGGTTTGTACATAGGTTTGCCTCCCAAGCAGTACCATTATATGAGCTTACAAAGAAGACCAGTAAGTTCACTTGGACTACTGAATGTGAGGAGAGCTTCCAGAATCTGAAAAAGGCCATTATCAGTAAACCAATCCTTAGGCAACCAAACTGGGATGTTATTTTCCATGTACATGTAGATGCTTCGGGATTGGCAATGGGGATGATATTGGCTCAGGCAGACGGAAGGACTGATTATCCGGTTTATTTTGCCAGTCGCAGATTCAGTCATGCTGAACAAGGATATACAACTACTGAGCGAGAAGTCCTTGGAATGGTTTTCAGTGCTACAAAGTTCAGGCATTACTTGTTAGGGAAGTTGTTCCATTTTTATGTGGACCATCAGGCTCTTCTATTCTTGATTAATAAAGTCATTATTCAAGGCAGGCTGATACGATGGATGATGTTCCTGATGGAGTTTGAATTCAGAATCTTTCTTAAGCCTGGCAAGAATCACTGTGGAGCTATTTTATGTCAAGAAGTACGGAAGGTTATTTAGAATTACCCTTGTGGGATGAACCAGTGGACATTGACTTATTTGAGCTGGAAGCAGGAGAATCAGTTGATCCTGAATGGTATGATGTTTATCAGTTTCTTTCTCAAGGTGCTTTTCCAGAGGAGTGGAAGCAGAACCAGAAGAAATCTTTGGTCATCAAAAGCTTGAAGTTTACTATCATCAAAGGGTCACTCTATCGACTGGGTGTTGATGGTATACTTCGGCGTTGTGTACCTATGGAAGGGAGAATGCAAATTATTTCAGAAGCACATAATGGCGAATCAGGTGGACATTTTTCCAATGAAGTTACCTACAAGAAGATTCTGCAAGCTGGTCTGTGGTGGCAAACACTAATTGCTGATGTTAGAAGTTTTTGTAAAACTTGTGACATATGCCAAAGAATGGGTCGACCAACAGCTGCAGATACGACTCCTTTAACGCCAATACAACCACTGGGCATGTTCATGAAATGGGGATTAGATTTTATGGGACCTTTTAAGAAGGTTACCCCCAGGAAGAACAAGTACATAGTAATGGCTACTTGTTATGTCACTAAGTGGATTGAAGCTAAAGCTCTTCCTGACAACACAGCCAAGTCAACTGCAAGGTTTCTATTTGAGAATATTGTTTGTCGATATGGATGTCCAGTAGAGATTGCGTTAGACCAAGGAACACATTTTATCAATGACACCATGGAAATTCTATTGGATATGCTTTCAGTCAAGCATCGAAAATCTACTCCTTATTATCCCAGATTCAATGGACAGGCTAAAAGTAGCAACGAGACAATCAAGACTACTCTCACTAAGGTGGTGCAAAAGAAACTAGACCAGTGGGATTTGAAACTCCAGACTACTCTATGGGTGTATAGGACAGCTTACAAGGTCACTACTGGGTTGACACCATTCAGAATGGTGTATGGCATTGAAGCTGTGGTTCCTATGGAGTTTGTTATCCCAAGTCTGAGAATGGCTGTGAAGTATGGCTTAGACTTCAACCACAAAAAGCGCCTAGATGAACTTATGCAGTTAGATGAACTCAGGCAACGGGCTATGCTGGAACAAGAAAATGTTCAGCCAAACGAAGGAAGCACTGGCATGATCGCCAAATTAAGGTTCGGGAATTTCAAAAAGGAGATTTGGTGCTTCTCTATAAGTCTAAACTGGGTCCGAAGAAGACAAACCTGAAGATTGCCTGGGCAGGACCATTTGAGGTGGACTGGGTCTTTTCCAATGGTACAGTAAGACTGAAAGATTTATCTGGATTATTGTTGGCAGGAGTATATAATGGTGCAAAGATCAAGTAAGACCAATTTAGGAAATTCGGGAAAAATTCACAATTTTGGGACAATTTTAGAGTCTTGTCAAGACACTTAGAAATCTTAGCATCCTCAAGACAAATTACAATACATTCATGTAAACTAGAGGGAATCTTGAGATGGGTTTTGGACTTCTACACATACATCTTACATCTTAGATGTTCTCTTGTTTACAACCAGGCATCTCAATCCTAAAGATACACATTCCAATCTGCGATTTCCATGGCACAAGAAGATGTTTTAGCAACAAGTGATGTTGAGATGGCTACAAATACGTGTTGTATCTTACAATCTCTTTACTTCTACAAGATAGTGAAATCCTAAGGCTACATCATTCCAATTTTCAATGCTCATGCAATAAGGAAGTGAGAAAACAAATCTGAAGGCTCGCATTTGAACCTACAAAAAGCCAAGAAGGGAAGTTTCAATATCAAGGACTTGAAACAAGTTGCTTAGACCACTTCATGGAAAAGGTTCAACATATGAAATAGATATAGTGCTAGAGGAGAGAAAATGTTTTTTTTGGAAACTCTTATATCCCAACTCTTACACTTGAAAGTAAATAAACAAGTTGATGGAGATCAACTTACAATATCTTGGAGTGGGAAGTAGTTCAAAAAAGCCGTACACCTAAGAGATAAGGCGCCCAATTATACATTTGAAATGGAGCCATATAATTTTTTTTGGTGAAAACCTAGGAACTTGTAGCCGTGCTTGAACTCGGCAAGAGAGAACTAGACAAATCAAACTTGACGCTGAGCTCTAAAGCCAAGATGTTGCACTGAAAAATTCAAACTTGATGTTGAGCTCTAAAGACAAGAAAGTGCATTGAAAACAACACAAATGTGAGTTTAGCTCAATGCCAAGACGTAGTGTTGAGAGCAACTCAAACTTGAGGTTGAGCTCAAAAGCCAAGAAGTCGTGTGCTAAAACGACTTCGAACTTGAGGTTGAGCTCTAAAGCGAAGAGGTCACGTTGAAAATAAATTGCAAGACCACATATAGAAAACAAAGCCTAAGACCACATTTAAAACATTCATCCAAAACCATGAGTGAGACAAAACTATGTTGCTCATATTGACGGTCCTTCAAGTGTGCCATCTCTGCATGGAAGAATTAGGAACTGCAAGACGGCTCTGAGACGGTTTGAGCATGGGTAGGTTTTTTAGACAGTGGACATAGCACAATATCAATTGGATGTGATAGAGATATGGCCAGGAGTTTAGAAGCATAGCCAAGGGTGGTATGGGATGTGGTGGCAATTGGTTGGCCAACACAATACAATCAATATTGCTCTAACATCAGGCTCGAGTTTGATGCTACTTCTAGTAGAAAAGCCAACTCGAACTTGATTTGGAGGCTAGATTGTACAAACCAAAAAGCTTGAATTCAAGGCTAGATCGTTTTCACTAAAAAAATCAACATTGCCTTTAGCTGGCTCCACCCCTAGCAGAAAAGATCCAAATTCCATGTTGCGTGTTGCAAGAAATGAGCCCATACACTTTTTGTAAAGCTGTCACATTTAATGCATATAGTTGTCAATCTGCTAATTTGAAATTCAAAATAAGTGTTTGCATTTGACGATCCATCAAGTTCACCGTTTATGCTGCCGCGCCATCACGTCTCCTGGTTCGTTTCTGGGTAGCCTCCCTCTTTGTCTCTCAGGAGCCTTCATCTTCTTGCTCACGAGGTAGCCAAAATTGCAAATCATGGTGGGGGAGTTTACGTAGAACTAAGTGAAGAAATCCGTGATGAGCAAGAGAAAGAGTAGTGCAGAGACACCATTGCCACAGAAGAGGAATCGGTAACCTGGGAGCATGCGCCGGGGGCATTATACCTGGGGGTAAACTGCTCAAAACCCTCTGGAGGCAATCAACCTTGAGCTCAAAATCCTGCTCGTCAACCATGTCAAGGCAGTCAAAGAGGGCGGAGATGCTGAGAGCCTACGTCAGGGGCATTCTACTTACAGGAAAATTGTCTCAAGGTCAAGCTCAGAACCTTGCTTGTTGACCTTGTTGACGCAGTCAAAGAGGGTGGGGATGTTGAGGCTATCTTCTGTGATGTCTTTTTGTACCTTGCCCATGCTTTTGAGCTTATCAATGATGGCAAAGAAGGCAGCAGTAGGAGGCGAACATGGAGAGGGAGCTCGGCACCAGGCGAGGGAGAAGGTGAGGAGGTTGCTTTGCGAAATGGTGGTGAAGATGACGCCTTGGAACATGGCGTTCACTAACAGCCTGCTGATTTCTCAGCTATTGCACTTGCATTTTATCAGCATAACATAACATTTATAAAATAATATGTAGAGCAACTACTAACTTTTGGAAATATTAGAGAGCTTTTGTGCTGCTAGTACAGGTGGTATCCCACCATTGCCAGCTGCTAATTCAACTCGGAGGAAGGGAAGACGACACAAGTCCAAAAACTTTCCTAGACTCACTGATGCAGGCATAGAGGCATCTGTACAGAATGTATGACTCATGCTTACTCTGATGGCCTTTGGGATTGACTTGAAGAGGCTAGAAAAATGAGGGCATCTTGATCTGTCATCAGTCAAGAATCTGGATTGAGCATGCAGTCCAAATTTTGGGCCGTCGAAGCAAGAACAATCCATGCCTGGTGGGATAGCTAGGCTAGGGTGGGCAAGACTGCCATTGCTGAGGGGATCGCAGAGGATCGTAAAAGGACTCCACTCTATTGTCTATTCATGGTGTTTTTCACTAAGATGGGGTGTAGGCTCGAACTTAAGTTCAAGCCACCACCTCATCTTGGTGCATAACACCATCTTAGTGTAGGCTCGAACTCCTCCACCGGTGCATAACACCATGAGTAGGTAGCCTAGTGGAAGCCTGCAGGCTCGAACTGAAGTTCGAGCCTCCACCCCATCTTGGTGTGTAACACCATGAGTAGGTAGTCTGGTGGAGGCTTGAATTTAAGTTCTAGCCTACCTCCAACATTGATACAATGAGCTCAACCTTCACCTAGGTGGGCTTAAGTTCGAGCCTCAACCCCACATAGGTGAAGGATGAGCCCACTTATTTCTCATGTCATTTTCCACTAGGGTGGGTTACAATCTTGATTGAGCATCACCCTACCCAGATGGAAGGCCACACATTGCTTGCCCCACGCAATTTGCACCAGTTTTGTATTAAGATGGGATTTAGGCTCAAGCTTAAGCTAGAGCTTCTAACCACCTTGGTGTCAAGAACCAATATGCTACAACTGAAGTGATCCTTCAAGGTTTAGCTTTCTCTCAGTCTTTTTTCGGCACACATACTAGAGAGAAGGGTTTCATTACCTTTAACTCACAATTCAAGGTGCTTCCCATAATTAGCTCATATCTTGACTATGATGAAGAGTCCATTCTAATAAGGAATGAGACTAAAATACACCCTACGATATGTCATAAAAGTCTTATGGTCTTCTATCTAAAGAAAATACACCATATCACATACAATGAATACCACCGGTACTCTCAAAAAATTTGTGAAAAGATTAATACAAATTGTGTTTTATTCTCTTGAAGTCTCTCATTTTTTTCCAAATTCCCTTCATCTTTTAACACCAATTTCATTTGATTCTCTTGGAGTTCTTCAACTTTTTGAAATTCTCTGTATCTAAGTTAAAAGTCATGAGACTCAGATACACTTAATGATATGTCATTAAAGCCTTATAGTCTTTTATCTAAACAGAATACACCATATTACATACAATAAATACTATCATAGTCTCATGATTTTTGTCAAAAGCTAGGTGCAAATTGTGTTTCATTCTCTTGAAATTTCTCATTTTTTTCTCATTCTAGAACTTCTTGTAGGACCAATTTTGTTTTATTCTCTGGAAACTCTTCAGATTTAGAGATTCTCCTTACTTTGTTGTACCTATTTTACAACTTTTCTGTTAAAGCATTAGGCTATTACTAGTCAAATGCTTCTTATTAGAGTAGACCAAATTTAACTAAGATCATTGCAAGCCCCAATTTAAAAATGGGACTTGAATAATTCCCAAAATTCCTAAATTGGACTTAAGTTTACTATTCAGAAGCTAGAGAGTCTGGGCAAGAACAAGGTACTAGGGAATTGGGAACCGCAGATCAAGAGATACCAGAATCGGATATTTTAGGGCTTTTTCATGTGCAACCAGTTCCAATTTCAGAACCAGTACCAGTGGAACCACACCAGACTGATCTTAGAATCAGTACTAGTGTGATCAAACCAGACTGGAAACCAGTCCAGTATCAGTGGGAACACACTTTTCAATTTTTAATCGCCCAACGATCAGATGGCACGCCAGTAGTAATCATTTCAAGGATGGGTAGAAGTCTTGTCCAATGCATGTTTGCCATGACAGCAGCGATGCACAAAGTCTAGGAGCGGCCAAGCTCTGAAGTATCTTCGCTACAGCCGCAGACCTCGTCTTTTGAGGACACAGTTGACTGTCGACTAGCTTTGCCAGCGACACCTGGGTACGGCTTTGACGCATCAAGTAAGTCTTCTTCTCCTTCGCCTGTGTCGTCGTCTTCACAGTGTATGAGTAGGAAGAAGTGCTCAGACAAGATGTAGGAATCTCTTGAGGAAACCCAAGCCATCGTTACTGCTGCAAAGGCAAGCCTTCCCATCATTCCATATAGTAAGATTCAGTGCTATGTATTCACCGACCAAGCAATGGCTTTGCTACAACTATGGGATCTACAAGTTGTTCTGCAAGCTACAAGAATCGCTTTCGACGCAGACATCATAAAGCAGGTTCTTGATTCTTTCGATGCTGAAGATGGCAGAATGGTGAAAAGGTGTCGCCTACACCAGAAGACATAGCTTTTGCATTCCGGATGCCCAGTGAGCCCAAGCCGTCTGTGGCGACCCCAAAGCACATAAGTATAGTCCTAAAGGAGGATGAAGCGGCTAAGCGCAAGCGCAAGGCCAGTGGTCAAGGGATTCTAGTAGTAGCAGGACTGGAAGCCTCTACTGCTTACAGGTTTGTGGCTGAAGCAGTAAGCCTTAAAAATAACCCAACATATGTATCTGAGAAAGTCTTTGCTATGCTGTTGGCTAAGACATTGGATTCAAAGGTCTCTATTAACCTTTGGCAAATCCTGTCACACAATGTGCTCCAGCAAACTGCCAAGTTAAAATCCCATAATGTTTTTAAAGCTTGGTATGTTTGGCAATTCTTGTATTGGGCCACTACTCCAGAGGTTCATGGACAGGTAAAAAGGGCTTGGAGTGAGAAGCCAGTTTCAGAACCCAAGAATATTGATCTGTCCTCAGATGACAAAGCGATGGACAGTTAGACCAGTCCAACTGGTATGAAAAGGAAAGCCACCAAAGAACAGGCTGGCAGTTCGAAGAAGCCAAAGACTACACTGACGAAGAGCAGTGCCTTTCTGAAGCAGATAGAGAGTCAGGTTAAGACTATGAATACTAAAAAGGCTATAGTGAGCCAAACTGAGAAGCAACCTCCTTAGGATACTCTGCTTAACTAGTCAGTAGGACATAGTACAGTCGCTACTGGTTCTGGCAAAGATCAGGTAAAAGCAGCAATTTCTGAGAAGGTAGCACAACAGTCGGCTGTGGACAAAGGCAAAGGCCCAGCTTCTTCAACTTTACCGAGTAGTGTCTCTATTCCAACTAATGAAGAAACTTTGCACCTGGTAAAGAAGGATAGGTTGCAGCAGATGCAGACCCAGATGCAGACCCATCCACTGAAAGGGCGTCTTCTTCTACAAAAAGCTGATTATGAAGCCTTACCTTATATGGCTCCAGTAACAGTATATGAGCCTACTGATTCTGACCTAGCTACAATAAAGGACGGATGTTCAGTCCTCATCAATTCTTCTTGGAATACCATTGTCAACTGTATGGGACAAATGTTGGATGCTGCAGGGTCAGAAGATGAACTGAAAAAGGCTAAAGCTGACTTGAAGGAAGCTGAAGACCAGATTCAGAAGCTCAAGATAGCGCGAGATGAGAAAAATATGCCCCATAGGCTACTTGAAGCTCATTCAGATAGGGTTATTGAGCTATTAAACAAAAAGCTAGCTAAGGCGGAGTCTTAGATACTGATCAACAAGGAACAAAGGAATGAAGCGCTGAGAGCTACAGAACGGGCTGAAACGATGCTGAAAATGAAGAGAGTTGACTTCAAATCCTTGTTTATTCACCACACAACTCTGAAGGCTTCCCTCACTGACAGATACATTTATAATAGCCTTTCTGAAATTGTAAATCCAAGAGGTAATGCTGTCTTTGATTTGGAAAATTTGAAGTCTTTGATGGAGACTATGCAGAGTGATTTGCAGGACAAAGTGGCTGAGTATAATAATGATCTAATGAAACAAAGTGGCCCTGAATGAAGTGGAAGAAGACAAGGAAGAAGAAGATAAGGATGAAGGAGCTGATTAGGAGGAGGATGACCAAGAAGAAGGGCATACTAATGATGATGATGACGCCCCACCTCCATCTCCATCTCCACCTCCAGGACCTGGTACTGGTGGCATAGGGCCAACTGAAGGAGGACAGTCACAGCCAGACCAACGAGGCCAGCATGAAGGCCAGAATGAAGGGTAGCAATTGGGTAATCAGCAGTCAGAAGAACAACATCCCAGTCATACTGGGAATCAACCAACAAATCAGTCTCACCTTAGTAGGGAGGTTAAAGGGAAAAGCAAAGTTAGAGATGAGGGACAAGTGGCTGATCAATTGCATTCCTTACAGCTTATCACCTGGAACAGGCAATTGAGACATCAACAAGCTTCCATAACTAGACAATATATGGAGGATGATGATCTCCTGTCTGATCTGGAACGGTTTCAGAGGTTGTATGTCAGGGCCAGGGAAATGGTGGAGCATTGGAAATCAGTGGCTTTTCATGATCAAGAAGCTTGCCGTTTACCTGCGCATCCCAGCACAGTCCAGCTACTGGAAAGGGTTCCTGAATGGATAATCACTGCTGAAGAGAGAGTGACCAATCCACATTTGCAAAGACAATCTACTGCAGATTGTCGATCTCTTGCCCTTGAATTAGAACTTCTGCTGGGAAACAAACCAACTTACAAATGTATGAAGGATGTTCGGGAACAGTTAAAGGAGGTTTTGGTGCAGATGCAAATTGCCAGAGGAGTCTTGGATCAGAGAGTAAGGGCCATTCTTGAGGATCAGACAGCCACTAGTAAAGGACCTTAGACTAGAAAGAGAACCAGGCTGTTCTCAATTTTTCAGAATTCGTGCCTGATTCTCCAGTTCTCTTGTATGCCTTCCCAGCAAGAGAGACGGAGCTGCCGAGATTTTTTCCAGCACTTTATCCTCAACATCCAGAACCAGTTGATCACCTTACCTACTTCAAGATTATTGATGAGCTCCAGGATTGGTATGAGCGATCGACTGTGGAATGGAAAACTTGTCAAACACTGTTCAATGATGCTCTCCAACTCAATGATATTCATGCACTAAAAGAAGAGATGCATAGGATCCGGATATGTATGGGTCAGTGGAAGATTCACATCCGAGGCCTGACCAAGATCACTAATCATCTGCTACAACTTACTGTTGAATCCTCTAAATTGCCTGAAAAGGATATTGTAGCTAAGGCAGGCCTAGCACCACAGTATAGGGAGATGGCCGAGATTCTTTTCGAAGCTCGGGTCAAAACTAATCAGCCTCTTCCAGAAGGATGGATCCATACTGCTTCACATTGTCATAAGCTGGCCAGAACCAGGATCACCAAAGGCAGACGCACACTCTATGATCCTGAAACCAAAACCTATCATTCCCTCACGCTTATGAAGTAGAGATGACCACAGAAAGGCGGGATCAACTTGAGCAAGAGGCTATTTACCGACTGATTCAGAAGGAGAATGCTGGTACTGGGACTTCTCAGATGCCATCCAGGTCAAAGGGCAAACGAAAGATGGTTCAATGGAAGGATACTGGGTAGTTCCATCTCAGAATTCAATGGCGACTTTTCTTCCTGAGCTGGAAGCTTGATATCAGTTGTGTAGACGATGAGAGCTCTACCTTGGCCTTTTCAGTTGCCTCTCGCAATCTTTGTATGGCCACTCTATCATTGGTTAAGACAAATCCCCAACATCAGAACTAGACGGTGGATTTTTCAGTCTCAAATCAGAATCAGATAGGGGAATTTTTAAGAAATTTTGGAATCTTGCCAAAATTCAAGAAAGGAGGAAAGGATGTAGACGACTAAGACAGCTTCACTAAGTGGGAACATTCTCTTATGAGACGGAAAACGAATTAGTCAGTAATTACTCCGGTAATTACTATGGTAAACCCAAGGTGTATAAATAGGGCCCATTACATTGTAATCGGGTTGGCATTTGGGTTAGCATTTCGGAGGCATTTGTACTTGAGTTTTCAATCATTGGCAGTTGTTGTCGGTTGTACTCTATCTGTTAATCACATCATACTTACTGTAATCTTTCATCTGTAATTCCAATCAAGGCAGATATTCCAGTCACACTTACTCTGTATCCAGTACTCTGAATCTGAATCTGAATATTATTCTCAGTACATAGTCTGATTCTCATTCTAGTAGATAAATTCCAGTTCAGTTTCTGATTCTCTGTCCAGTCGACTGTCTAAACTAACACATCATCAATAGCCGAAATCTTCTAACACTGGAATTAGCTATCTCAAGAGATCAGCTCCAATTCCATGGCTCTTGCCCTCAAAACACTTTTGAAGCTATCATTCCATTTTAGTAGGCCAACCAAGTAAAAATAAGATCTGATCAGTAGGCCAACTCGTTTATGGGTGCATAGACGATAAGGGTGCTCCTTCCTTCGTTTTCTTGTGAAAGGGTCGCTACTACGAGCTAGTGTCCACACCATCGATGAAACTCATCTGAGTGACAGGAGACAAGGGTGTAGGAGAGGAAAGCATTTGGAGTAAGGGAATCCCTTTACATCTGGTTAATACAGTCATGTCAAACATAGCCCAAAGCTTCCTTGCCATAGCCATGTGAATCTTGCGATCAACATGTTCCAAGTGAAGTTGTTCCATATAGAAATCCCTATAAGAACTTCTTGTGCTTTAGTTCTTGCGCTTTTTAACTCCACACTTTTCTTACGTGTGTCCTAAGCAAGACATTGCAAAAAGCCCATGCCACCCCGCTTGTGCGCAATATAGGTCACAATAAATGCAAATATAGATAGAGTCTCTTCATTAATATATAAATTGAGAAACCAAAATCCCATTACAATTTGTTTTAACTAGCTAACTTTAACAAATATTTTTGACAAATTGATTTACATATTATCAAAACAATTTTTAGGTATGTAAAATATCCAAAATTTTGAAAAAAAATAGGTGCGGGAGCTCCCTGATCATCCACGTGCACGCGGATGATTGGGGGGACTTTTGTCCCCATTTTTTCCCCAAAAATTTAGATTTATACCCTACCATACTCAATATAGCTTGTACATTCTTTTTCTTTTTGCAAAATTTTGATTTGCATCTTCGAATGGGCCTCAATAGATCTTTTGCATTAGGAAAAAGGGGGGAAAGCTAGAGCCTCCGTGCACCCGGATGATGGGAAGGCTCTAGCTTATCCCCTTTTTATCTGTTAAAAAATTGCTAATCCATATCTCTAGGTCATAGGTCATTTTGGCCTTTTGAAGACGGTAATGTAGCATTTCATTTCATTTCATTTCTACTCTCTCTCTCTCTCTCTCTCTCTCTCTCTCTCTCTCTCTCTCTCTCTCTCTCTCTCTCTCTCTCTCTCTCTCTCTCTCTCTCTCCACATCCAATATCTCTACAAGGTAGAAAACACTTATTGTCAATATCTCGACACACTTAGGCCTATGTCAGATGGCATCTACATGGACGAGATTACTATTGAGGTGGGTGACACCCCATTTGGTGGACATAGAAGTATCATTCGAGCTTGTAGCCAAGTCATGGCCACCCCCAAAACCATCCTTCCCTCGTTCGTCTAAAGAAAAATGCACGTGCTTGGTTGAACACGTTGTAGATGACTTGCTGGATACCTCCTTGTGTGACTGTGACGAGCGGAAACGGCTTGAGCTATGAAAAAGGTAGCCCTCCACAAGCAACCACATCATGCTTGTTAATTGGATGTGTGACAACGGCCTTCCTTTTTGGTTAAAAAAATGGGAGGGCCACACACGGACGATGGGGGGGCTCTTGGCCCTCCCATTTTTTTGGCGCTCAGAGATCAAGAGAGAGGGAGAGAGTGGAGTTTTGCAAAGAAACCCTTGTTTTGCATGTGCCAAAAACAACCAATATTTTCTTGGTGCTGCCCAATTGGGCATATCCCATAGGCGACGACTTAGAACGGCTACGCAAGTACCTCCGAGGAGGGTGATACCATTGCGTCCTCTTGCTGTGCAACAAGAAATTTTTCATCGCCACTCTCTACTCACCAGGGCGGTCCCTTTGATGCAATCGACGACTGAGGTTGCAAAAAGGGAAATGCATGCACTAGGTGTACAAATTCAGAACTGCAATGCAGAGGTTTGTGGTGAAGACACAATTGAGTAGAGCAAGATTGCTAAGGAGATAAGGAAAATGGCTTTAGCGGTTCCAAGATCTTGAAGGATGCAACCAAGAAGAAGACAATTGGCACCTACACCTCGATAGAGGCTGCAAGGCAGGTGGACGGCCTTATGGCTCTGCTCTAGAAAAGGAATGCATGTCAGACATGATACGGGTCCCTCTCAAGGCCATATAGAAATTCAGGGCACCTGCATTTTCTCAAAAACCTTCTCACAACAGATAGTGAGTCCGCTAGTGAGACGGTTGAACGCTCTTCCAGCCCACAAACCTCCACCAGTACAATATGGTATCATATCAACATGTGATTATCCGAGAATGTTGCTATTGTCTTGAGGGGGGAATATAGTTGCATTAAAGGTGTATTAGGATGCCAATGATGTCGAGGATCTGAAGAGCAAGGTGAGGGACCTTGAGCTGGCGAGAGAAGGCCTACTTGCTCAGATAGCAAGTAAGAGAAATATTATTGGCACTGATAATGGGTGGACGAATTCATATGCAAATTTCTCTTCTTCTAATTTGCAAATAGCTAAAGCAGGAGATGATGTCAAGCTCTCTTGGATAAATGAGATTGGAGAGCAGGTAATTGGCGGTAAGGCAAGCAGAGGTGATTGTCCTACATGCCAACTCGTAGTGAAGTTCGAGTTTTTGCCTAACAAGGAGGGTCTTATTGATGTATATGGTTCCTTAGCATGCCATCCTATTGCTAAGCTCTAGATATTAGGATGGGTGCCGTGTTTACACTTGGCCGAACATAGCAGACGATGGCCCTATAACTTCCTATCATCTTCATGATATTGCTCGACTTGGTCATAAAATCAAAAATCGCTTGAGCAAAAAGGACAACTAGAGATAGCATGGCATGGAGAATGAACTTCTAAAATTCACGTCCTATGAGAACTTGACCAAAGTTTCTTTAGCATCCTAGCCTTTTTGAAACATGTCAAAGGAGAACCTAGTTGTCAAGGCAATGAAGTAGAGGAAGTCCTTTAGGCCCTAGTCGTCGGCTCAAACATAGGGGTATGCAAGTGGGTCTCTAGGATAAGCCAAGTGTAGCAGCCGTCAATCTTTAGATTGGTTCTCCAAAGCTCAAATGTTCCGTTTGATAGCAAGGTTATTGGTAGATTATGTATATCAATGATGCTCAATGGTCACTCTTGAAAAAGAAAAATAATATAATTATAGGTTGGTAACTAGTACTCTATAGACAAAGTGGAACCCTCGCATGTGGCCACTCAAGTATTATCAGTTGTTGTGGCCTCTAGTTGTTGCAATTGAGAACATTATTCATTTTCATTGATTTCATTCCCTCCAAGAATAGAAATCATTTTAATTCATGCTCCGCATCGAAGACAATGCATGACCACTTCCACCCACCACAGACCCATGAAATATTGTTCTTGGAGAGTCTCACCCTTGGCGAGCCCTTGTCTGCTCCTGTTAAGCCCCTTACTTGTTGAGATTGGGTGTTGACCTCATAAAAGAGGCATTTTGGTAGCCTTGAGAGAATGCAAGCTTGGTTGCACTGAGAGCAAGCGAATGAGAGTCTTCACGAGCTTGGCCTACATCCTGCTCGGTTCCGTCAAGGAAGGATTTGGTGCTGCCATCAACCACGTCTCATGGAAGGTTGGCAGTGAATGCAAGGGGCCGGGTAGGGTGGATTGCTTGGATCGAGGTGGTAAATGGAGCAGCAAGGTTATGGTTGGTTGGGTGGGAACTGCCCGTAACTAGCCATGCTTGAGTTAGTTGGACCTCAGGAGAAGGGTGGTTGGACAGGAGGGCCTCATCACAGGTAGCAACACCAAGGGTTTGAGTAGGGTTAAGAAGCTTTGATTCATCATGATGTGCTTGAAGGATGCAGACACCAAGTGGGTGTTCTCCGGTGCCTGCAAGTTGGAATTGGGCCCAAACAATAGTAGTGGCACTAGAAACATCAACGTCAAGGGGTTGGGTGGGAGCTTGCATGGGATCGCTTGGGTAGACACCGCAAGCTCTATGTTGAAATTGTAGTGGAACTAAACATTGATGGCTATTATATGAAAAAAAAGTTTCCAATAATCATTAGCAATATGAATGCATGCCCTGTATTGCTACATTTGCATAGTGACGTGTGTTGTAACTACTTAGATGCAAATTTTAATAAAGAAATTATACCCCATTTTGCTTGTAGAAATTACTTCTCTCTACCCTTTGAAGTCTTTTTTGAATACCTTCTCATTATAGAGTAGTACTCCATGGTTCATATCTTGCCAGATATTCAAGTTCAAAGTTAGGACTTTTGGAAACTTATACCTATTTTTTAATGTGTATTGTATGAGTAATGTCTATTTTTTTGGTTAACCTTTTGTGTTGCTAGAAAAGGATCCAATTTTATAATAAAAAAACTTGCAAAAAGGATTTTCATTGCAAAAACTTGAAATCAAAAGCTCGCAAAAAAAACACACTCAATATAAACTTAGCTTCTTTGGACCTAATACAAGAAGGGTTTGGTTCTACTTTTTGTGAAAAGGCACCAAAAAAAACAAAAAACTAAATCAAGTGTTTATTTGACTTGAGAAAACCTAGAACTAACCTTGCTTTTCACTTTAAAATCGCACAACATTGCACAGCAAACATTCTAAACCAAAACAATGAAAATAAAACCATGTACACCTAAAAACTTCATTTATCTTATTTTTAGAAGAGACTTTAAAATTGAGAATCTTTCATTTTTAGTGATTCTCAATGCAATGCAATTTATGGAAGTTATATAGCTATGATGAGGAACAAACTTGCAATAATGAGTGGTGTTCATAAAAATTTGCTTAGGTTGCATCATTTTTTTTTGTATTTTTGGGGGGCCGTCGAGAGGGGGGGGGGGGGGGGGGGGGGGGGGGGGAAGTGCACTAAACACATTTCATTTAATATAAGCTCTTCTTATTTGAAAACCTCTTTGCATTGTTGTTGTCATATGAGGTCAAACACTCTCTCTTGTACTTTGTGTGTGCTTCTATTCTTCTAAGTTCAAACTACTTTCTATCATTTTAAGTCAAAACTAGCTCTATGTGCAAGAAGGGTGATGCACGGTTGTGGTGTACCACTTATATAGTCAGAAGCTTCTAAATTTGTGATTTGATATGATATTTACTTACTGGTGAGATTATTTTTTTAATACATAAAAATTCCGTCGTTAGGAATCAGGTGTGTTGGATGAGTTACCAACAATGAGTACAATTAACTCCAAGTGTGGGAGTTGGTTTCATTGATGGTTATGGTTTATGATAAAGGGATGAGGTCTCCCTTATGAATATGGTTATGGTTTTTAGTTGTGATAGCCGGTGTGGCTCTTGGATGTTTTTATATTTTGGGTATGGTTGTGCTATTGGAATGGTGTTTAAATTATTGTAGCCATGTTATGTGCTTTTTATGTTGGTATGGATGTGCTATTGGAATGGTGTTAAGTTTACTATAGCCATGTTATCTGTTGAAGTGGCTTGCAAGATGGTTGTGCATCACCCATAGTGGGATAAATTACTCACCTTTATGATGGGATATTGGTTTGATTTTGGATTGTATAATGGTTTTTCTTGATGGATTCTCAACAAAAATTTAAGAATAGAGACCCTATGCATCTAAATTGCCTTTGGAATAGATTGTTTGTGCATATATAAGATGGTTGTGTATTGGTTGTGCATCACCCCCAATGGGGTGGAGTGCTCACCTATGCAATGGGATATGGATTATGATATGGTTTGATTTGGATTGTGAAATGGTTTTGGCTTATGGATTCTCAATAGAAATGTAAGAATAGAGACCCTCTGCAGCTTGATTGGAAAAGATTGCTTAAGCATATAAAAGATGATATTTTAGATCGAACTCCTATGCTATGTTTCTCTTGGTAGCTTTGATACAAGATTAGGCCCATCTACATTGCATAGTCTGAGAAGAAGTGTAAATGACCTGGGACTATGCTGGACCGGGGTGTCACTTAGACTTTCTTTTTATTACACGGCTAGTATGTCAGGGGTTGAATTGGCCTACATGGCTAGTGTGTTGGGATCCTTCTTTGGATTAGCCTAAACACCCCGTGTGATACCTACAGTAGTATGGTTGGTATTTATTTCCTACCACCTATTGGTATTTTTAAGTCCTTTCAAAGATTGGGCTCATGGAGGGAGGCAAGGTAGCTTCATTTGCAAAGTGTGGCATGGGATGTGGGAGTTCTTACTTTCTTTGAGAAAAATGAGATACTCTTTGTCCGTAGGAGTAGAGAGATGGGTGGACCAATTCATCTCACAAAGGGCTCGATGCTCTTAAAGTCCTTTTTAGATATTCAAACCTCTACAATTAAGAAAATAATCAAAGGACAACTTTTGAATTCAAACTGGAAAAATGGCTAGTTTATTTGAATTTAAACTTCCGCTCAAAATGAAATTTAAAATCTAGCAGGAAAAACCATATCATGTAACATATATATGAAAAGAGCTCGGACATTTCCCTTGTGCATACTGTTCTTGATGCCTTACCAGATTCTTACCAGACTTTTCCTAGTACTTGGAGACTTATGACCCAAGGAAATCCAGAAGTTGTCAAGTTTGATGCATTATGCACATTGCTGTTACAAGAGTCACTTTCCTGAGAAAACAGGACTAGATAGCGTGCAGTTGAACAGGCTTTTATTGCTTCGCAAAGAAAGGGTGGTAACAGCAATGCAACCACTTCTTATGGTTCTGTTGCGAGTGGCAAAAATTCTGTTCCCAATGCTTATGCTGGCAGCACTTCGTCTGGCAATTCTGGTGATAAGGGTAAAAAGAAGATTTGTTGCCATTATTGTAAAGCTAATGATCACTTGATCAAGTCATGTCCTAAGTTGAAGGCCAAAGAGGCTAAGAAGAAAGAGGGTGGTTCCACTGCAAATGCTGGTTCCACTACAAATGCAGCCATTGTTGAGTCTTTTGTGAAAGGAGATTGTAATGTTGATGTTGATGCAGAATGGGCTTTTAGCGCAGAGTGCACTTACAATCCTGCTTTCCATGATGCATGCTTGTCAATTGCTGCAGATTCACATGTGTGGTATTTCGACAGTGGTACTACAAAGCACATTATCTCACATCGTGAATTGTGTTTACCTCTCTCGAGTTTGTTCCTCATGGGAATTCAGTCACTTGTGCCAACAATGCCTCTTATCCGGTTCAAAGAGTTGGAAAGATTGTGCTTACTGCTGCAAATGGTAGTTCCTTCACACTTGTTGATGCACTTTATGTACCTGGGATCAAGAAGAATCTCTTGTCTGTATCCGCACTTGCTAGACTTGGACTTGTAGTCAAATTTGTGGATGACAAATGTACAGTTCATGATCTCAGTTTTGGTGATGAAATTGTTGCATCTGGCCTTTTGTGCCGTGGGCTGTATAAGCTCACTTTGTATGACAAGTGAGGACAAAATTTTGCAAATGCTGTTGAAGATTCAAGGGCTATTACAGATCCAAAACTTTGGCATGCACGTTTTGGTCATCTGAATTTTTCTAGTTTGCTGCGTTTGCAGAAATCTGATATGGTTGCTTCTTTGGCGCCTCTTGAAGCACCTGTCAAACATGTTTGTGAAGGTTGTATTTTGGGTAAGATGCAACATTCTAAGTTTCCAAAGGATGGTTTAGTTCGGGCCACATGCAGGATGCAGCTTTTAGATAGTGATGTTTGTGGGCCCATGCAAACTCCGTCCTTGGGCAATTACCTTTACTTCGTGACTTTCATTGATGATTACTCCAGGTATGCATGGGTATTTCCGCTTAACGCGAAGTCCGAAGTTTTTATGTGCTCCAAACAATTTTTGGCTATGGGTGAAAATGTCTCGAAATGTACTATGGGCACCCTCCGTTCCGATCGAAGGAGGGAGTATATGTCTCATGAATTTAATGCATTTCTGGCTAGTCGTGGGATAAAACACCAATGTACAGTGCCTTATACACCTCATCAAAATGGTGTTGTTGAGAGGAAAAGCAAATCACTGACAAAAATGGCATGATGTATGGTCAAAAGTCAAGCTTTGCTGCATTCTTTTTGGCTTGAGGTCATCATGTGTACCACTTATGTACTTATCAGGTGTCCTACGAAAGCTTTGCAGTCTATTACTCCATATGAAGCATGACATGATAGAAAGCCTTCTATTGAGCACATGCATGTTTTTGGCTGTTTGGCATATGCTTTGGTGCCACAAGCACAACTCAGAAAATTGGATGATAAAGCTGTCAAATGTTATTTTGTTGGTTATAGTGCTGAAAGCGAAGGTTACAGGTTGTACCATCCGCAAACAAAACGTATTCTGGTTTCACGGGATGTAGTGTTTGTGGAAGATTCTGTTCAGCCCTTGTTGTCATGTACTAGAGAGCTCATAGGACATTTATGACACTTTGTTGCCTCTTTTCAGTGGTGGAAATACGAATGTAAGGGCCTATGGGGGTTTCTGAAAATGTTCTAGATCAGCCTATTACTGATGCAGATGTACATGATGTACTTGATGAGGACATGGTTGAAAATGAGCAGGCTAGAGGTATGCCAAAATGGCTAGTGCACACTTTGCGTGACAGTAAATTGGATGCACCTTTCTCTATTCGTACTCGTTCAGGCTCTCGCCATGCATCTTATGCATCAGATTGTTATGCTTTGGCTGTGTCTAGCTTACATGAAGTTGAGGAGCCTCTGTCTTTTGATGAAGCACAGAATTCAAAAAATTGGATGGCTGCCATGCAATCAGAATATGATGCACTTATAGAAAATTACACATGGACTTTATGTGATTTGCCTCCTGGCAAAAAGGCCATTAGTATGAAGTGGGTTTACATGTTGAAACGCAAGCCCGATGGTGAGATCGTTGATCGCCATAAGGCTCAACTTGTTGCAAAGGGTTATGCATAGCAAAAAGGCATAGGTTATGAAGAGACCTTTGCTCCCACTTGTCGTATGACTACTGTGCGTTTTCTATGTGCATTGGCAGCTCATTTTGGTTGGGATGTACATCAATCAGACATTGTTACTGCTTTCTTGAATGGTGACATATTTGAGGAAGTTTATGTAACGTAGCCTCGCGGTTTTGTCATAAAAGGACAAGAGGACAAAGTGTGCAGATGTAAGAAGGCTTTGTATGGGTTGAAGCAATCTCCTCGTGCTTGGTATGAGAAAGCTGACACTCATTTGGTTAAACGAGGCTTTCGTAACAGTCCAACAGAAAGCACATTGTGTGGTTCTTTATGTCGATGGTTTGCTGATCACTGGACCAAATGAGAGACATATTACTGAATTTAAGGCTGATTTGAATGCTACTTTCAAGATGAAAGATTTGGGGATGTTGCATCATTACTTGGGTATAGAGTTTAAGTAGTGTGATGGTGGTATTGCCTTGTGTCAGAAAAGTTACATAGAGACATTGCTATGTAAGTTTGGACTTGAGGATTGCAAACCTATTGCCACTCCCATGGAAACAAGTTTGAAGTTGAGTCTACATGATGCTGGCGATCCTGCTGATGTCCCTCTTTACCAAACTGTTGTTGGCTACCTCATTTATGTATGCAACATGAGGCCAGATATTCAGTTTGCAGTCTCACAGGTTAGCAGATTTATGCATAGCCCAGGGTCTAAGCATTGGCAGGCTGTCAAGAGGATTTTCCGCTACCTTAGTGGCACTTTACATCTTGGCTTGTTTTATCCCAAGGGGGGATCATTGCCGCCAGACTTACATGCTTTTTCGGACTCAGATTGGGTTGGTTGTTTTGACACACGAGTGTCCACAAGTGGTTTTTGTTTCATGCTTGGCAGTTCATGTATATCATGGTTGAGCAAGAAGCAACCTACTGTGGCCACTTCGAGTTGTGAGGCTGAGTACAGGGCAGACTTCACACCTACGGTTGAGTGTGTATGGCTCAGACGCCTTATGGCTGATTTGGGTGTTGGACAAGACATTGCCAACACTATCTACACTGACAGTTAGAGCGCATTGGCAGTTGCGAAGAACCCAGCTTTTCATGCTTGCACAAAGCACATTGAGGTGCATTACCACTATGTGAGGGAGAGGCTCTCAGTAGGAGAGATCAGCTTGGCTTATGTGCCAACACAGGACAACCTTGCAGGTATTTTCACAAAGGCATTGTCTCATGAGAAGCTTGAAGCTTTCCACAAAGCTTTGGGTTTACTCCCCTTTGTGGACTGATCATGTCCTCAGGGCATGGCACTTTTGTTTATTCATGTGTCAGCTCTCGTTCACCGCATCACTCCAGGGGGGATTTGTTACCATATACATGTGGTAGTGATGTGTGTGAACACACTAGGACCGCCGGGGCATCTTTTCCCTCTTTAGGAGGTTTTTTTTCCCCGAGCATTGTATATATGTCCATCACTCTAGGGCTATTAATCTTTCCATTGCATACTAAGTAACATACTCTCTATTGTGTGCCTAGAGCTTCCTTCATCTTCTCCAAGCTGTGTGCATTTCTCTGCAACCCTAATTCTAACAATACACTAGGACCGCCGGGGCATTTTTTCCCTCTTTAGGAGGTTTTTCCCCCCGAGCATTGTATATACGCCCATCACTCTAGGGCTATCAATCTTTCCATTGCATACTAACATACGCTCTATTGTGTCACTTGAGCTTCCTTCGTGTTCTCCAAGCTGTGTGCGTTTCTCTGCAACCCTAATTCTAACAACCATAGCATACATAAGAGAACCTACCGCTGCAGCATATGGAACTTTAGACATATAGGCAATCTCCTCTTGTGCCTTCGGACACATATCCCTAGTTAGTTGAAAGTGACCAGCCAAAGGTGTAGAAACTGTTTTTGCACTTTTCATTGCAAACCTTTTTAGTACCTTCTTGATGTAATCCTCTTGAGATAGCTTTATTGTCTTCGTCGTCCTGTCCCTTGATATCTTCATACCAAGTATCCTCTTTGCAGTACCTAAATCTTTCATTGAAAAAGATTTAGAGGGCTCCTCTTTTAGGTCTTTGATGTCCTGCATGTTAGCACTTGCAATCAGTATGTCATCAACATACAACATTAGGATGATGAACTTCTTATCTCCCAAACTCTTCGTGTAGACGCAATGATCTGAGTTGCATCTTCTGAATCCATATCCAACATTCATCAATCGAACTTCAAGTACCATTGTCTTGATGCTTGCTTTAAGCCATGCAAGCTCTTCTTTAATCTGCAAACCATTTTTTCCTTACCCCTTACTTCATACCCCTTTGGTTGAAGCATGTAAATTTCCTCCTCTAAGTCACTATGAGGGAATGCCGTATTTACATCCATTTGTTCGAGATTTAAATCATGAGCTGCCACAAGGCTTAAGACAAGCCTACTTGAATTCATTTTTACAACAGGAGAAAATATTTCATTGAAGTCAATACCTTTCTTTTGAGAAAACCCTTTTACCACAAGCCTAAACTTGTACCTTTTCTTCCCACCTTCTTCTTCCCTCAGCTTGTACACCCATTTTTTTTGAAGTTCCTGCTTACCTTTAGGAAACTCAACCAACTCCCATGCTTGGTTGCGATGTAGTGAGTCTATCTCCACTTGCATGCTCTTCATCCATTCTTCTTTGGATTTGTGATGATGCATAGCTTCTTCGTATGATTCTGGCTCTCCAAAATCTGAGATCAAGAGATAGTTGAAGGAAGGAACAAACCTATCTGGAGGTCTACTTGCTCTTGTGGATCTTCGGGGAATAGGTTGAGGTTCCTCATTTGGTTGACGTTGTTGTACGTTGTCACCGTTTGTACTCCTTGAGTCTTCACCGTCCTCAAGTTCCATGTACTCATCACCTATTTCTTTTATTTGTTTTATTTCCAAGTAATCTTTGTACATATTTTGTTCATTAAAAATTACATCCCTACTCCTAAAGATTTTACCATCTTCAGGATTCCATAGGCGATACCCAAAGTCACCTTCTCCATAGCCGATGAAGAAACACTTTTTGGATTTTGCATCTAGCTTTTACCTTAGACTTCTATCTATGTGTATGAAATCCTCGCACCCAAACACTTTGAGAAATGAATAGTTCACCGATTTACCGATCCACGCCTCCTCTGGGACTCCCCCATCCAATGCCGTTGAGGGTGACCGATTGGTTAAGTACACAGACGTACTTACAGCTTCCACCCAAAGCTCAAGTAGTAGGCCTACATGTAGCCGTATGCTTCGTGCTCGCTCCATGGATGTCTTGTTCATCCTTTCCAACATCCCATTTTGTTGAGGTGTTCTTGGGGTTGTCCTTTGCCTCCGAATACCATTGCTAGCACAAAAGCTTTCAAAAGCTTGGCTGCAATATTCACCTCCATTGTCAGATCTGAGGCACTTAACCTTGGTACCTGTTTCATTCTCCACAAAGGCTTTCCACCTTTGAAATATGGAAAATACATTGAACTTATTCTTCATGACATAAACCCATGTTTTTCTAGTCGCATCGTCTATGAATGTTACATACTACAATGAGCCACCAAGTGATGGTGTACTTGCAGGACCCCAAACATCAGAATGAACCAACTCAAGTTTTTTATTTTTTCTTCATTTCCCGATTTTTGAAATTTTACCCTCTTTTGTTTACCATAAACACAATCTGCACAGAACTCTGTCTACTTCTTTCAAACCTGGTAGAAGCTTAAAGGATTTTCATTCCTTTGGTACTCATATGCCCAAGCTGGTAGTGCCACACTGCACTATCGACTTTTGTAGTTGCTACACAAGCTGAAGGTTATGTGCTAATAGTACACGAGTAAAGTGTACCTACCTTTTCTCCTTTGGCAACCACCAAAGATCCCTTTGAGATCTTCCACCGTTTGTTTCCGAATGCAATGTTGTGACCTTCATCGTCCAATTGTCCTATAAAGATCAAATTTTTGCTAAGAGAAGGAACATGCCTAATATCTTTAAGCTTCCATTCATTTTCGTTAGCAGTTTTGACACAAACTGTACCTTTGCTAATAATTTCACAAGCTTCATCATCTCACAAGTATACATACCCAAAATTACCTTTGGTGTAATCTTGGAAATGTTGCTTGTGTAGTGTCGCATGGAATGAAGCCCCGAAATTACTATCCAAGAATTATACACATTGTCTAATGAGCGGATTAGAGCATCTTGCTCTACTTTACCTACCACATTGGCCTCCGATGTTGGCTTGTTGTCTTGAGACTCTGACTCCTTCTTCTTCTTGGACCAGCAATCCTTCTTGACGTGGCCCTTCTTGCCGCAATTCCAACATTCAAGAATTGACTTTGTGCGTGACTTGCTCGGCCTTGAGCGATCATGACCCTTTTGGTTTTTGAACCTCTCCTTAGGCCTTCCTCTTGTTTCCATTGACAATGCAACACTTGATGATTCACTTGTGCTTCTCCTTCACATTTCCTCGCTTAGGAGAACACCCACAACATCATCAAACTTAAGAGTATTTGTGCCAGAGATAGAATTACTTACAGTCATCACAAGGTTGTCCCAGCTATTCTATAGAGACGATAGTATAAGGGGAGCTTGCACTTCGTCATCGAAATTGATTTTCACTGATCGAAGTTGACTTATGTTTGTGTTAAAGTCATTTAGGTGCTCTGCACAACTGAACCATTTTTTGTCATCTTTAGATTGAACAAGCGCTTCATGAGAAATACCTTATTGGATGCCGATGGTTTCTCGTAGAAGTCGTCAAAAGTGACTTCATCAAGTCCTCCGTGGTCTTCATCTCCGAAACGTTGAAGGCCACCGTTGACGCCAAGCTTAATAGGATTGTTCCCAGTGCCTTTCGATCAAGGACATCCCATGCTTCATCTGCCATCATTGCGGGCTTCTTTGCAAGACCTCATAGTGGCAAATAGAGGTCCTTCTGGTAGAGATAGTCTTCAATCTACATCTTCCAATGTTGGTAGTTTTTGTTGTTAAACTTCTCAATCTTGAGCTTCCCTTCCTCCGCCATAACTCCCACTCAATTCAAGGAATCCTTTCCTTGAGATAATTTAGCTACGAGCAAACCTTGCTCTGATACCAGTTGTTAGGAAATAGGACGTAGCTAAATAGATATTTGACTAGCTTACTTAATGGAGAGAGATAGATTTTCACACACGAGATTATAGAGTAGAGTATAGAGAAAGCACACACGACATACGTGGTTCACCCAATGTGGCCTACATCCATGGGAAAGCAGTCACTCAATGGCTTTAGTACTTCAAACAAGAAGTAGGTTACAAAGGGATTATACTCTTAATAGAGCTCCCCCCTTGCTTCACTCTCATCACTTCACACCCACCTTGTTGCATCAACTTCACACTATGAAATGTGTGTAGAAATGGCCTCCTTTTGTAGGCCAAAAGGGTTGCCCTCTCTCATGGGAGGCAGCCATGTGTAGCCGCCCTTGTGCAGACAAGTCGAAATCGGACCCTCCAATCCGCCCTTGTGTGGCCGCCCTTGAGAAGACAAGTTCGCTTTTGAATTTGGCCACTTGCCATTGACTTCCGAAACCATTGGCCACCAGCCAAACGATCGGCCGTTTTTCGACCACTTTTCGGCCGCCATCCGACCATAATATTTCGACGAAAAGGAATATTCCGACGATTGGCCGTGAAAATTTTTGTTTTCGACGAGTGATTTTGATTTTCGGTGAGTGATTTTTCACGCACGATGGCTTCTCCTCATAATGGGGGCCTTACAAATGTGTGGTTTTAAAAAAGAAAATTACAAAGGGTAAATCAGGCTCCATACTTAACATAAGAAGCCATAGTGAGGTAGCAAATGCAATCTAGTTGGTATAGATCCATAAGCTTATTTGTTTTCAAACCATTATTACAGTAAAGAGGAGTCCAAAAAATTGAGCTAGTAGTCATACCATTTTCACAACTCAAATCTTACGAGGTAACAAAGCAAGGAATTATCACAATATAGTATTGAGCCAAAGCCAACATAATGTAAACCATTCAGGATGAGAACTCCCTATTGTAGCCAAATCATCCTAGATGAGCAAAATCTTATGTTGATCATATTGGATCAAATATTCAAGCGATACCAACGTAGAAAATAGTAGAATAAATTTATTTATGACAAAATTCTAGCATCAAAAATTTAGTGTCATCAATAAGTGAGAGTATAATAGCATGAAAGTAATATCAATTATTTTATTATTTACAAGATTCAAGAATCAGTACAATCATTATACCATCCTAAGAACAGGCCTCAGCCTAATAGAACTTTTAGAGAAATGCATAACAAGAATTTTAGTATTAATTCCTAGTCCCCAAGAACTTAATAGAGATCCTAAATATCATTCGATGGCGAGATCATATGAACAGTAACTAGCCAATAAAAAAATGAACAAAAATTAGAGCATTTAAAAGACAAAGGATAATGCATTGGCATAGCAAGTATATTCATTTTCCTCTTCACGAACTCAATTAGGGGGATGTTTAAATTATCCATTTTCCAAATAAATCTTAGGTCAAAGTTTCTTGAAAAGAGGTTGTGCAAAGAGATTGAAAAGTTTCAAAACTAAATAGAGGTTGAAAAGAAACCAAAAGTAGTTGCAAAACCCAAGCAAAGGGTGGGTTCTATTTTTAAGCAATCAGGGTATATTTTTGGAATTTTTGATTGAAAGGCCGTGAATTCTTAGTAGGTCATCAAGGTAGCAGTAGGAATGTGGCCCAAGGAATAGCTTGTGGAGAGTTTTTGTCAGCCATGGTTTTTAAGAACCATTCATATTCAAAATAAACAAGGTCTAGATTACACATTATAGGTGAACAAGAAAATAACATCAGGATGCCTTGACATTGACTGAAGCAAAGCCCCCACCATATTGTACAAAGCAATTTTACTTTTTTTCGACACACCAAAGGACCCATAGAGGGAGGTGCTTATCCCTTCCAAATATTAGCCATGGTATATTGTCGGGCAAGGGCCGCGTACCATTGGGCAAGAGCCACATGTAGGCATCACCATGGCCACCTAATTTATACACCACGTGTTGGGAACGACGGAGAGAACTCATAGAAATTCTTGAGTAACCAAGAAATGGTATCACAGAGCTCTTGCTCGTCATTGAAGTGTATAGGTGATTTTCGATTACATTTTTTGATCCATCTCACTATGAGCAAGCAAGATTTTTTAGTATCCTTGTAAATTAACATTTTCAAAAGCCATCTCGACCGACTTCCCCGATAAGAGGAATGTTTTCATAGAATTGAAAAATATCTACAGAAAAAAGGTTATAATCTAGTCTAGAAGGTTAGAGTTATTTCCATGATGTTCTTGATAAGCGAGCAAGGGTTGTATTAATTTTTAGAAAGTCTTTGTAGACTTTTTGTTTTTTGGCACAAATGAGTTCAAACTTTGAGAGAACAAGGCCAAGACAAGAAGTGATGTCTTTTTTTATATTAGTGTATATGCCATTAGAAGTATCGGAGATCCATCGACGAAACTTATGTTTATGAATTTTGTAAGTAGGAAACAAATGGGTAGTTTATTCAAATCCTTAGAGTATCCAATACTGTTGTAATGGTCAAGGATAAAATAAGAGAGAGCATTTGGAGTTAATGTATGGGGTATAAATTCAACTCCTTACAGCCTATTGTGGGTTGCCAACCAAGCAAGACTTTTACACATAATTGTAGGACTACTAGAAGCTTTATCTAGTCAAACAATAAACCATTGGTTTGACAGGGTTTGCAAATAGCAACTTATTTCTAGGATAATCCAAGAGTTTAGCAGAAAGCCATTGTGGTTCTAGTAGAGCAATTTTTTGTAGAAATCAATACTTTACCAGATTTGATAAGTCAATTTGGGCTGTCAACTTTGGTCAGAGTGTATTGACTATAACAATCAAGCAGCTAAGCATGGTTGGAAGGGCTAAGTGCAAATTCCTTGGAAAAACAAGAATGTGATTTAACCCTTTAGCAATAATCTTTTTGATTTTGAGATTATCTACAATCTTTAAATCATAAGTACAAACATGTTTACCAAGCGCTTTGAAGGTCCCACAAAACGACTCAATATTTGAATTAGTTTTGTATAACATGGTCAGAATGAGGAACCATTCCAATATTCCTAATCATTAGAATTAAAATTATAGGTGAAAATAAGATTGAAATAAGTCTTCATCTTCGGAGTTGAAAAAGAGCTAGGTTAAACTACTTTAAGCAAAGATAGCATTTTCATATGCATCCATATAAACAAGACAATAGATTATGTTAAACTCGGCTACATATGGCAGGTGTCAAAGAACGTATCACTTGTTATCCATGTCATATTTAAAATTTATTAATTTAGCAACTATGCCTAGTGTAAACAATATAACATAACCAAAGGGCATGACCCCTTTTGTAGGTAAGGAACAAATATTGTTCTTTTAAATCATTCAATAAAACTTTCATCAATTGATACCCCCCTATATTTCCTACTAGCAACCCTTCCCATCACATTTTTGGTTCTAATACTTTGTTTTGTCAATCCATCTATCCATATGCAACAAACCAATACCAAAAAGTACTATAGGTTGTAAGATTCTATGTACCAAAGTACATTTTTCTACAAAATACCTACACAAACAATAGGTCATCACCCCTTTTGATGTTTGGTAACTACCTTCAATTCTTTTAAGTTTCAATCTTTTGATTCTTTCCAAATCTATATAGAAGCAACAAATAACTTGCATGTTTAAGTAAACCTTTGCTCTACTATATAAACCAAAGGCATAAAGTCGAACTTATTTCTCAAACTCGCCATCAAGTGGCCAGCATTATTAAAACAATTTCATGCTTACAAAAGACTATGAGTGGTTAAAAATGATTCACTAGCCAACACTAAATATTTAGGTATGCATGAATACTTTCACCCACCAACCAACTCCGAATATTTAGATATGCAAGAATACTTTCACCCATCAAAAAACTTCCTCTGAATTTTATTGTCCAAAGAATTACACCCAATAAACAAAGAAAATACAACATCATGCAAAAATATTCAGCAAACCTCATCCATTACTCCATAAGGTACCTAATGCCAAATTCACAACCAAGGAATCATTTAGTCAAGCTAATCAATCAATCAAAGAAATAAAAACACATCAAGAATTGGAAACAAATCCCCACGAAGATTATGGATGTCAACAGAGGGACAGAAAGGCTAGTACCGCACGAAGCTTGACATGAGAGAGAGAGAGAGAGAGAGAGAGAGAGAGAGAGAGAGAGAGAGAGAGACAAAGTTAAGCAATAAATTTATATTCCTAAGGATTTTATTAGGTGTTCCTTAGGGTTAAACACGAAGGGTAAAAGTTCCATGTGGAGTGAGAGGTCCAATACCACTACAAGCATTTTTAGGATAGAAGAATTGTAGGGCACTATAGATTTATCCTAAGAATATAGTGCAACTTTTCTATGGTCAAGTCAGGAGCATTGTAAAGAAAGTCCTACCCCTAGAAAAAAAATTGTTTTTTTTAGGGTTTTTAAAAAGTAAGCCTGGCAAAAAGCCTTAGTAGTTGTGTGTGTGTGTGTGTATGTACAAAAAAAAAAGTGTGTATATATTGTTTTACTTTTACCAAAAAAAAAATGTATATATTGCTTTAGTTTTGACATGGAAACACAGTCAGAATAAGCAACTTGGCTATGAATGCTGAGGTGGATTTGAGACTTTATAACAACTCAAGGCACTAACCAAAAAAAATGCCTAACCAAAAAAATGCACTCAAGGAATCAAAAGATCTCAAGTGTGTGATTAGTGTGTTGTGAGTGCCTTCTGTTGTGAATGAGTGCCTTGTGTCACTATGAACACCAAAGAGAAAGAAATGTGCAGCATGCAACTGCTCGTTTGCTCACAAAACTGTGTTTGCTACCAGCATGTGAAATGTAAGCCTTTTGCAAGTAAAGATTTCAGCAACTTTTGGAAGTTATATTTACTAACATACAAGGATGAACGTTTTGGCCTGCCACTAGCAAAGGCCTTAGTGTTTGGTTGGGTTTTTTAGATTTGGAGACAAGGCAGTGATGGTTGTAAGTGGATACCTTCTAATCATTGTTTGTTCTTTAATCTTAAATCTTTAGATTTAAAAAACCAAGGCAAATCTCTTTATTTTTGCACTCATTTCTTGAGCCCCCCCGCCCTTAGCGCTCTTTCTCTCACAACACACACACACACACACACACACACGCACACGTCCTTAACAATGCCATTCTTTATTTTTGGGCAGCTCATCTTAAATTCTTTAACATTTCTTATGCTTGTCATACAATGCTTAGAAAATAGTGAGACCTTGCACAATCCGAGAAATGCCTTGTGACAGTTCCAAATTAAGAGCATGGTTTTTGTTGGCATGTATTCCATTACAGTGCAATACAAATGAACCACCACCATGAATGTAATGTTATGCACAAGTTCTTACAATACGCTCCAGCCAAATACGACACAGTGTCACGGTAACCGGCATCTTTTGGGATCAATAACCTTATCAACACTACCTTTCTATAATCCTTCAAGAAAGGAAAATAGCTACTTTTGTCCCATGCTGCTCACTGTTTCATCGTCTCTATTTTCATCCTTTTGGACCTGTTGAAACAACTTAACAACTGCATTCCTGTCGGAAATCGCTTGTAAATGAAAGATGGCACATCAAAATACCTGCTCTGGTTTGAAGGCTGCTGCCGCGGTAATAGCACCTGATGCAGCTGCCGAGGCTGCCACACCTGCCATTGCAAGACTCTGCTGCTTACGTTCCGCTTGCATCGTCCGGCATAGAGCTTCCAGTTTCTCCTTCTGATTCCTTGTTGTCTCCAACTGTTTCTTCAATTGAGCCCTCTGCAAATTCCAAAATAGCCACTCTGGTCAATTATTTGCTGGTCGAAAGCTCACTGCGGTTACTGAAACAAAAAGACTGTATGGTTACTTTTGAGTGCTAGGGTAAGTTTGTATGGCTTCAACTTTCTGTGAAGGCCTGATTTTCAGATAGCTGGATGGTAAGAATGCAATTGCTTTTAACGGATTGTAGCCAGCTAACTGCTATTCAGGACAATAGTAATAAGACATCATCTTTTAGTAACCCGTCAAGGTCGCGGACTCCCATGCTTCCAATGAGGATCCGGCATGTCAGCGCAGGGAAAGCACGCAACTGTGACACCTCAGCTGGCGGAAAAACTGCAGCCCGAGATGCTCGCAACCTGCCATCTCAGCTCGCAGAATGTGGAATCTGTACCGACTGTTCTTGCATTCAGATGACACCTGCTGACCCCCCTCCCCCCGACGCTTGACGGGAGGGAATGGCCCTGGAGTGACCTTTCCCCTGCAATGCAACTCCCCATGGCTCCCGGCACCTGCCGGTCACCAGGGGTCGTTGCATTACGGGGAAAGACCACTCCAGGGCCATTCCCTACCCCATCAACAGCCCAAGCCTAACATCTCATGTCCTCACTAATTTTTCTTTTTCAAAATCGTGGCAAAAGGTAGTATTTTATGTCACTAGTATGCAGAATCATCAATAAAGAAACATAAGAAGCTGTCGAGCAGCGAGGTTCACGGCAGTCCACCCACCCCGCACTGTGGGGTTTTTTGCGGCAGCCCCCTACCCCTGGTTGGGATTTCTGTCCGGGTTGCCCCGGTGCTTGGGAGGTTTGCCGGCCCACGCCGAATTGTGCGCAACTATGAGGGTAGTAGTGCTCGGTTGAGACGAGAACGGGGCGAACCGTGAAGCAAGGGAAGCTGAGGTGAGGCGACGAGTACCCACACCACTCTTTTGGCATTGGGACGTAATCGCCCCCTCAGCTACCTTCCACCAACGCTTGGCTTCTCACATAGTAAACACAAACATCAAATATCATTAGGAGACACTAAGGTATCTAAATGAAGTCAGATGGGTTTACAAGGAAAATGACACTATCCTATACAAAATGGCAAGCCAGGGCCCAGCACCTTCAATTCTGAGAAGAAAAAAAAAAATGGATAATTTCCAGGGAAAAAAAGGTAGAATTTGAACCTGTTGCCACAGTTTTTCCTCAGTTTGCAGGACAAAAGGTGACTATCTGTCTGTCTGACTGCCGCTGTCTCTGAATTTTCTCTCATCTTGCTGAACCTGCTGACTCTAACCCTTGCCCTCTCTAGCATTTTCTGTGTGGCTTAGAAGTTAACACTGGTCTGGTGTGGCTGAGAGCAGACTTGACACCGTCCGAGCATTTGACCCTAGTACTTGACACCGTCCGAAGTACAGTGCAGAATGAACTGGTACGACACATACGATGAAAGAAAGAGAGTCTGGAAAAGATCTTAGGATGCCAAAGTTGAAAGGCCCAAATGGCACCTTTGCAGCACATATGTCGGAAACATTGTCTCTCTTCACTGGCATGATATGTTGATGATTCTAGTGCCTCTATACAGAAGTCAGTGCAGCCTTGGATAGATCTAATGCAGATCAGTGAGACATACAAGCTCCAATGCAGATAAGGATGTGAAATTGATTGATGAATGATATCCTAAATTAGGATATATGCTATGCATGATCTGTGGTGCGAATACCACATTTGTCGTGTGGATGGTCGTGAGCATGTATGCATGAAGTTAGTGTCTATTGCTTCTTTGATACCAGGGTTGCCATATACCATCAGTACACACATGAAGACAGGTAGTACTAATAAAGCGACAAAAATTACAACGTATTGGGGATATAAAATATAATAATTGTTATTTGAGCCTAGAATCTAGTTTAGTTTTAAAAGAATAAACATTAGGGAAAAGAGCTTACTGGAATAAAGAGCTAAAAAGGCTAGAGCCCAAACACAGAAAAAGGCCAAAAATATGGCCCAGTGTTTAAAAATGGTCATTTTTGCACGTCAACAGAGGCCCCAACCTTGTCCAAAAAATTGTCGAACGAGTCCTGAACAAAACGTACTAGTTTATGGTACATTTGAGCCTAGAATCTAGTTTAGTCTTTGAAGAATAAACATAAGGAAAAAGAGCTTACTGGAATAAAGAGCTAAAAAGGTTAGAGCCCAAACACATGGGAACAGGCCAAAAATATGGCCCCAAGTGTTTAAAAATGGTCAACAGAGGCCCCAACCTTGACCTAAAAACTGTCGAACGAGTCCTGAACAAAACGAGCGTCAAGTCCTGAACAAAACGTACTAGTTCATGGTACAGAACAGAATGTACAAATTGTCCCGTACGTCAAACGTGAACAACCTTGTCTAGTACTATGGCAATTTTGACAGGTGTAATCAAGGGTGATTACTCAGAATGTGATGTGGCACTAGCCCACTGTACAGACCACCCCGAGCAAGACGAGAGAGCAGAAGGAGAAACCACAGAACTTGCTCATGCTGCATGCTTTGACGCAACATTTATTGGCAGATACCCTGTGAGAGTTCAACGGCCACTACTTTGAGCCCATAGCTTATAGATATGAGCTAGGGGCATCAGTTTTCTATCAGATCATTGTGAGTGGGCTACTAGAATAGTTGCAAACACTACAGTACACTTACATAAAAAGAAATGTCACAAGGAGCGCCTAGTGAGGGGCCAATATCTCTGAGAAGGGAACTTCGCCCCTTTGTGCATCCTTACTAAAGTGTTATGTATAGTTCAGCCCGTTGTTTTCAGTTGAATTTGAGTGTTGTTGCAATAATTCATTGCCTATTCACGTGACCAGCCGGTTTCAATTGTCGTAATTCTGAAGAAAATAGATTGTCTTTGGTTGACACAAGCCAGATTGGTCTACTATGGCAGTATTAACGGAGTTCAAAACTAATATGTGTTGGATATACTACGGGTTCATTTGTTGTAATTTTGAAGAATATTGCATTTGGTTGACACAAACCAGATCAGACTACTATGGCGGTGGTAACTGAGTAAAGCATGGTCCAACAATAATATGTGTTGGATATACTGCAAGGCCATGTTCATATATCAGATGAACAGCTAATAGGCATGGTTGAGCCCGGCATGTGTGCAAGACATACTATGGAACCATGTAAATGTTGACGGAACCCAGCACTAGATTGATATGTAAATGCACCAAAACCAACTCTGGATAGATGTGTCATGCATGAAACATCTTGGCACATACCAGCATTAGCTTGATATATCAAAAACCTTTTGTTGATGTTCGATATGTATTTCTGTGAGTGTATGTATCTGCATGACACACTCTAGCACTCTAATTCATATGTACACTTGAAATCAGCTTTACCAATTGTGCACTAAGTTTCTCTATGTTGCTAGCCTCTCATGACCATTCACCATGAGCATATGCTTCATTATTCATGCTTGAGGTATGCACCCTTGTGACACTTGCATTGATGTAGGGAGGCCTCCGATTTTGCTGTTATCACGCATGATTCGCAATGAACCCCACTATCACACGACATATTGAGAGTAGAGTTTGATGTGCCACCCTTGGCACTGAACGCCCTCTACTAGACCATAAATTTATATCCTTCACACAGTCACAGGGGTGAGACCGAAAAGACTCCCCAAGGCTGCTTAGGATAGATTACCTCCCAGCTAGTATGATTTTAGTGCCCACATATTTCCTGCCTCGTTATGAGACGAAACTAGTAAGACAAGAGAATAGACAAATGCACATAGAGAGGACATGGGTAGCACCAGCACAACCCTTGCCCACCAAGATGGCCTACTACAAAGATCAGTTTCTTCTATGGACACATGACAACAATTTTTATTTTTGTTTTATGCTTTTTCTTCTTTGTTTTTCTGTTTTTCAGCATGTTCCTAGGTTGTTCTTGTGTTGTAATCCTTGGGTTCTTGTTTTATGCTTTTTCTTCTTTGTTTTTCTGTTTTTCATCATGTTCCTAGGTTGTTCTTGTGTTGTAATCCTTGGGTTCTTGGTTTGCAAAGTTGCTGCTCCGCTCTGCTCTGTTTACCAAGCTTCTAGAGCAAGCTTTCCACATGGTTGTTACATCAAAGCCTCCTTCACTGTCTTCTTGGAGTTCCCTCCCCAAAGCTTTGGTTTCAAGAGCCACCTTCAGCAAGTGGACTGATATCTATACTGGCTGACACCTCCTTGTATGCTCCAGTCAAGCACTTTGGTACTCACAGCCTCCTCTTGCAAGTCTCATGGTGATGCAACTTCTTCTTCTCTCTCATCTTCGTCATCGACTCCTCTCCCCCTTGTTTATCCATAGCCTTTTGCTATCAGATGATACCAGTTGGCGGGCATATGTCCGATGTCAAGCCCTCACCATTGTAGACGTTCACTTGACAACGATGTCCATCCTACAAGAATCTATTCTTACCACAGAGCTTACGAGTAGTGATTCAACCGTTTAGGGTCTCCTAACACCCATTAAGAGATGGAGGCAGGTAGAGCAACACGTGTCATCTAATGTTGGTGTGGTTGTATGCTGAAGCAGCAACCGATTGCTGATGTGTTGACGCGCCGACTGCTGATGTGGCAGTACAAATGCAGCAGAGAGTCGCTATAACCTATTAAGTTATTCATAAATGAGAAAAATGCATATTATACATACCTAGATGAAATTAAGATAAGCCCAAGTTCACCTTTATAGAAGAGTGCAAGGTATAGACTCATGCCCCTAATTGACAAGACAGTAACTCCATCATGCATAATATTAATTAGATGCTATGAAACCCCCACTAACAACACTAGTGCCCAATACAGAACTAGGTATATGCTCCCACACACCCATACCCCACATACACACACACACACACGAGCATCCATCAATACAAAGATCTGCCTACTGAGTTTCTGTCATAACTCTAGCAAAGTTCGGGAGGCTCAGCCATCATGAAGCCTAGCACTAAAAGAAGCATTAGATAGGAAAAATTAGTAACAAGAATAATGTAGTTAATAAGGGATATGCACCACAGAAGATAAAAAAATTAACACAATATCAACCGGTCATGACCTGGTCGAAAACGTCACGATATGAAGTCTTCACGACTCTAGAAGGTGAACTCTGCCCCTCTCTTTGATGTTTTCTCAAGTTCATTTCCTCCAAGTCTGTTTCTTACTTCACCGCCTAACAAGAATAGTCGGCCGGTTCCAAACGTATCAAAGGTCAGTCGATGCCTTTTCATCAAGTAACAATCCATTATCCAGCAATTGTTCCACCATGGTAGATAAGTAAAACTTGCGGAAAAAGAAGACTACGAGCGCCATAAGTGAACTAAGAAATTGACAAAGATCACGAGGAAAATCTTTGCTTGACAAAGTCTAAGAGGGAGAAAGGCAGAAAATTTGTAAGAATTTTGCAAAGATGTTTTCTTATACATTATGGCAAAAGGATGAAAGAAAACAGTAAGAAAATGTTTGACCAATTTTCAAGCAGTGTTGATTACCAAGAGTTGACCAATGTGAGGAGCATGGGAAAGCGTGTCCACATGTGGGAACTCATCTACAAACAATTATTTAGCTAAATATGCTTATTTTCGCTTTGAAAAGCATCAGTATGATTTCTGTTGTTTTTCTGCGTTTTGAAATATTCTAAAAATCTCTCCACATTAAAGGTTGGAAGAAGCTGTGGAAGACGAAGTTGATCCTCTCATCAAGCCCTGCCCATTGAAGCATATGGGTTTCAGTTTTGACCACCTTCAAAATTAGGGTTCTCAGCTGCAAATTAACATTTTTGCAGAAAACTCAAAACATATGTTCATTTGCTATTTCTTGATGCAATTGGTTTAACGCATAGCACAAAGGAGACCCTTGATAACTTTTTTGGTTGCACTACTCACAGATAAATTCTCTTGTTATGTAGATCAAAGAATGAGAGTCTGGCTCAATGTATATGGATGGCCCAGGTTGATTCTATCAGAGCCAAAGAGCCAATCCATCTAACCATTCAATTGGGACGATGATCATACGTAACCCAGATCAGAGATACAGGGGTAGGGATGGAGGAACGTGACGTTTTGCTTCTCCCAGAAGCATAAACGCTGACCATAAAATTGAGACAAAGGCTTTAAAAAAGCTCAAAAACCAGATTTGGCGCACAGCATCATATGAGACTATTGCATAGGGAGGTATGAATGATTACTCAACACTGCCTTCTAGCTCCAGTGATTAGACACCACAAGAGTGTAAGTTTTTTAGCAGGCGATCTCAGGAAGAATCAGGTAGTCGTAATCAAAATGCGTCTTTAAGGCTACCAATGGAGTTTTGGCGTCCACTGCCAAGCAGCCCATGCATGTTAGTCATGATCAACAAGTATCTGAAGCTCAAGCTAATGGGTTGGGGACCAATGCAACTGCAGTAATCAAGCTTATTCAGGCGAATGGCCTCTTCAGTTCTTCCAATGACTGTGAACAATTGGCTGAGTTTAGAGAAAACAATGGTCATACTCCAAAGTTGAAGGACAGAGTAGTGCTGTCATTTTCCAGGAAACAGGAGATGGTGCACTCATCCCCTTTGGACAAGGACAGATTAAGATGAGTGCCAATTCTATGAAATTGGATGAAGTACCTGGCCTACCACAAGGACCATTACATCAACCAAGATGGTGTCAATTACACAATACCTTGATAGAGACTTTTCTGGAGCCTTGTGTCATTCGGAGTGCCGACAGAGATGACATGCCTCTTCCATATTCTCATATCGCTTGGGATATCAAGAACCGCAAAAGGCTTGTATCTTCTCTTCCCTAGGGAAGTGTAGAGTAAATGATGTCCTCAATGTTGGCAACGTATTGAATAATTCCTCAAATTCCTCATGCTTGTTGCAATTTTCAGTTCCATAATGGGACCAGACATCAACCAAGATGGTGCCATTTACGTAGTACCTTGGCAGAGACTTATTTGGAGCCTTGTGTCATTGGGAGTGAACAGAGATGATATGCCTAGGGATATCAAGAACCACAAAAGGCAGCATCTAGTAAATGATGTGATCAATGTGAACCAATGAGCCTGCTCCACCTTCACGTATTGAAGCCAGTCTCAGATATTGTTAAACTAATGGATAGAACCATCAATTTAATATGCATGACTGTACAGAACCTGCACTATATAACTGTTTACTGACAAAAACATGGATTGAAACCCATGCTGATACTCATTGATGTATGGATAGATAGTGGAAAAACAACTTCGAGGCATTCAGAACATGCGATGCCGCAAAAAAAAACGCTTAGTATTTAGGCTGTCTCTTTTTGGTGCACTCCCATTTTTTCTGCTCCTTGTTAGGCATATTCCTGGCAACAACTACAAAGTTGTGCTTCGCAAGCCAAAAGCATTTGATATTTTCTGCGGCATTGCATTCATCCAAGAAAGCTCTTGCTTTCCCTTCGCTACAAGTGTTCCATTCTTTCCCAAGTGGACAAATATTTTTGCAGTGGAGCCGACACGCATGGTTGGCTTTGATGCCTTCTGTCTGGCAGATGTGCAGTGTTTCTATGTTTTGGCAGCCTGTCTTTGAGACTTTGCCTACTGTCGACATGCATAATTGTTTTTAAGACTTAGCTTACTGTCGACACACATGGTGGAGAACACAAATGGTTGGCTTTGATGCCTTCTGTCTGGCAGATGCGCAGTGATTTTATGTTTCGAGTGGCCTGTCTTTGAGACCTTGCTTACTGTCGATCTTCTTTCCAAAGATCTGAATATGATTCTCAGAAAATGGATGACCACCAGCTTGAATATTTTTCGCGCTGTTTTCAGCGTTCTTGGCATGGACAACTCTGTCTGACATTCTACTCATTTGAGGTTTCCACCAGTGTGTATTAGCATTACTGAAAAGTAGTGTGTGCTCAAACCCGATGGACCTTTCTAATCTCTCCTCCAAGGGCGTTAATTATCAGTGTACCTCCTACCATTTCATATGGCTTTTAGAGCATAAAATCTTGACATAGTCAGCTACTCAATTCTACCTCATCAATAAGCTCGATTAGTGAAACATCTGTTTTTTCGCATTTCTTCTGATAAGCAAGATTCTCTTTCTCCAATACTTTGATGGTCTTTGACATCTGTCACAAACAAGAAAGGTGGCAAGAAAATCAGACATCAATCCATGCTAACCTAATATACTGCTTCAAGAAAGTTTTAGCCCCTAACTTAAAAGAAAGCTTTCAGGGTTACCTTCTCCATTTGAGATTTGAATGAAGCAAATACTTCATTGCTCTTTGTTAACATATCCTGCAATAATAAAGCAAGCTTCTTCAGCATTTCATCAGCATTGCAAACATGGAGAGAAACGGGCAAAGCCTCCCCTAACATCCAATTAACAGCCTCTAACCTAGTAATATCTCACGATTCAGCTATTTAGTAAAATCATTAGCAAACTTGTCCTTTGACAACCACAGTGGACAATCCATCCCAACTAAAGAGTTAAGGTTAAGCTGCAGTAATAGATTCATTTTAAAAATTTGCACATTTCTATATCAACACAGCTCTACCAATCTTTGAGCTTGATACCTGAAATTGTTCAAACTTCTCCCCGTACATTGCAAGCCGTCCCTTTTGAACTTCCTCAGTTTGAAGCAGTTGTGAGATGTGCTCAGTAAGACTACTGAGTTTGGCTTCTCCTTGCCTGTTGATTTCCTCTTGCTGCTTTAATTTCACCTCCAAAATCTGATATTCAAGTGCCTTGGTCTTCAGCTGCACGAGACAAAATGCGCATTTGGCCCAACAATTTTCCTGAATGAAGAAATTTTGAGACAATAAATGCACACCTGCTGGGAATATTGTTGCTCTTGAAACTCAAACTGCCGAGTCAGCTGTCGTAACTTTTCCTGCAATCTGTGAGAGCAAATGATATAGCCCCTCCTTTTGCTTATCATGAAGAGATTGGCATAGTGATCAATACAAATACAGTATGTGCGTGTGTGCGTGCGTACGTGCGTGTGCGTGTGCGTGCGTGTGTTATCGACGCATTGGCAATGTATGGGCTTGCGGCTGGTCTTCGAGTCAATTTCCACAAATGAAAGCTTTTGCCGCTTCCTCGTGATTGGCATTCTATGTTGTGGCCACTGGCCAGGTAAGATTATTCCTCTGAATGTGATTGCGAGGCAATTGGGGTATCGCATTGGCTGGAATGTCACTCATACTCAATAAGTGGATTGGGTTATGCAACGCTTGAATGTCAAACTGCATTACTGACAATTATCCACATGGTCCACATGTTCGTCTACGAATCATTCAAAGTCTGTTGATGGCTTATGTTCAGTTTTATTTGCCATTGTTACATTGGCCTAGCCACCGTCTCACTTCTCTTATGTCAGATATCTTGTCTCATCTGTAGTGAACTCATGCTCACAAAAGAAGCTTGCCTCTAATGTCAATGGGAAAACTCTGCACTCCTGAGTCCTAAACGATTTGGCGGGCTGAATATCTTGGATTTGCGCACACATGCTCTTGCCAGAAAGGCCATGTTGTTGCCAGCTCTAGTGCAACAAACTCGGCCTTTGACTCTTATGGTTGCCTCATTGTGCCAACATGTTGTTACTTCCTCATTTGGTCATTGGCAATCGTCTCTCTAGGAGATCGTATTTGGCAAGATGGATTCCTGGGTGTTCGTTTACTTCCAATTTGATTTCTGCTTGGAAACACCTTACATTTCATTTATCATGGCCGACAGCTGTAACCGGCCTGTTAACTTCAAAAAGGGCGGAAGACTTTACTTCAAACCTTGATTTAGCTTTTACCCATTATTAGTCGTCTATTCTACCTGTGCTATAATGACACAAGAGAGGGGAATGGGATACAGATGCTAGAATGCATCTGTATGCGAGTCAGACACTAGATTGGCCCCTAAATAGGCGTCCCTTTCGGTATTTCTTTATTCTTTTACAGTTAAGAGGAAGTACAAAGAGTGCTTATAGCACTAAACCTGTATCCCGCAGTTCTTAACCTATATCCCGCAGTTTCTATCTTGTTTGGAGGAATTTGGGCAACATAACGACGCAGAACCCTACCCAAAACAATCTGCAAGTACAGAATCCTAAGGAGACTACTGTCCTTGTCCCGATTCCACTTTTAATTGACCAAAACAGCGCATAACCAGCCTCTGTAATTTCTGGTTATTGACTGGTTTTTCTCTGTTTTCAACTCCCTGTAGCCCCTGCACTGTTCCCTGCACCTTGGGCTAGTTACCCCTTGAATTTGGAAGGATTTAGGGCATCGAAACAGCCCCAAACCTGCAAAAATCAGAGTTCCGGGAATCCTAATCTGTATCCAACAATACAACACCTGTTTTGGCTAAATTTTGGCAGCACAACGACTCCAAAATTGACCCCAAACAATTCCCAACACTGGAACTTGATTCAACTAACAAAAACCCTCTGATTCCAACTCAAAAAGAGCAATTACAGCTAGCTGGAATTTCTGGTTTTTCACTTGTTTTGAGTCCCAACACTTCCCAGAAGTGTTCTCTGACAATTGGGCACTGTTCCCAATGCATCTGGCATCCGTACGACTGCAAAACAGTAAATTTCATACCGCTGTATTTTCTGGTTAGGATCTGTTTTTTACCCAATTTCAGCTGTCAAGTGTCCCTGCACTGTTCCCAATGCCTTGTACGTGCCCCTTGATTCTGGCATGATTCCGAGCACAAAACAGTCCCAAAACAGCCCAAAATCAACAATAAAACAGTGCTGATATTTGTGTGTTTACTTAAGAGGTTATCACCCTCTTGTTTCCCTGCTTTGGAGTAGCAGTTAGCTACTCCTGTTCCTGTTCAGGGAGGCTCTTGCCTCAGCAATAGAGCATCAAACCACAAGACTGTACATGGTCAATCTGATGAGCCCATTAGAGGGGCATAACCATAAAGAATAGGGGAGAGAGAGAGAGCAGTGAGAGGTGTGCAGGTCATGACATCCTGCACCTCACTGTACATAGAGGGTAAGCCAACACTGCATTGAAGCTCTCCCACCTGTGACAGAACTCAAAAACGCGCTCACAACTGAAAATCACGTTTTTTCCTTCTCTTTAAGTAGTAAACTGGCCTCAGAGTGCCAAGTGTCACTCATTTGTACATTTTTTCGCTTTAGACCCTCGGGTCTAAAAATATCTCACCTGCAGCCTCTGTCGACTTGGCCACAGAGTAACAAAATGATCCCCATGTCAAACTGCACGTAATGACGCGAAGACATTTTGCCGTCCAAAAATAGCAATCCCTAAAATTTAGGAGTTTCTGCCATTACATTCTTCTAGGTCATCTGACCCTCTTTGTACACTGCAGCCACACCCAGAACTGAAATGTAGCCTATGTAGCAAAGGATTCCGCTTTGACTGGCCAATGACCCCACTTTGGCTAACCATAGTCCTTGTCCAACCTTAGTGCTCTTTAGCCCTCAGGCCTGGACTCTCTCTGAACAGTTCCACACTGGCTATGCAATGCAAGGCAGTTAGATTTCCAGAGGGGTGTTTCCAAAAGGTAAAACAAACGAAATTCCCCAAAGAAAGAAAAAATAAACAAAAATGGAATTGCCACTGGCTGGTGACATATCCCACTCTTGAAATCTCAAACTTCCTCGTTTGCACCTATGTCGTACATGCTTACAATCAGCACTCGGGTGTCCAGACACCATGTCAACACATGTACGACACATACATGCTCACAGTCAACACCTCGTTGACACATGTATTGCTTGCGTGTGAACCCTGTCCCAATGACATAGTGGAAGCGTCACACTCTGCCATTGCTTTGAGTCCATAACTTTCCAATGACAAAATGGAAGCGTCACATTTTGCCACTGTCTTTTAGTACACGTTGGATCCAGTAACCTTTCGAGAAGACTCACGTGAACGCATTGTGAATCTTCCAACTCTCAGGCAATTTCAGTCTTTATGCAACATCACTGATTTGCATACTGAGCATCGAAAACAATCTTTCTCTGCTCTTCATCTTGATCTTTGGAGATTAACCTGTGATCTACCCTTATGCTGTCACTTTTATTGGGCTGAGAATTCTCTTTTACACCCAATTTTGGCAGCATAGCTGTAGCCTCACCCAATTGGCACCAGAAATCCACATATCCAAGTGATTATCCACGCATAATAGAGCACTTTTGCAAACCTGTCCTGGAAATTCAGCACGCTGAACTCTCTGTTTTTAGCTCCTAAAATGCTCTAAATCACTTGTATTACTGTCCTCTAGCTTCACCGAAGCTCTTGGGACAAAAAGGCATCAAATAGAGTCAAAACCCTAAATCTGCAAAAAAATACAACAAGCTGTATTTCCTTCTTTCAGGCTCTGTTTTGCGTGCCAATCGCACCAATTCGTAGCCTTTGATCTTCTGCATCAATAGGACTACTTGCCCTTTGATTTACACGAGATTTCTCACAAGAAATCTTGTTAAATCATCCTGTACCTGTTTTGAATTAGCCTTTAGCTAATTCGGTACCTGTATGAAATCATTCCAAGTGGAAGGAGTCTGTCCTTGTAACAACAGTGTATTCCACCACTGACTTGCATTTTTTTCCAGAAAAGTGGCAGCTTTCCTGACTTTAAATGCTCCTTCCAACAAATGCTTTGTCAAACTGTTCGAGGAAAGAGAAAACCTTTGTCCTCTCATCAAAGCCATTGAATGTGTCAATGGACTCACTGATCATCTTCTTTGTATTGCTTTAGCTTATCCATTGACTCCAAATTGTCAAAAGAGACAGTTTGCATAATGGGTACACCTGTGGGAGCCATATGTACTCCATGGCCAGTAACATGTTGATGTCCAGGTGTCATATTCACTGATGGGATTGAAAAACCAGCCATACCCAAGTTGCCTTGTGACACCCCAAACTCACCTTGTGTGCCCTAAAATCCTGGGTGCAAACCAATGTTTGCATACATGGGGTTGGGCACCATGCTTTGCATACCCCTAAACACTGTTCCTGGCATGCCAAAACTACATTGAACTTGATGTGCTATTGATGAAGATTGTATGAACTCCATAAATCTTGGATTCTCCATCAATTGCTTGAACATGGTCACAACAGTAACAACCTGCAAAGCTTTCTCTGCTTGGCCTGAACTCTCGCCAATTTCATGTGCAGTTGGAATAGGTTGTCTATGCTCTGAAGAGGAACCCTCTTCCTTGTTGCCATCCATCCTGTATCCAAAGAAAGACTCGTAGCCTTTCTAACCTGTATCCAAAGAAAGACTCTTGTAGCCTTTCTCACCTGTAAATCCAAAGAAAGACTCGTAGCCTTTCTCACTTGTATCCAAAGAAAGACTCTCGTAGCCTTTCTCACCTGTAAATCCACTCGATATACTTTCAAATTCTCGGTGTTTTCAAGGTCATCCCAAACTCTCTGTGTCTTTAACCCAAACTGACCAATGCTCACTTTTTGAGGAAAAAGTGATTTAATCCCATCGATGGAGCCATGTAACCGGCCTATTAACTTCAAAAAGGGCGGTAGACTTTACTTCAAACCTTGATTTAGCTTTCACCCATTATTAGTCGTGTATTCTATCTGTGCTATAATGACACAAGAGAGGGGAATGGGATACAGATGCTAGAATGCATCTGTATGCGAGTCAGACACTAGATTGGCCCCTAAATAGGCGTCCCTTTCGGTATTTCTTTATTCTTTTACAGTTAAGAGGAAGTACAAAGAGTGCTTATAGCACTAAACATGTATCCTGCAGTTCTTAACCTATATCCCGCAGTTTCTATCTTGTTTGGAGGAATTTGGGCAACATAACGACGCAGAACCCTGCCCAAAACAATCTACAAGTACGGAATCCTAAGGAGACTACTATCCTTGTCCCGATTCCACTTTTAATTGACCAAAACAGCGCATAACCAGCCTCTGTAATTTCTGGTTATTGACTGGTTTTTCTCTGTTTTCAGCTCCCTGTAGCCCCTGCACTGTTCCCTGCACCTTGGGCTAGTTGCCCCTTGAATTTGGAAGGATTTAGGGCATCGAAACAGCCCCAAACCTGCAAAAATCAGAGTTCCGGGATCCAACAATACAACACCTGTTTTGGCTAAATTTTGGCAGCACAACGACTCCAAAATTGACCCCAAACAATTCTCAACACTGGAACTTGATTCAACTGACAAAAACCCTCTGATTCCAACTCAAAAAGAGTAATTACAGCTCGCTGGAATTTCTGGTTTTTCACTTGATTTGAGCCCCAACACTTCCCAGAAGTGTTCTCTGACAATTGGGCATTGTTCCCAATGCATCTAGCATCCGTACGGCTGCAAACAGTAAATTTCAGACCGCTGTATTTTCTGGTTAGGACCAGTTTTTGATCTAATTTCAGCTGTCAAGTGTCCCTGCACTGTTCCCAATGCCTTGGACTACATGTCCCTTGATTCTGGCATGATTCCGAGCACAAAACAGTCCCAAAACAGCCCAAAATCAGCAATAAAACAGTGCTGATTTTTGTGTGTTTACTTGAGAGGTTATCACCCTCTCGTTTCCCTGCTTTGGAGTAACAGTTAGCTACTCCTGTTCCTGTTTAGGGAGGCTCTTGCCTCAGCAATAGAGCATCAAACCACAATACTGTACATGGTCAATCTGATGAGCCCACTAGAGGGACATAACCATAAAGAATAGGGGAGAGAGAGAGAGCAGTGAGAGGTGTGCAGGTCATGACATCCTGCACCTCACTGTACATAGAGGGTAAGCCAACACTTCATTGAAGCTCTCCCACCTGTGACAACACTCAAAAACGAGCTCACAGCTGAAAATCACGTTTTTGCCTTCTCTTTAAGTAGTAAACTGGCCTCAAAGTGCCAAGTGTCACTCATTTGTGCATTTTCCCGCTTTAGACCCTCGGGTCTAAAAATATCTCACATGCAACCTCTGTTGACTTGGCCACAGAGTAACATAATGATCCCCATGTCAAACTGCACGTAATGACGCGAAGACATTTTGCCGTCCAAAAATAGCAGTCCCTAAAATTTAGGAGTTTCTGCCATTACATTCTTCTAGGTCATCTGACCCTCTTTGTACACTCCAGCCACACCCAGAACTGAAATGTAGCCTATGTAGCAAAGGATTCCGCTTTGGCTGGCCAATGACCCCACTTTGGCTAACCATAGTCCTTCTCCAACCTTAGTGCTCTTTAGCCCTCAAGCTTGGACTCTCTCTGAACAGTTCCACACTGGCTATGCAATGCAGGGTAGTTAGATTTCCAGAGGGGTGTTTCCAAAAGGTAAAACAAACGAAATTCCCCAAAGAAAGAGAAAATAAGCAAAAATGGAATTGCCATTGGCTGGTGACAACAGCTTCGAGGTTTCCCACTTGTAAATTAATTCAAACAGATTTACAAGAGAGAGAGAGAGAGAGAGAGAGAGAGAGAGAGAGAGAGAGAGAGAGAGAGAGAGAGAGATGAAATGAAATGAAATGTTATATTAACATCTTCAAAAGGCCAGAATGACCTATGAGACCAAACTGATACAAAAGTGGTGAATCTGTTACAATGTCTGGGCACCTTAGTACTAAAGTACTAAATGTGAAAAGTGTGAAAGTGTGAAAATAAATGTGAAAAACTAAATATAAAGTATTAAATAAACTTCTTAGGAGCATTCTGAGTATCTGGCTAGAATGCTTCTAATCCTTTGTTGTAGTCTTCTCCGGTGAAGTGTGCTTCTGCATCTCAGTCGTGGTCGTCTCGATTTCCTAAGCTCAATCGCCCTGTCAATGAGGGTGCCTTTGGTATGAATGTGGGTACTCCTTTGTGCTGGCTGCTGGCCTCTTGCTTCTCCTTCCACTCCTGCTTCTCTCGATCCGAAGAAATCTGTGATCTGCCTCTGAGGCTGTAGTGCTCTTTGTCTTCTCATTAGATTATCCTTGTGCCGATGTAGTTCCAGTAGGTACAAGCCTAAGCATCTTTGATCTTGGTATTGCATGACTCTATCTAGAGGTCCAAAGCCTTCTTTAAATAGGCAATGGAAACGCCCACGTATCTCATAGTATACGGTGCAATGGCATATGTAGTGTAATTCTGTATCCGGCTCCATTCCGCATAACTTGCAAATTCTGCTCTCAGGTGGGATTTCCTAAATCTGCCAAATTCAATTTCCAGCTCGTGTGAGGATGTACGAATCTGACCAATAGCACATCTCAAACCATGAGACAGGTGGGTATCCATGTAGCTCGGGCGAATCACAAATCCATCTTCAGATAGCTGTAGGAAGTTTTCTTTGTAGTCGGCCATCTTCGTGCCCAATTCTTGTGTAGGGTCTACCCATGTCCTCTTAGTATCCAACTGTATAAGATCCTAACGGATGATTTTATTAATCTCCGTTCGTGTAATTGCCAGTGATGGAGCCTCAAGAGAGTATTGGAAGGGGGGTAATCTTTCCATACTTAACCCGTGTCTCTGAAACCACGAGGACAGTTGCGCATACCAGCATGATGTATCCCCTTTCATTGCTAATTGTCGAGAGAATTCGAGGGCCAGTCTAGTATATCGGCAATTATTTGTATCCCACAAACCATGTATAAAGGACACTGATCTGGTAAGAGCTTCAATTTCTATCGGAGGGGCAGCTGGTTCCGCTCGGGTCATCGCATGTGGTACGGAGGCCTTGGCTCTAATCATTCGGGAAATCATAGATACCAAAGGCCTCTCCATTGACTTCCAATTATCCTGATCCATAGATGGTCCCGAAATCTGGACCCCATAAAGCATAGCCGAAGCCACCACAGTATCAAAGAGCCAAAGTTTTGTTCGTGGTTCCTGAAATTGCACTTGTGAACACATCCTCTCCAACCCTCCCAAGGCCGTAGAGGCTCTGGACAATCTAGCATCCGCTGCTTTCTTAAGAGTAAACTTCGGTCCTGCAAATACCACACCAAGGTATGTGTATGCATCTGTGTACTCTACTGTATCCTGGCCATATGCAAATGTAGGTGCCGATCTCCTAACCCACTACGGTGTGGTGTTAAACACCATAACTTTGGTTTTTACCCAAGTTTACCGACAGTCCACTGTCCTCCGCGAATTTATGTAATGCATCTAGCTGCCTCTGCATTCCATCAGGTGATTCTGCTAGCAATACAATATCATCTGCATACAACAACAAAGGGATCCATGACCCTGCAAGTTGAGCACCTCTGTCACCCTCTCTATCAATGTAATCTGATACCTCATCTATGTACATACCAAATAAAGTAGGGGACAGTGGGCATCCCTGCTTTACTCCAACGGTGGAATGAACAATGTCGGAATCCCCTTCTGGAGTACGTACATAACCAGTTACTGACCCGTATAAGGCCATGATCCCCCAAATAATCTCTTTGGGGACCCCTAACTCTTGCATCCTGCGCATCAATCTGGCCGTTGGTACTGTATCAAAAGCTTTCCGAAAATCCACAAAGCAACAATACATCCTTCTCCCGCTTGCTCTTCCTTCCTCAATAATGGCTCTGAGCGTAAGAATATGATCTAAAGTGGAATAACCCCTCCTGAATCCAGCTTGTCCTGTTGCCCTTATGCCCTCATTCTCTGCCTATCTACTCAATTTTTGTTCAAGAATGGATGCGTACAGTCGGGTCAATGTGTGACCTACCATAAAGGTACGGTAGTTCCCGGGTATCATAGGATCCCCTGACTTGAAAATAGGTACGATAGTAGATAATTTCCAAGATTCAAGTAATCCTTCACACATGACCCAATTAAACAGACAAGCAAGGACTTCTGTAAGTAGATCCCTGGCATGGATCAGATGTTCTGCTACTAAACCATCATGATCATATGCTCTTCTTGTCTTCATCTTATCAATGGCTTCTTTCACCGTTTCCGTAATAAAGAAAGTACTAGTAGTAGGGCATGGCTCTAGTGGATCTGGTAATGGAGACTGTCCAGATACCATATATAATGATGTTACATATTGACCCCAAATCTCAGGAGAAGTAATTGTCGAAGGCGGTGAGTGCTCGTGAAATAAACGCCAGGCCTCATGTGAGTCCTGACTCAAGAAGAGCTGATATAAATCCTTCTCCAGTTTGGCTAAAAATGCCCTTTTCTTGCGACGTACTATACGCCGAAGAGCAATCCAAGACTGTTTATATGTGAAGATCCCAAGTGTAAGCTCTTTCTAGACCTGGGTTCTCGTCTCTCTGCATTCCTCGTCATACCAACTGTTTTGAGGCATGTTCCCAGATCCTCTCTTCTGATCAGGTTGAGTATGTGGGTATGCCTCTTGTGCTGCTCCATGTAGTATCTTTGTTAACTGAGAAGTAATCTCCTCTACAGTACATACTGGCTCAGCTGCCCACATCCTATTATAGATCTTTTCCACATAGACTGAATCAGTCTCTGGCGTGAAAGTATATCTTGTGTGTGTCTTCTTCCTTTGTACTTGAGAGGCATTGTATTGGAAGGAGATTGATAAGGTCAAGAGAGCATGATCCACTGCAATCCCAACCGGTCTGGATCCCAACCGGTCTGGATCCCACCTTAAAGTCCTCGATACTAGAAATAAAGCTTGGTGAAGTCATGACATAATCCACTGTACTGGCCCCATGCCTGTGCGGGAAGCATGTGAATCCCCAGATAAAGGGAAATTCTCTAGACCATTAAGTATGGCCAAACCATGTATAGTTGCCATCTCCATGAGATGTCTCCCATATTCAATGTGTTCTTTATCCTGTGAGTTTCTTGTAAGCCCCCTCTGTGATAAATCCACTTCTCTGAGCATTTCTTCAGAAGGATCATAGAATGCTACTTGAGAGTTGGCCGTTTTGGCATTAAAGTCTCCTAAGAAATGAAATGAAATGAAATGTTATATTAACGTCTTCAAAAGGCCAAAATGACCTATGAGACCAAAGCGTTACAATGTGGTGAATCTGATACAAAGACAGAGTGACAAAATGAAATGAAAAAATGATAAAATAAAAGTACTATGGGATCCTAAACTGGTAGGTGTGAACTAAGCAGCTAGCTAGCTGGGATAGCTAAATCACAAGTCACAAGAGATCCAGCATCGGTCACTGGCAGATCTCATCAATCTTCTCCATGGACAATAGTCTGACCGCGCGTCGTGCATGTCGGGCCAAAGTGATTCGAATCCTCTGATGTAGCCACCGTCGATGCTGTGTAGTCCTCCGCAATCGTGGGCGTCTGGATCTCCCCAGCTCAGTCCCTCAATCGATCAATGTGCCTCTGGTGTGAGGCAACAAGATCTGTTGTGGTAGTAGCTCCTCTGGGTGTCCAATGTCTGCTCTAAAGAAGTCTGTGATGTGTCTCTGAGACTGGCTAACCTCTCCTCTCATCAGGCTCTCTCTGTGTCTGCCCAACTCGAGCAGGAACAAACCCAGGCATCTCTGATCCTCGTACCTCATGACTCTGGAGAGTGGTCCAAGCCCTCTTTGAACAAGCAGTGGAAGCGGCCTCGTATCTCGTAGTAGACGGGGTAGTGGCATGTGTAGTGTAACTCTGTCTCAGGCTCCATGTCACAAAGGGTGCATGTCCTGTCCTCTGCTGGCACTCCGCTGTATCTCCCGGTCTAGATCCGCAGTTGGTGCGAGGATGTGCGTATCTGGCCAATGGCACACCGTATCCCATGAGACAGGTGGGTGTCCATGTATTTGGGCCTCGTCACAAAACCGTCCGCCGTAAGCTGGAGAAGATGCTCTCTGTAGAAAGCCATCTTCGTGCCCAGCTCCTATGTTGGTTGTATCCATGTCCTCTTGGTGTCTAGCTGAATCAGGTCCTGGCGGATGAGCCTGGCGGTCTCGGACTATGTAAGAGTCAGAGAGGGTGCATCCAATGAGTACTGGAAGGGGGGCAGTCTCTCTATACTGAATCCATGTGCCTGGAACCATGACGTCATCTCCCCATACCAACATGCTGTGTCTCCCTGCTTGGCTAACTGTCGAGAGGACTCAAGTGCAAGGTGGGCGTATCTGTCTTTGGGAAGTTCCCATAAACGGTGTAGGAAGGATACAGATATGGTGAGCGCCTCAACTACTAGTGGGGGGGCAGCTAGCTCTGCTCGGACAATGGCACATGGTACTGAAGCCTTGGCTCTAATGAGCCGCGAGATCATAGAGACCAGAGGCTTCTCCATGTCCCCCCATCCATCAGTACGACCTGCTCTCCCATGATGATCCAATGAAGGCCCCCATATCTCAGCTCCATAGAGCAATACAGAAGCCACCAAAGTGTCAAAGAGCCAAAGCTTCGTCCGAGGCTCCTGAAACTAAACCTGTGAACACATCCTCTCCAGTCTCCCCAATGCCGAATGGGCTCTGGTCAATCTAGTCTTTGTTGCTCTCCTCAAAGAAAATGCAGGTCCACTAAAAACCACCCCAAGGTAAGTGTAAGCATTTGTATATTCCACTGTCTCCTGGCCATATGTGAATACGGGCGATGACCTCTTGATCCACTGTGGGGTGGTATTAAAAACCATGACCTTGGTTTTACCAAGGTTGACAGACAAGCCACTCTCATGGGCAAACATATGCAAAGCATCCAAGTGACGTTGCATCCCCTCCGGAGAGTCAAAGATCAACACAATATCATCAGCATATAACAATAGCGGAATCCATGTCCCTGCCACCAGCGGTGCCCCTCTATCCCCATCTCTCTCAATGTAGTCAATTACCTCATCCACATACATACCAAATAGAGTAGGAGAGAGCGGGCATCCCTGCTTCACCCCAATAGTGGAGTGAACCGGTGTAGATAGACCCTCTAAGGTGCGTACATGCCCTACTACTAATCTGTACAGTGCCATGATCCCCCGAATGAGCTCTGTGGGTTCTCCCATCTCCTGTAATCTGCGCATCAATCTAGCTCTGGGTACTGTGTCAAATGCTTTGCGGAAGTCCACAAAGCTACAATAGATCTGTCTCCCATGGGATCTGCCTTCCTCGATGATGGCCCTGAGTGTCAAAATATGGTCAAGAGTGGAGAAACCTCTCCTGAACCATGCCTGCCCAACAGCACGCATTCCCTCCCTCTCTGGCCACCTACTCAGTTGCTGCTCAAGAATGGATGCGTACAACTGTGCCAATGTGTGTCCAATCATGATAGTGCAATAATTTCCAGGCTCCATAGGATCTCCTGACTTGAAGATAGGTATGATTGTAGACAGGCTCCAAGTATCAGGCAAGCCCTCACACATGGCACGGTTAAACATAACTGCTAGAAGCTCTGCTAGTAAATCTCTGGCATGCATGAAATGCTCAGTCACTAAGCCATCATGATCATATGCCATCCCAATCCTCATCCTGTCAATGGCCTTCTTCACCATCTCAGCGGTGAAAAAGGCACAATGTGTGGGCATGCATCGCGGGGGTCGGGAAGGGGCTGCTGTCCAGAAACTGTGTACAAAGATGATGCGTACCGACCCAAGGTCTCTATAGAGGTAATGGCAAGGGAGGGAGACTGCTCATGAAAGAGTCTCCATGCCTCACGCGAGTCTTGACTCAAGAATAGCTGGTATAAATCCTACTCTAGTCGAGCCAAACATGCCCTCTTCTTCTGCCGCACTAGGCGTCGGAAGTCAATTTGTGACTGTCTGTGTGACGTCCTGCAAAAGCACTTCCCTCTGAAGTCTAGCTCTAGTCTGACGGCATTCCTCATCGTACCAGCTGTTCTGAGGCATGCTCCCATAACGTCTCTGCTCAGGCTGTGTGTGTGGGTATGCCTCTACTGCTGCATCATGTAATGTCTGTGTCAGTATGGTAGTAAGCTCCTCCAGAGGTCACCCCGGCTCCTCAGTGGATAGGTGCCTGTAAATCCGTCTATGTATACAGAATCTGTCTCCCGCGTGAAGGTGTAGCGAGTAGGGGCTACTACCCGTGGAATGTGTGCTACATTGAATTGGAAAGAGATGATCATCGACACAATAGCATGATCCACTGCCACCCCCACAGGTCTAGGCCCAACTATGAGATCCTGTATACTAGATATGAGGCTCGGCTGTGCCATGACATAATCCACCGTGCTGGCTCCATGTCTGTGTGGAAAGCATGTGAAGCCTCCCGCATCGGGAACTCTCTGTAGGCCATTCAAGATGGCCAATCCATGTGCAGTCCCCATGTCTATCAAGTGTCGCTCTAATCTCCGCTCTAATCTCTGGCATTACCTCCTGCATATGAGCGATCTGTGAGAGGGTAAGATCATCCCCGAGAAACATGCCCGTTTTCTTAAGAGTTGGTCTCTTCTTAAAAAAGTCCTTCGCTTCCATGGAGGAAAAACGAAGGATGAGTGCCCTTTCTTTCGAGGTTTCCCCCTTGCTCCAATTTTTCTTGTTGCCCACTCTCCATGCTCTTGTGTGCATCGGCTCATGGACCCCCATCAAAGCCATGAGTTCTTTTACCTCTTCGTCCACATTATCTTTGTCTTTAAGGCCGCAAATTCTCACATGTAGAGAGCGCACACGCCTTCTTTGCTCCTCTTCTAGTGTCATGTTAATTATGGTGGGTGTGGACGTTGTTGTTTCCTTGCTTTTTCCCTTCTTGGCAACCTCAATCCATTTCTCGGCCTCATTTGCCTTCTGTTGAGTTTTTGTGATAACGTCCACCCAAGAGGTCGTCAATTCTCCTTCTTCAAGTGTGTTTCGTGAGCGTGCCTCGGCGAGCTCCTTCTTGAGTGATGCAATCTCTCCGTCCTGGGCCGTCATCCGATCTCCCATTGCCGCGATCTTGCTTTCTTGGGCCAAAACGCGATCCTCGAGCATTCTTATTGTCCCTAATAGTTGGCGGTTGATATTGTTAATGGTTTCGACCATTTCTTCTTTGCATTTTGAAATTGCATCTTCTAATGGGTCGGCCTTATCATTTTGCTTCATGTTTGACCGGTGTCTAAAACGAGGAAAAATTGGTCTCCACGCACACGTGCTTCCACATTATGCATACATGTTCCACACTAAGCCTACATGGCGCATTTCCTGCAATTTCTACGAAATACGACCAAAGTGACAAAAGACCCTGTATGTAATTTCTACAATTTGAATTTTTGCAATTACTGAAAATCCTGTAGATTCCCTGAACTCTGCAGCGATTTCTGATTTTGGGCGGATCGTCTGTTGCTGCTGTACCTTCTACTGCTGTACTTGTTGTTGTCCCTTCTGTTGTTGTTGTACCTGTGAGGCGCGGGGGGGGGGAGGGGTTTGTGGGCAGCAGTGGGCTTCTTCAGTGGGTCAGCACGCAGGTGCAGTCAGCGCAGCATGTGCAGCAGCGCGCAGGTGCAGCAGTGGGCTTCTTCAGAGGACAGCGCGCAAGTGCAGTCAGCGCACAGGTTTTGGGACAGCGAGAGAGAGCTATCGACTTCTGCAGCAAACCCTTAAAGCGACGTGAACCCTAATTTGTCTGTTGCAGACTGACGCGAACTCTAATCTGCCAATTCCTAATCTGTTGCAAACTGACGCGAACCCTAATTTGGCTGTTGTAGACTGACGCGAACCCTAATCTGCCAGTTCCTAATCTGCTGCAAACTTACGCGAACCCTAATGCTGCAGATGGGGCCAGTCAACAAGCACCTGCGCGCTCAGCAGCACCCGCCATTAGAGAGAGAGAGAGAGAGAGAGAGAGAGAGAGAGAGAGAGAGAGAGAGAGAGAGAGAAATGAAATGAAAAGAAATGTTATATTAACGTCTTCAAAAGGCCAAAATGACCTATGAGACAAGAGCGTTACAATGTGGTGAATCTGATACAAAAGTCTGAGAGAGAGAGAGAGAGAGAGAGAGAGAGAGAAAGAAAGAAAGAAAAGAAAGAAAGATTTTTAACGTCTATGTCAGGCCGAAATCGGCCTATGAGACAAATCAAATGTACATGGTGTGTATGTCATCCGTCTATCGGAAAGACAAATGAAACAAAAACTGATACAAAACTGAACTGAGTGTAGGTAGTGGGGTATCTGAGGAGGGATGGAGCTCTATCTCTAGGGGTATATGCATGTCTATATGCTCAAGGTAGTACAATCATGAGAATGCATCAAGCTATCTAGCTCCATCCTGTACTAATGGGGGGATGTAAGATGTGGTACATGGGCGGGTCTGGTGCCAAGGCTGCCCGGATGAAAGCTGTCGGGTCGGCCCTCATCCGGGCCACTCGCTCCTCAGTGGCACGGCGCTCCCGGGCTCGGATCTCCTCGATCTGTCGGTGGTGGGAGCTCGCGCCCCTGTAGCCTGTGACTCGTGGTCGTCGTCTAGCTCGGCTCACCTCCGCCTGTGGGAGTGTCACTCCCCTCTGAGTGTCTGATGGGGGAGGGGCGGTAATCCTCTGAAAGAAGTCTGTGAGCTGCGACTGTCTCCCCTCTGTCTGTGTAGCTGTGTGTGGCTGTAGTAGTGTGTCCCGATGGCTCTGTATCTCTAGTAAGAACCGTCCGAGCTGTCTCTGATCTCGAGAGTCCATGATCTCTCGGAGAGTGGGCTGTCCTCTGAATAGGGCCTCATACCTGCCTCTGATCTCAGTGTATGCTCTGCATCTACATACAAAGTGCTCCTCACTCTCCACCTCCTCTGTGCAGGCTCTGCAGACGCGCTCCTCCCTGGGAACACCAGTATGTCTCCCGATCTCAATCTCTAACCTGTGTGAAGCCACTCTCAGCTGACCAATCGCCACCCGTGAGCTATGTGGCATATATGTGTCCATGTAGCGTGGTCTCTGTATGAACCCCCCGGACAATATGGTGAGAAACTGGTCTCTGTAATCTGACATCCTCGTCCCCAAGCCAGGTGACTCCCAGACTCTCCTAGTGTATAGCTGCCACAGATCCTGTCTCAGTACCAAGTTCCTCTCACTGCGAGAGAGGTGAACATATGGTGAGTGGGGGTCGTACTGGAATGGTGGTAGGCTCTCCATGTCAAGACCGTGTCCCTCAAACCATGCTCTGACCTGTGAGTACCATGCTCTCTCATGCCCACTCTCTGATAGCTGTATAGCTGCCTCAAATGCTCTACGAGTAAGTCTGTCAGGAGGTAGCTCTCTCATCCTCTGGATGAAGCAGACTGTCTGGAATAGTGCCTCTACCACCATGGGTGGTGTGGCGAGCTCGGCTCTAATAATGTCATGTGGCACTGTCTTCTTGCTGCGGAGCAAGCGTGAGATCATACATACCTGTGGCCTCTCAAGCTGTGTCCACTGGTCAGCTGTCAATCCTGGTGCCCATATTGCCGCCGAGTACATCAAGGCCGGGGTGACTAAGGTGTCGAAAAGCCACCCCTTCGTGCGGGGTTCCTGAAAGTGTGCCTGGTGGCATCTCCGCTCTAGCATGGCCAGAGCTGCATATCCTCGGGTGAGCCTGTCAGCAGCAGCCTGCCTCATAGTGAAGGGTCCTGGTAGGCTGGTGAATGTGATGCCAAGGTAGACATAGGAGGTGACTACATCAACCTTTCCTCCTGCTGCTGTGAAGGTGGCAGCGCTCCTCACTGCACTAGATGTGTGAAAGATCATAACCTTGGTTTTGCCAAGGTTCACAGTCAACCCCCTGTGTGTGCTGAATTCGTCCAAGGCCTCAAGATGGCGTTGCAAGCCCTCGGGTGACTCTGAAATCAACACAATATCATCAGCATATAACATGATGTGGACCGGAGTACCTGCCAAGTCGCTCCCCTCTCCCCCTGCTCGCAGTATGTAGTCGAAGATCTCGTCGATGTAGAGCCCAAAGAGTGTCGGGGAGAGTGGGCATCCTTGCTTAACACCAATGGTGCTAGCAATGGTCTCTGAAAAACCGCCTAGGCAACGAACTCGACCCGTCACCTTCTCGTAGAGAGCATATATGGCCCAAATCATCTCTGTTGGTACCCCAATGCTGTGAAGGCGCTGGAAGAGTCTCTCGCGTGGGACTGTGTCAAAGGCCTTGCGGAAATCCACAAAGCAGCAGTAAAGCCTCTTCTTCCGCGCCTTTGCCCCATCAATGAGGCAGCGCAGAACGAAGATGTGATCAGTGGTGGAGAAAGCTCGTCTGAAACCTGCCTGGCCTGGAGCTCGTAAACCCTCGATCTCTGCGTAGCAGCTGAGCTGTGCCTCAAGTACTGCTCCATATAGCTTGGCCATCGTGTGGCCAATCATGATAGTCCTGTAGTTCCCTGGATCCAGGGTGTCGCCAGATTTGTGGATAGGCACTATGGTGTGCTGTGTCCACTCCTCTGGGAAGCCCTCCCCTATAGCCCGGTTGAAGACATGTGCAATCAACGGGGCTATAGTGGAGGCCGCATAAATGATGTGCTCACTCTGTAATCCAGTATGGTCAGCTGATCGTCTGTGCTGCATGCGGCGTATGGCCCTCTCTACCATCTGTGCTGTAAAGAAGGAGGAGCACGTGGGGCGTGGCTCGTGTGGCTGTGGGATAGGAGGCTGTCCTGGCACCTCGTAAAGTCGCTCTGCATAATCATGCCATATCTATGGATCCTCAATAGCTGTAGTCGGACGTGGCTCGCGCAGGGTGCGCCATGCTGTCGCGCTATCCATGCTCATGAATAGGCGGTATAGCTCAAGCTCCTGTGCCTCTTCGAATGCTCGCCGCTTTTGGCGTGTCAGCGTCTTCATATGCCGTCTGGCCTCTCTCTCTGTGATCTCTCCTAAGGCTCGCTGTGCGCGGAGGCATCGGTATAGCTCTCTGCACTCATCATCATACCAACGGTTCTGAGGCATAGTCCCGGGGGGGGGGAGTGCGTCCTGTGTGAGTGGTGTGGAAAGGAGCTAATAGCTGAAGTGTGGAGAACGGAAGAGATATGTGATGTGAGAACTGAGAGTGGTGTGGATGGGTGGAGGAGGCATAGGCCATGCTCGACCTCGGCCGAGTAAAGAGAGGCTAGCTCATGTGTGAAATGGATGGTGGTGTGTGGAGTGTGTGCTGTGGAGCTGTGTGGGATGGTATCTCCGGTGATGGAGAAAGAGAGGTATGTGTGGTCGGCTCCGATGGGTATGGGTGGAATGGTGAAGGATGTGATAAGGTGTGTAGCCTCCCTGGGTCCCAGAATATAGTCGACTGTACTCCCCCCTCCCTCTGCAACTCCATGTGGCATACAAGTCAGGCCCCCTGAGGTGGGCCACTGGACCATCCCGTTATAAATAACGAGACGGTGTTGGGAGCCAAGTCGAAGTAGATGTCGTCCGTAGGCTGTGACTGGAGCTCTGTCTGCTGTATCTCTCATAGTAGCCTCCTCATCTAGAGTGTGTAGTGCCTCTGGGTCCTCGTGGTCATATGCCTCACACTGCTCACTGCGCGTACGAGCATTGAAGTCTCCCATAAGGAAGACTTCACCCAGTGTGGAGTACTCCATAATCTCCTCCGTGAGGCATGCGTACGGTGACTCCTGCTCAATAGGGGCAAATCTGGAGCCTGTGGGAACAAAGTAGCAAAGGGCAATGTAGACGATCCTGTCTCGTGAGAGCTCGAGGCGAATCCACATGTAGCGGGCCTGTGGGTCCCGGGCAACAATCTGTAGTCTACTGTGAAGCCCTTGTCTAAAGAGTATGGCCACTCCTCCTGAGCCACGAGTGGTGTGCTGGCGCATACACCCCCGATGTAGAGACTCCCACTGGAATCCATGTATCCGTGGTAGCCCTCTCTCTGGGCTCTCGTGTGTCTCTGTAAGTAGAATGATGTCTCGACCTCTCATCACCTCCTCAAGTCTCTCTGGGTGTGTCCATAGGTCTCCATTGCAATTCCAAACCGTGACATGAATCTCCTCGTGTGTCCCACAGGCCGCGAGTCCCTATGCGATGGTCTTGCCATCAATGATAACCCTACCATCTCGATATACTGCCTTCTTCCCTTCTTTGCGGGCTTGGTGGACTCTAGGCATGCACGCGCGACGGTGATCTTGTTGCATCTTTGTGAGGTCATCATCAAGATAAATCGGGGGGCCTTCTAGCCCTCTCAAGATGACCCTCTTTCGGAGGAAAGAAGTTCGAGACTCCTCGGAGGCGAATTGGAGGATGAGAGCTCTCTTCTTTGGATCTTTGCCGGCTCTCCAAACTTTGGAGAAAGGGATCTCTTCTTCCTTGTATCCCACTTTCTTGCATAAAGCTTTCCCATCGCTCTCGGGTGTAGACCCTTCTTCTTCTTTGATGCCGGTCACTCGCACATTGAGACAGCGAGCTTGTCGCATCTTCTCCTCCTCGATGGTTGTGTGTACGATGAGTACCTCATCTTTTTGGGCTTCCTCTCTTGCAACCTTCTTGATGTTCTTTTTGACCACTTCGACCCATCCTTCTTTGGTGGCCTCTAATTTGTCCTCAATGCTTGCGGTGAGGGCTTTGGTGATCTCCTCCTTGAGGGCTTCCTTAGCCTCCTCTTTAATCTCTCTTCTTCGGGGGTGAGGGATGTGATGGAAGCATGAAGGAGATCGATTTGTGCCTTCATCTCTTCTTGCTCTTTCCTCCATCTCTCCATCTCCTTCCCGTTCTCCCGTTCCCTTCTCTCCTTTTCCTCTTTGAGATTTTGGATTTCCGCTCTCATGTCCTCCTTCTCTTCGTTCCATAGCTTGATGAGGGTGGCTTTCTCCTCCTCCCATATCTCTCTCTCCATCCGCCATTAGAGAATGAAATGAAATGTAATATTAACATCTTCAAAAGGCCAAAATGACCTATGAGACCAAAAGGTTACATGTGGTGAATCTAACACCGGGTCTGGGTACAAAAAGTACAAAGAACTGAAAAGAAAATAGTGGGTAGGGGTGGGGTGAAAGCTGATATAAAGGGAATAGGAAATACAAAGGGTGAGCTGATACAATGGAGCTCTCTGACAGTCGAGGTATCATATACATATACATCAGTATCCGGGATGGCTCCTATGTCACGCCAATATGGTATGGATCCTCTGTCACAATCTGCGTCGATATCGAGAGGGCTCCCTCATCCGTGGGCGACGGATCTATCGCCTGATCAAGCAGTATGCCTCTAGTGCCTCTGGTGTTGTTATGTTGTGGGGGTTGCTCGAACTCCTCTGTCTGTGACTGAAAGAAATCTGTAATCTTTCGCTGTCATTGGATCTCGCATTGTGCCCCTCTTCAAGAGGTCCTCTCTGTGTTTGCGAATCTCCAGTAAGTATAATCCGAGGCATCTCTGATCCTGGTATCTCATGACTCTAGAAAGTGGCCCAAAACCCTCTCTGAATAGAGAGTGAAAGCAGCCTCATATCTCATAGTATACTGGGTAGTGACATATGTAATGTAGCTCTGTCTCTGGCTCTATTTGGCACGCCTAACAAATATTGGACTCAGCGGGTACTCCTCTAAATCTGCCTGTCTCGATCTCTAGTTGATGTGAGGATGTGTGTATCTGACCAATAGCACATCGTATCCCGTGGGATAGATGAGTATCCATGTATCCTGGTCTGATCACAAAACCATCTTCCATGAGTTGGAGAAGATGCTCTCTATAGAAAGTCATCTTCGTACCTAGCTCATGTGTAGGTTGTATCGATGTCCTCTTCGTATCCAACTGAATCAAGTCTATGTGATGAGCCTGGTAATCTCTGCCCTAGTGAGGGAAATGGAGGGTGCATCCAAAGAGTACTGAAATGGGGGTAGCCGGTCCATACTAAAGACATATAACTGAAACCAAGATGCCATCTCTACATACCAACATGATCTATCTCCCTGCAATGCCAGCTGCCGCGAAGACTCTAGTGCTAATCGAGCATATCCATCTCTAGGAAGAGCCCAAGTGCTATGCATAAATGAAACTGATCGAGTGAGTGTCTCCACTACCAATGGAGGAGCAGCGAGCTCCGCCCTAACAATGTCATGTGGTATTGAGGCCTTGGCCCTAATCATCCGAGAAATCATAGACACCAAGGGTTTCTCCATACATCTCCATCCATCAATACTGCCAGCTTTGCTATGATGATCAACTGAGGGGCCCCATATCTCCACTCCGTACAGCATGGCCGAAGTGACTAAAGTGTCAAAGAGCCAAAGCTTTGTCCGAGGTTCCTGGAACTGAACCTGCAAACATATCCTCTCAAGTCTCCCCAGTGCTGCATAGGCTCTGGTCAATCGTGTATTTGTTGCACGTCTCAAGGAAAATACTGGACCACTAAAAACCGCCCCAAGATAAGTGTTTGTATCTGCATACTCCACGGTCTCTCGACCATATGTAAAAGTGGGGGCAGACCTCCTTACCCACTGCGCCGTGGTGTTAAACACCATTACCTTGGTCTTACCAAGGTTCACAGACAATCCACTATCCTGTGCAAACACATGCAATGCATCCAAATGACGCTGCATCCCCTCTAGAGAATCGGAGATCAGCACAATATCATCATCATATAATAGCAACGGAATCCATGTCCCTGCAAGCTGAGCACCTCTATCACCCTCTATATGTACATAATCTGAAAACTCATCTACATATATCCCAAAAAGAGTCGGAGATAGGGGACAACCCTCCTTTACTCCAATGGTCCTGCGTATGAGTCTTGCGTATCCTACCATTGTCCTGCGTATGAGTCTGGCTCGTGGCACTGTATCAAAGGCTTTGCAGAAATCCACAAAGCTACAATATATCCTCCTGCCATGGTGTCTACCCTCCTCAATAATGGCTCTGAATGTCAAAATTTGGTCAAGAGTGGAGAAACCTCTCCTGAACCCTACATGTCCTGCTGCCCGTATGCCCTCTCTCTCTGCCCATCCACTCAACTCATGCTCAAGAATTGATGCATATAGCCTAGCCAGAGTGTGACCAACCATGATGGTTCGGTAATTCCCGGGAAGCATAGGATCTCCCAACTTGAAGATAGGCACAATAGTGGACATACTCCAAGTCTCAAGGAAACCCTCATACATGGCTCTATTAAACATCATAGCAAGAGGCTCTACAAGCATATCTCTGGCATGGATAAAGTGCTCTACTACCAGACCATCATGATCCTATGCTCTTCTTGTCTTCATCTTGTTAATGGCTTTCCTTACCCTCTCAGCAGTAAAGAAAGTACATGTTTCTGGGCATGCCTCTGGAGGGTCAGGCAAAGGTGGCTGCCTCGATGTTGTATAGAGAGATGTAGCATATTCCCCCCATGTCTCTATGGAAGTGATGGCTGGCGGTGGAGAGTGCTCATTGAAAAGCGTCCATGCCTCACTAGAGTCCTGACTCATAAACAGCTGATACAGATCACGCTCTAATTGAGATAGGTAAGCCCTCTTCTTTCGTCTCACTAGGTGGCGAAAGAATCCGTGACTGTCTATGTGTAGTACTACCCATGAGCACCTCTCTCTGTAATCTGATCCTCGTTTCTCTACACTCCTCATCATACCAACTGTTCTGAGGCATGCTCCCAGATCTTCTGCGTGTAGGCTGGTTGTAGGGATATGCCTCTGATGCTGCATCATGTAGCGTCTCTGTCAGAATCTGGGTGAGCTCATCTAGTGGTCGTCCTGGCTCCTAAGTGCATAGCTGCCTGTATATCTCATCAGTGTATACGTGATCTGTCTCCCTTGTGAAGGTATACCGAGTATGTGTGGAGGCCTCTCCCAATGGAGCTGTGTTGAACTGGAACGATAGAGTGAAAGACAAGATAGCATGATCAACTGCTACCCCAACCGGCCTAGTTCCCACCACCAAATCCTGAAAGGAAGGAATGAGTCCTGGCGGAGCCATAACTTAATCCAATGTATTGGCACCATGCCGATGTGGAAAACATGTAAAACCACCAGCTGCAGGGAATCTCTGTAGGCCATTCAAAATGGGCAATCCATGTGCACTCCCCATATCTATCAAGTATCTACCATACTCAGTGTGCTCCTCATCCTGTGAAAATCTAGGCAGGCCCATTTCTGTAATATCAAGCTCCCGCATCAACTCCTCTATGTTGGAATTAGGGTTGCAGAGAAACGCGCACAGCTTGGAGAAGACGAAGGAAGCTCAAGGCACACAATAGAGAGTGTATTACTTAGTGTGCAATGGAAAGATAGATAGCCCTAGAGTGATGGGCGTATATACAATGCACAGGGGAAAAAACCTCCTAGAGAGGGAAAAAATGCCCTTGCGGTCCTAGTGTGTTCACACACATCACTACCACATGTATATGGTAACAAATCCCCCTTGGAGTGATGCAGTGAACAAGAGCTGGAACATGAGTAAAGGGAAGTGCCATGCCCTAAGGACGTGATCAGTCCACAAAGGGGAGTAAGCCCAAAGCTTTGCGGAAAGCTTCAAGCTTCTCACGAGACAATGCCTTTGTGAAAAGATCTGCAAGGTTGTCCTGTGTTGGCACATAAGCCAAGCTGATCTCTCCTGCTGAGAGCCTCTCCCTGACATAGTGGTAATGCACCTCAATGTGCTTTGTGCGAGCATGAAAAACTGGGTTCCTCGCAACTGCCAATGCGCTCTGACTGTCTGTGTAGATAGTGTTGGCAATGTCTTGTCCAACACCCAAATCAGCCATAAGGCGTCTGAGCCATACACACTCAACCGTAGCTGTGAAGACTACCCTGTACTCAGCTGACCTCACAACTCGAAGTGGCCACAGTAGGTTGCTTCTTGCTCAACCATGATATACATGAACTGCCAAGCATGAAACAAAAACCACTTGTGGACACTCGCGTGTCAAAACAACCAGCCCAATCTGAGTCCGAAAAAGCATGTAAGTCTGGCGGCAATGATCCCCCCTTGGGATAAAACAAGCCAAGATGTAAAGTGTCACTAAGGTAGCGGAAAATCCTCTTGACATCCTGCCAATGCTTAGACCCTGGACTATGCATAAATCTGCTGACCTGTGAGACTACAAACTGAATATCTGGCCTCGAGTTGCATACATAAAGGCAACCACCAGCAGTTTGGTAAAGAGTGACATCAGCAGGATCGCCAGCATCATGTAGACTCAACTTCAAACCTGTTTCCATGGGAGTGGCAATAGGTTTGCAATCCTCAAGTCCAAACTTACACAGCAGTGTCTCTATGTAACTTTTCTCACACAAGGCAATACCACCATCACACTGCTTAAACTGTATATCCAAGTAATGATGCAACACCAAATCTTTCATCTTGAAAGTAGCATTCAAATCAGCCTTAAATTCAGCAATGTGTCTCTCATTTGGTCGGGTGATCAGCAAATCATCAACATAAAGAACCACAATGAGCAGTACATCACCCTCACGCTTTACATACAATGTGCTTTCTGTTGGACTGTTACGAAAGCCTCGTTTAACCAAATGAGTGTCAGCTTTCTCATACCAAGCACGAGGAGATTGCTTCAACCCATACAAAGCCTTCTTACATTTACACACTTTGTCCTCTTGTCCTTTTATGACAAAACCGCGAGGCTGCGTTACATAAACTTCCTCAAATATGTCACCATTCAAGAAAGCAGTAACAATGTCTGATTGATGTACATCCCAACCAAAATGAGCTGCCAATGCACATAGAAAACGCACAGTAGTCATACGACAAGTGGGAGCAAAAGTCTCTTCACAATCTATGCCTTTTTGCTGTGCATAACCCTTTGCAACAAGTCGAGCCTTATGGCGATCAATCTCACCATCCGGCTTGCATTTCAACTTGTAAACCCACTTCGTACCAATGGCCTTTTTGCCTGGAGGCAAATCACATAAAGTCCATGTGTCATTTTCTATAAGTGCATCATATTCTGATTGCATGGCAGCCATCCAATTTTCTGAATTCTGTGCTTCATCAAAAGATAGAGGCTCTTCAACATCATGTCAGCTAGACCCAGCCAAAGCATAACAATATGATGCATAAGATGCATGGCGAGAGCCTGAACGAGTACGACTAGACAAAGGTGCATCCAATTTACTGTCACGCAAAGTGTGCACCAGCCATTTTGGCATACCTCTAGCCTTCTCATTTTCAGCCCTTTCCTCATCAAGTACATCATGTACATCTGCATCAGTAATAGGCTCATCTAGAACATTTTCAAAAACCCCCATAGGCTGTACATTTGCCTCATTGGAACTTACATTCGTATTTCCACCACTGAAAAGAGGCAACAAAGTGTCATAAATGTCATGTGAGCTTACATTACTGTCTCTAGTACATGACAGCAAGGGCTGAACAGAATCTTCCACAAACACTACATCCCGAGAAACCAGAATACGTTTTGTTTGCCGATGATACAACCTGTAACCTTTGCTTTCAGCACTATAACCAACAAAAATACATTTGACAGCCTTATCATCCAATTTTCTGCGCTACACTTGTGGCACCAAAGCATATGCCAAATAGCCAAAAACACGCATGTGCTCAATAGAAGGCTTTCTATCATGCCATGCTTCATATAGAGTAATAGACTGCAAAGCTTTCGTAGGACACCTGTTAAGTACATAAGTGGCACACATGATGGCCTCAAGCCAAAAAGAATGCGGCAAAGCTTGACTTTTGACCATACATCGTGCCATTTCCGTCAGTGACCTGTTTTTCCTCTCAGCAAGACCATTTTGCTGAGGTGTATAAGGCACTGTACATTGGTGTTTTATCCCACGACTAGCCAAAATACATTAAATTCATGAGACATATACTCCCCCCCTCAATCGGAACGAAGGGTGCCCATAGTACATTTCGAGACATTTTCAGCCATAGCCAGAAATTGTCTGAAGCACATAAAAACTTCGGACTTCGCTTTATGCGGAAATACCCATGCATGCCTGGAGTAATCATCAATGAAAGTCACGAAGTACAGGTAATAGCCCAAGGACGGAGTTTGCATGGGCCCACAAACATCACTATGCACAAGCTGCAACCTGCAAGTGGCCCAAACTGAACCATCCTTTGGAAACTTAGCTGCATCTTACCCAAAATACAACCTTCACAAACATGTTTGACAGGTGCTTCAAGAGGCGGCAAAGAAGCAACCATATCAGATTTCTGCAAACGCAACAAACTGGAAAAATTCAGATGACCAAAACGTACATGCCAAAGTTTTGCATCTGAAATAGCCCTTGAATCTGCAACAGCATTTGCAAAATTTTGTCCACACTTGTCATACAAAGTGAGCTTATATAGCCCACGGCACAAAAGGCCAAATGCAACAATTTCATCACCAAAACTGAGATCATGAACTGTACATCTGTCATCCACAAATTTGACTACAAGTCCAAGTCTAGCAAGTGCGGATACAGACAAGAGATTCTTCTTGATCCCAAGTACATAAAGTGCATCAACAAGTGTGAAAGAACTGCCATTAGTAGCAGTAAGCACAATCTTTCCAACTCCCTGAACTGGATAAGAGGCATTGTTGGCACAAGTGACTGAATTCCCATGAGGGACAGACTCGAGAGAGGTAAACAATTCACAATGTGAGGTAATGTGCTTCGTAGCACCACTGTCGAAATACCACATGTGAATCTGCAGCAACTGACAAGCATGCATCATGGACAGCAGGATTGTAAGTGCACACTACGCTAAAAGCCCATTCTGCATCAACATCAGCATTACAGTCTCCTTTCACAGAAGACTCAACAATGGCTGCATTTGTAGTGGAACCAGCATTTGCAGTGGAACCACCCTCTTTCTTCTTAGCCTCTTTGGCCTTCAACTTAGGACACGACTTGATCAAGTGATCATTAGCTTTACAATAATGGCAACGCATCTTCTTTTTGCCCTTATCACCAGAATTTCCAGACGAATTGCTGCCAGCAGAAGCATTAGGAACAGAATTTTTGCCACTCGCAGCAGAACCATAGGAAGTGGCTGCATTACTATTACCACCCTTTCTTTGAGAAGTAATAAAAGCCTGTTCAACTGCACGCTGCCTAGTCCTATTTTTTATAGAAAGTGACTCTTGCAACAGCAATGTGCATAATGCATCAAACTTGACAACTTCAGGATTTCCTTGGGTCATAAGTCTCCAAGTACTAGCAAAAGTCTGGTAAGAATCTGGTAAGGCATCAAGAACAGTCTGCACAAGGGAACTGTCTGAAATGACTTCACCTGCAGAAATAAGTTGCTCGTTGATATCCTTGACACTAGCAAGGAAAGTGTCCATATCATCTTCCTCATGCATAATCTTCGACTCCAGCTCTTTACGCAGCAAAGCAATTTTAGCCTCATTGCGACTTGCATACAGACCAGCCAAAATATCCCAAGTCTATTTTGCAGATTTTGCTGAACGGATGTGAAGAACAATGGTGCACTTCACAGACAACACAATCAATGCATGAGCCTGCACATCCTTTACATCCCAACGAGCTTGTTCTGCAGTAGGCAAAACAACTCTAACAACAGCAATCCTTGCAGCAAGACCTGCAACATCCTTAACATCGCCTACATCCTCAGAACCAGGACGTACATCAATACCCTACACAATGTTCCAGACGCCCTTTGACACAAAAACATGTTGCATCATATAAGCCCACATAGGGTAGTTGTCCCTATCCAACCTGTCCTCAGCAGCAAACATCTTGAACACACTGTGTTGTTGTTGCCAGCTATGGTAAATGCTGCACCTGATGTGAAAACTGCCCGAAAATAGGAGAAATGGAGCGGGAACAACACGTGCTATATAGCACAAACCGTAGAAGACTATAAGGCACCTGTTATGCAGAAAACGGCACTGACAGAAATTCTGCACAAAATGATGAAATAGCCTGTGCAGTACTGCTTGTAGTGGAAACGGAGGCCGAAATGAGCTCTCCCGAAGTATTTGTCGACCTGCGAACGCTCGCCAAAGCTCACTGAAATCGGAGAAAGTGAGCAGGCGTGTACTAGAGCAGTTGGCGACTAAGCCCGGGAGGACGCAACCTGCTCTGATACCAATTGTTGGAATTAGGGTTACGGAGAAACGCACACAGCTTGGAGAAGACGAAGGAAGCTCAAGGCACACAATAGAGAGTGTATTACTTAGTGTGCAATGGAAAGATAGATAGCCCTAGAGTGATGGGCGTATATACAATGCACGGGGGGAAAAACCTCCTAAAGAGGGAAAAAATGCCCCGGCGGTCCTAGTGTGTTCACATACATCACTACCACATGTATATGGTAACACTCTGAGGTATCGTAGAATACTTCTGGTGATGGGCAATCCTAGCATTGAAATCCCCCAAGATAATAATGTCGCCATCTCTGGAAAACTCCCACATATCATCATCTAAAATAGAGAAGGGGGACTGTCCTCTAGGTGATGCATATACTAACGTACTAGGAGGGATATAGCAAATAGCGATGTAGAGATATCTGTCTGTCTCTGCCTTCAGTCTCACCCACATGTACCTAGCATGCTCATCCCTCCGAGCTATATGTATCAGAGACTGTAGCTCCTCCCTGAATAAGACTGCCACTCCTCTTGAACCTCGTCCTCTGCGCTCTAATCGAGTCTCTTGTCTGCAAGTTGTCTCCCATCTGTATCCGCTCACATGGGGCATGGACTGCCCCGAGGCGTGATGCGTCTCAAAGTAGAAAATGATCTCTCTCCTTGTGAAACTATCCTCAAAGGCCCCTACATCAAGGCGCAAAGATCCATTACAATTCCATGTAGCCACTCTGAGTGTGGTCCCACAGGTCTTGCACCATCATGCGGGGCGCTTCTCCAGAATAACCACTCGTTCATCCCTGAAGAAGCCCACTTTCCTCTTTTCTCGAGCTGTCATTATCTCGTGCATAACTTCTTTCATATGAGCAAGCTGTGTGAGTGTGAGGTCATCTCCAAGGAATATGCCCGTTTTCATTGGTGTAGGACGCTTCTTCAAGAAGTCCTTCTTTGCCTCCATGGATGGGAAGCCCATTAGAGCTCTTTCTTTTGAAGTCTCCTCATCTCCGTGTTCTTCCATTGCGTGCCTTGGTTCAGGAACATTTGAAGAAGTTGGCCTTCTCCTTCCACCATCCTTTCATCTCTGCTTTCCATTCCTTCATCTCCCTTTCCACTTGTGTTATCCACTTGTTTGTAAGCATGAAGGTCACCTTCGTACGGGACTTGCAAACTGGTGAAGCACTCATGACCTCCATCGTAACGGCCCCTGTTGCGCACAAGGAGTTTCCTGCGATTGTTGCCAAAGTGCTAAAGGCTGAGGTGTCCCTTGCTTGCAGCCAAGAGAGGCCAAATCACACCTCTTCACATCAACATAAAGCCGAAGGAGATCAATGCACACATCTTCACATCAGCATACAGCTAGCATATCCTCACAGCCAATAACCTGATGATACACACTGCAAAATGCCTGCAATAGGAGGGCTGTGAGCAAACAATCCGGAGGCAGGGCTAAAATGTCAGCGAGCAACAATCTAATAGGAACTCCTCTCTAAGCGCGTGCAAGGGCCTGGCAGGCAGCTACGAATGAGGACTAGCAGCAAGGGTGGGCTCAGCAGTGGGACATGGTGTCTGTGAGGGCCGATGAGGGCAATGATGGGTGGGGATCAGCCAGTAATTGCGGGCAGAGGGGTGGCATCCTACAGCAAGTAAGAGAGAGAGAGAGAGAGAGAGAGAGAGAGAGAGAGAGAGAGAGATGAAATTAATTGGAATGTTATATTAAACGTCTTCAAAAGGCCAAAATGACCTATGAGACCAAATTGATACAATCTTGGTGGATCTAATACAATGTCTCGCTACATTTTATATGAAGTAAAATAAAAGCTAAAATGAACATCAATGTCCAAGAGCAACATCAATGTCCTCCATAGTGAGCACTATGGCGACTCCTGTGTCGTGCTAGTATGGTGTGGATCCTCTGTCGTAGTCTTCGTCGGTGTCGAGACAGCCCCTCGTCCGGAGGCGGCGGGACCGCCCCAACTCTATTGCTCGATCAAGCAATGTGCCTCTGGTGCCGCTATACTATGGGGCCTGTGGGGTTGACTCCTCTGTCTGTGACTGAAAGAAATCTGTCATATGCGGCCTGCCGTTGTAGATGTATCTCCCACTCTGGGCCCCTCCTCAAGAGGTCCTCTCTATGTCTGCGTAGTTCCACTAAGTATAATCCAAGGCATCTCGATCCTGATATCTCATAACGCTAGAAAGTGGGTCCAAAACCCTCTCTGAATAGACAATGGAAGCGGCCGCGTATCTCATAGTATAGTGGGTAGTGACATATGTAGCATAACTCTGTCTCGAGCTCCATCTCACACAACTGACAGGTCCAGGACTCGGCTCAGTGACATATGTAGCATAACTCTGTCTCAAGCTCCATCTCACACAACTGACAGGTCCTGGACTCGGCTGGCACTCCTACCTATCTCGATCTCTAGTGGGTGTGAGGATGTGCGTAACTGACCAATAGCACACCGTATCCCATGAGATAGATGAGTATCCATGTACCCGGGTCTGATCACAAATCCATCCTCCATAAGCTAAAGAAGATGCTCTCTATAGAAAGCCATCTTCGTACCCAACTCATGTGTAGGTTGTATCCATGTCCTCCTGGTATCCAACTGAGTCAATCCTACCTAATGAGCCTAGTAAACTATGCCCTAATGAGGGAGCTGGAGGGTGCATCCAAACAGTATTGAATCCTCTCCAGTCTCCCTAATGCTACGTAAGCTCTGGTCAATCTTGTCTCTGTTGCTCTTCTCAAGGAAAATACTGGGCCACTGAAGACCACCCCGAGATAGGTATATGCATCTGTATACTCCACAGACTCTCGATCATACGTAAAGGTGGGAGCTGACCTCCTGACCCATTGTGTCGTGGTGTTAAACATCATTACCTTGGTCTTACCAAGGTTCACGGACAAACCGCTATCCTGGGCAAACACATGCAATGCACCCAAATGACGATGCATCCCCTCTGAAGAGTCTGAAATCATCACAATATCATTAGCGTATAACAACAACGGAATTCATGTCCTTGCTAGCTAAGCACCTTTGTCTCCCTCTCGCTTTACATAGTCAGAAAACTCATCCACATACATCCCAAAAAGAGTCGGAGATAGGAGACATCCCTGCTTCATCCCAATAGTGGAATGAACCATGTTAGACATGCCTTGAGCAATACGTACCCGCCCCACAACTGTCCTATATAAAGCCAAGATCCCCCATTCAGTTCTATGGGCACACCCACATCGTGTAGTCTGCGTTTAAGTCTAGCTCTTAGCACTGTTTCAAAAGCTTTCCAGAAATCGGTACAGCCCCAGACATCTCTGGTCACAATAATCCATGACCCTGCCCAATGGTCCAAAGCCCTCTCTGAACAAGCAGTAGAAGCGTCCTCAAATCTCATAATAGGCGGTACATCGACATATGTAGTCCTCCATCTCTAGCTCATGCTAGCATACCTAACAAATCCTCTTCTTAGCGGTCCTCTCCTATACCTGCTTGTCTCTATCTCGAGTTGGTGTGAAGAAGTGCGGGATCTGGTCAATGGCACATCTCAGCTTGTGTGATAGGTGTGTGACCATGTAGCTTGGCCGTACTATGAAACCATCATCTGTAGTATAAAGAAAATGTTCCCGATAGAAAGCCATCTTTGTCTCTAACGCCTGTGAGGGCTCTAGCCATGTCCTCCTAGTGTCATAAATGGGAGTGCATAGCAATCTAGAATATACTCGGATAAATAGACATAAATACTCAAGAGTGATTGTCCTAGTTAGACACATACATATCTCGTGCATAAAAGAAATACGCAGTTTATGAGTTCCTCAAAGATTTAACTTTGATCACAGATCTGCCATCTCGCTTAAAGTTCGAGGGTCTTCTGTTCAAAATCTAAGGAGTCAATTTGAATACCCTTACTCCAATACGTTCTTCGGATAGCCACATATCCGTTGAGGAGGGATAACAAAAATTTGATGTTTCTATGTTCAATGGTTCCCGTCCCACTGCGGGGATTAGATTCTATGTACACTAAGGTGTACACTTTCAACTTTTATTGTTGACTCCACCATCTGCTGCAAAGTATCTTGCAGATGCGTCTACAAAATCCGGGCAAAAGTTCTTCGTTAAATTTCTTTATCTTTCCTTCCTCAGAGAGGATCAGGAGTGGAGCTACCTTGGCAAGAGTGAACCACTACTTGCTTTGACTCACTCGTGTTCCTATTGGACAATCCGATCCCAATCTTCGTGGATGCCTTCCTCAAAGCATAGAGGAAAAAAATTTGTTGGAAAATTCAGCCTTGAATTGAATCCAAGTCTTGTTGTAAGTTCCTTGCAGAGCTTTGGTATACCACCTGTTTAGTCACATGCCTTACCTTCGACGCTTCTGAGAAATTGCCATTTGCAAAGGCAACTTCAAACTGTCGAATTAAAGCGGTAGCTTTCAGGACATCTTCTCTTCCGTCACAAGTATCAAACTTGACCGGAGTGTTGCTGGGTCTAGAGACCTCCTTCATATCCTTCCCGAAATAACGGAATTTCTTGGTGTATTGATGTTCATGGATATGTCTTGGGTTCTGAAGGATCTTGATTCCGCTCCTCTGATTCTCTAGGTTCTTGAGCATCATGCTCTTGTCGCCTTCTTAGAGAATCCCAAGTCTTGTGTCGACTCTTTACAGAGAGAAAATTTTTCCCGACTCTGCAAGCTTTTCCTGCGGGGCTTAGGGTTCCGCCTACTTATTTCTCTCTTGGCTTGTCATGGCTTCTTCCCGTATCTTCCCAGAGTCGTCCTCCTTTACAGAGCGAGAGAGGCGACCATGCTCTAATACCACTGTCACAAACGGGAGCGCATAGCAATATAGAATATACTCGAATAAATAGAATTTATCACTTAATACTGAAGCCAGAGGATATAGAGAGAGAGAGACATAGATAGACTGAGAAGATCGACACAGTACTGGGACCAGAAGATGGGCTGGTCCCCCCCTCCCCTGTAATAGTATCTTTATTACTGAGGAGAAGTCTATACAAGCACTTGAACCGAACGTATTACCACATTCGTTCTAGAATAAGACTTGATGGTTCCCGGAAGCCTCGGCTTCCTATTCCTAGGACAAAACCCTATTCCAAGGAACTTCCGTTCCTAATTTCAAATCCTCGAGAATCAAGGTTCTCGCCTCTGGATATCACCTTCCAGACTCGGGGCATGGCATCCCCTGCAACTCTTTTCCGACTCTGTTTCCAGAGTCCTCTTCCTGCAAAATAACTCCACTTTCCCAGACACGAAGTCCTTCCCTTGGGAATTTCAACTTCCGGATCACATCTTGAGAGTCTAGCACTCTCGAATCCATGGATCTACTTCCCAAACTCGGGTACGAAACCCTTGGGCTGATCTGGCTCTAATTCCTCAGAGCGCTTTCTCCTGCAGAGGCTCATGCCTTCCTCTGCTCCTACTCCCTCACTAAGAAGAAGTACACCTGCAAACAAATACTTAGAGATCATAACATGAAAATTGTTACCTTCAAAAGTCTGGACGCTCGAAGCGCAACTCGGTTCTCGAAAAGAAATTCGCCGGAAGAGATCTCTACATACAAAATCCTCTCTTCCAATCCTACACACAAGAGAGGTGTGTTCTCGGGTTCCTTCTCGTAAAACAAGCCCGTCTATGACGTTTATGGGCTGAAAACAGAGAAAACAGCAGCTTGTCGCAATGGAAACATGCTCCATAGGCACTTCTTCGTGAGGGAGCTCGCGCACTTGGTCTTGGCGACATCTGGTACACTTGGGGCAGCCATGGACATCACCGGCAATGTCTTCTTTGCGGCTGAAATCTGCAGCAGCATCTTCTTCTTGCAAAAACTGATCTCCTCCTCTGAGTGAGGGCATGTGATGCTTTTATAGCTCCTGGTCACGGCACGAATAGCTGAGAGCTGTTCTGCCAAAAAGAGAGAGAGAGAGAGAGAGAGAGAGAGAGAGAGAGAGAGAGAGAGAACACTGGTTGATCTGTTGCCTTCTTTATCAGATGGCTGCCCACTTATTAAGTGGGCGGCCTGCAAATTTTAAAAATAGTTTGAATCTGCCCAAAAACTCAATAAACCCTTATAAGTTAAAAACAATGCTTTCGCAACACAGCCCAAGCGTCCCTGGATGCAATCACATGCACAATTGAAATGCAGACATAGACTTCCTCACGGAAAAGCATCTGCTTTCCCGAAAAGCAATCCCGCTTTCTCAAAAAGCATCCGTTTTTCCTCAAAGTTTCCTTTGAAAAACGGATATCTTCATTCAAGTGCTTGCTTTTCCTTGTGCACAATTCTAACACAGTTTGGAATTTCCTCTCGACTATGGATATCCCCTTTCTGATGCACCCGTCACCCACCTTGTGACGCATCAGGAATACCCATCACCTAGTCCTTTCCTACCGCACTTACAATACAATCTCCTTAACGATGCTCTATGTCACCCATCCTATGACGCATCAAAGATGTCCGTTCCCGTATGGTCGAATACTTGTTCTCGATGCTCCATGTCACCCATCCGATGTGATGCATTAGAAGTACCCGTTCCTGGTGGCCTTACATATATTCCCGTTCACAGTGCTCCCGTCATTACTCTGAATGACACACTAGGAATACTCTGTACTCAAATGTCTCCAATGAGAAAAACCCTCTCACTTAAAATTCCAATAATTCATTTAAAATTATTTTTCCGTGGTGTTCCAAGCGAGAAAACCCTCTCACTTATAAATCCAGCAATTCATTTTCTATCAATCAGTGGGTCATTGCAAAAGTTGTGTGAATATAAATGTGATCACAACATAAATTATGTTATTAATACATGTTATTAACATGTTCACGCATTTGTGAACACGTTAATGAAATCCCTGGTTCTCACAAGACACTTTCATGGAAATTTTGTGCATTGATTCATAGTCTTTGTGGACGGATTTTCATATGGTTATGGCGCATGGTTGATGCCCATTGAACATGCATTTTGGCAACCACTTTTGAGTGCCTATGAGCTCTCTTGAGAGCATTGTTTCCACATTGATCATTTTTCCGCTTTGCACCTATTTTGGATGGCAATTGATATGTGTGACAATTTTGAGTCCATGACAATGACTCATGTGAGACAGCAGTCTTTTTTTGGGCATTGTGGTCACACAAGGTGCATGATGTATCTCCCTCCATGGTAAGTTGTTTAGAAGACTCAAGAGCAAGTCAGGCATGTCTATCTTGGGGAAATGCCCATGTAGTGTGGAGAAACGATACTGATATAGATAAGGCCTCAACTATGATCGGTGATGATGGAATCCCAGCCTTCTCGAGTGTTGGTCTTATCTTTAGAAATTCCCCTTTAGCCTCCAAGGTAGGAAAGCCTATACTGAGTGGTCTATCCTTGGAGTTACCTTTTCCATCATTCCCTTTCTTTCCCACTCTCCAAGCCCTGTGTGTGTTGGCTCGAAGATCTGATTTGTTTCAACAGTTAATTAACTTCTTCTTCACATGGTCAATGTCTTTGAGACCTGCGACATGAATATGACGAGCTCTCATCTTCCTCTTTTTTTGCTCCTCCAAGGTCAAGTAATGATGGTGGATGGGGGTGTGCTATGTGGTAGCAGACATTCCATCTTTTCCTTTCTTTGCAACCTCGATCACTTCTCTGCTTTGTCAATCTTCTTTTGCGTTTTGTAGAGGATATCCACCCATGAGGAGGCTTCCCGCGTTTTCGTTGCTGCTCTTCCTGGAGTGTTTTCATTTGCTCCTAACGTTACTCAGCTCCTTTGTCAATGAGGGTTGAGTTTCCCATCCTTCTCCGACTTGCTTTTATAATTTTGCAAGTTCACCTTTGAGATCTTCAATCCAGCATCCTTTTCACTCATCAACTTCTCCACTTTGGATTTCCGTGCTTCAAAAGTGGCAATTGTCTCATCTAACTACTTTTGCAACAGTGTCTCAATAACCATGACCTCGGCCTTTTATATATATATATATATATATATATATATATATATATATATATATATATATATATATATATATATATGTCTCAATAACCATGACCTCAGCTTTTTATATATATATATATATATACACACATATATATATATAGATTGTGTGTGTGCGCGCGCGTGTGTGTGTGTGTGTGTATGTATATCTACACACAGACACACACACACACGTGTGTATACACACACACATATATATATGTAGAGAGAGAGAGAGAGAGAGAGAGAGAGAGAGAGAGAGAGAGAGAGAGAGATTATTTACATATGCATGTACGTACATAAATGTGAAGATGAACGAATTTGGGATACACTACTAAAATTTATCTGTCACACATGTAGGGCTGCAAAAGCTAGCAGTTCAATTCAAAGCTGCAAAAAGGTAGCACTTTCACTAAAGCAGCAAAAGCAAGCATGCAACTGAACCCAACATGTGCTTTAAAAACATCAAACCCTACAGCTCATTCTGCTTTATTTGTCGTAAGCGTTCATCCCCTTGTTCCTCTAGCTTGGCAGTAACATCCTGCCAATTTAAAATCCTAGTAGCATGAGTATTGCTAAATCTGCATACTCTCAACTAACACAATCATGTCCCTCATGAGAATGTAAAGAATAGTGAAGGGAATTATTGGACCTCCCTTCTTACCTTTATGGCATCATGGAACCTGGACGATAAGTCTAAGCGCTTCTGCTGCTCTTCTGAGGCAATACGCTTGCATTCATCCTGGACAAATGATCCTGGTCATTAGAGGGAACTTTTTCAGCTAGCACAGAAATAAAGCATGGATAAGTTTCAAACGTCTCACTGTGAGCTGTTTATTATGGCGTTGAAGTTCCCTGCACAAAGATTCAAGCTTCTCCCGTACCAATGAGCTTTTGGCTAATTGTGCATTGACTGGCACACAAGTCAAATCAGGAAAACCGTTAAGAATGTGCAAAGAGGGTGAATTCTGAGAAGCTGGCCCTTTCAGTATCTACGAAACTTGAAAGGCCCCTAACATGCAGTAAACTGGGGAATCCCTGCCACATCATCAAGCATTGATGAGATGGGCTAATGAAGACGGTCACACCCTTAAAAATAACACATAATCGCCATGTAAACACCCCCTCTTTCCATGCATAGCAAAAAAAGAGAGCACTTCAACTATCTTTTCTTTTGTCTGAAAAACAGAATGAAGCATACTTAATAACTTCTCATTTGTTAACTGCTCATTTTGTTTGCGTAAATCAGCAATTTCATCTTGCAACAAAGAAGAATGAAGTCCCTCGACTGTCTGGATCCCATTATCCTACAGAATACAAAAGCTTCTCTCAAGAACATGCTTATCAAAACAATCCATACTTAGTTTTACAAGGAAAGAAAAAACTGTGACCTACTTTTAAGTGAAAACACAGATTGGGGAAGTTTTGGGAGCAAGACAATTTTGAACATGCCCCTACTAAACATGTAATACAAGAAAAAACTGAGACACCTTGATCATTCTAACATCAGAAACACTCTCGTCCAAAATTTAGAGGTCTAACATCAGAAACACTCTTATCCAAAATTTAGAGGTCTAACATGGAGAAACACAATAGTCAAGTACACACTCCACAATAAAATGCTAGACAGATAAAAAGACACGGAAGCTATCGAATGCAGTATGTCTCCGCTCCACATAAATGCTTTACATAATATTTCACCATGAGAAAATTGTACTTTTGCTCGAACACATCATGTACTTTCGTTCAAAGTCAATTAAAGTAAATCCTGAACTCAAAAAAAATCCGTAAAACCATAAGTTAGGTCAGGCTTGCCAGAGCACCATACATCCATCAGTAAACAAGGCATGCATAGGCTCCAGAAATATTACTAATGGCATCACAAAAGAACACGAAGCACAGCAGCAGTAGTCGAACAAGACACTGCAGAGGATTTGCAATTTCTTAACAAATTAGTTGTAAGCTCTAGATCTCAGTTCCAGCAGTGTTCATGTATGACTAGATCACTGCTATATATCATTTTATGCTTTTTTTTTTAATTGAAGCATGTGTATGAACTTACAGATAAGGCAGTTCCGTGAATAAGCTGATCTATTTCTGGTGAAGCATCTTGCTCGGCATCACGAATGTCTTTCTGTATCTGTATTTCCAAGGTCGGTGCATCTCTGGCTAGGAAAAAAATCAAACAGCCATTTAACCAATATCAAAAAACAGAAAAATGCAAGCTCCAAAAAAAGAGAACATGTAGCTTAGCACCACTCTGATGTCTTTTCTTGACATCAAACTATATTTATATTCCAAAAAGCATGAGAAATTCATAAAGCAGCTGATTGATCTAAAAAGGAATGTGCACAGTGTGCCAAGATCACTGAAACCCACATACTTTCTTCTACACTAGTAGCATCGACAACACTCTTGGCACACTGGTTACCATCGCCAGCCATAGAAAGGTTCCCTTTCTGCGGAACATGTTCTTCAACCTCCACATGTATACCTGCAATAATGAGAGAGAAGTATTTTAAAGAGCAGTAACAGTGCTCAGGAGGGGCTCCTGCTAAATCAACCATACCATTAGCAAAATCGTCTTCCAGATTTTCTGCTGAAGAGAGCTGAACAGGGAAGCTTCTGAGCCTCTCTCTTTTCTTTCTTGGGCTTATTGAAGTTGCACTGGGAGATCCATCATTCAAATCAATAGATGCATTGCTTGATCCAGATGATACGCTGGACCTTTCACAGCTAATGAGAATGCCATAGGGATCTGCACAATCCCCTTGTAAGGATCCTTCACACTGCACAGCATTCACTTCTAGTGGCACCTCACCCTCTTGAGACTTTGTTTGAGATCCTAACTCTGTGGGACATTCTGAAAACCCATCAGGAAGTGCATCTCCTTCAGGCAGCTTTCTTGCAATCTCTTGAAGAGACTCATCATCAATGCTGACAAGCCCAGCCTGCTCATCTCGTATGCACGCCATCAACCTCACTGTCGTGGTCAACAGTACACTGGAAAGGAACATTCAAAGTGGAATTATATCTTCAACCACACTTCAGCTGTTCAATGTTAAACAATAGCAAACTTATAAGTCTCCTTAATCATTTCTTATGTAACAATAGAAGAGATTAAATTATCTAGCATGATCTTGACTTCATTCAGGCTCTAATATCATATTTGACTCGTGTGCTTCATCCTCAACATAAAACAAGTTGATGAACCACATCAATCAAATCTGATTATTTTCTTTCAGCATTCACTCATTACCCAGCACCTTCAAAACGAGCAATCAGAAACTTTCCACCAGATGCATAGCATCAGCGTCCTGCTTTACATGACCAACAATCACCAAACCACACTGACCCACCAATTTCTGTACCAAGTTCTTAAACCAACAGATAAGATGCAGAACACCTCTAACTTTCCAAAAGCGTAAACCAGCAGTAGGGCAGATGGAAGCAAAACCCGAGAGAGAGAGAGAGAGAGAGAGAGAGAGAGAGAGAGAGAGAAATGAAATGAAATGAAATGAAATGTTATATTAACGTCTTCAAAAGGCCAAAGTGACCTATGAGACCAGAAAGTTACAATGCGGTGTATCTGATACAAAGTCAGATTAACAAAATAAATTAAACTAGGATAACAAAAGATAAATACTGCGGGATCCTAAACTAAGCAGTACAATGTGAAGACAATATGGGAGGGGAGTAGAGATCCATCTTCATCTGCACTCTGGACGACGAAAGAGAGAGAGAGAGAGAGAGAGAGAGAGAGAGAGAGAGAGAGAGAGAGAGAGAGAGAGAGAAATGAAATGAAATGTTATATTAACGTCTTCAAAAGGCCAGTGACCTATGAGACCAAAAAGTTACAATGTGGTGGATCTGATACAAATTCAGAGTAACAAGATGACAAAATGACAAAATGACAAAATAAATTACTATGGAATCCTAGACTGCTCGGTGTGGACTAAGCAGCTAAAACAGCTAGCTGGGATAGCTAGATCACAGGAGATCCAGCATCGGTCGCTGGCGGATCTGATCAATCTCCTCCATGGTAGTAGTCTGACCGGGCGTCGTGCATGTCGAGCCAAAGTGACCCGGATCCTCTGATGCAGCCTCTGTCGATGTTGTGTAGTCCACCGCAGTTGTGGGTGTCTGGGTCTCCCTAGCTCAGTCGCTCGGTCGATCAGTATGCCTCTGGTGTAAAGCGACGAGCTCTGCTGTGGTAGTAACTCCTCCGGGTGTCCAGTGGCAACTCTAAAGAAGTCTGTGATCTCTCTGAGACTGGCCAGTCTTTCCTCTCATCAAGCTCTCTCTGTGTCTACGCAGCTCGAGCAAAAACAAACTCAGGCATCTCTGATCCTCGTACCGCATGACTCTAGAGAATGGTCCAAAGCCCTCTCTGAACAAGCAATGGAAGCGGCCTCGTATCTCGTAGTAGACGGGGCAGTGGCATGTGTAGTGCAACTGTCTCAGGCTCAATGTCACACAGGGGGCATGTCCTAGCCTCTGCTGGTACTGCGCTGTATCTCCCAGTCTCGATCCGCAGCTGGTGTGAAGATGTGCGTATCTGGCCAATAGCACATCGTATCCCATGAGATAGGTGAGTGTCCATGTATCTGGGCCTCGTCACAAAACCATCCTCCGTAAGCTGGAGGAGATGCTCTCTGTAGAAAGCCATCTTCGTGCCTAGCTCTTGTACTGGCTGCATCCATGTCCTCTTGGTGTCTAGCTGAGTCAAGTCCTAGCGAATGAGAGAGAGAGAGAGAGAGAGAGAGAGAGAGAGAGAAAGAAAGCTTTATTTACGTCTACTAAAGGCCAAAGTTGGCCTATGAGACCAAATCATATACAAAAGTGGTGATCTGGGTGTCAGTAAAAATGAGAGAAAAGAAAGAATAAACCGACTGTGCCTACTCTGAATGAGTATGAGAGTGGGTGGTAGCTCCGACTCCGCGGATAGTGGCTACCCTGTGTGCAGCATAGCAGTATAGGCACGTGTGTGTAGCTCTGGCACAGCAGAAAATGACTATACAGTATAATACAAGGCCACATGATGGTGGGCAATATAACAAGAGAGAGAGAGAGAGAAATGAAATGAAATGTTATATTAACGTCTTCAAAAGGCCAAAATGACCTATGAGACCAGAGAGAGAGAGAGAGAGAGAGAGAGAGAGAGAGAGAGAAATGAAATGAAATGTTATATTAACGTCTTCAAAAGGCCAAAATGACCTTATGAGACCTGAGACCAGAGAGAGAGAGAGAGAGAGAGAGAGAGAGAGAGAGAGAGAGAAATGAAATGAAATGTTATATTAACGTCTTCAAAAGGCCAAAATGACCTGTGAGACCAGAGCGTTACAATGTGGTGAATCTGATACAAAGTCACACAGAGAGAGAGAGAGAGAGAGAGAGAGAGAGAGAGAGAGAGAGAGAGAGAGAGAGAGAGAAATGAAATGTTATATTAACGTCTTCAGAAGGCCAGAGTGACCTATGAGATACTCCTCCCTGAATAACACTGCCACTCCTCTTGAGCCCCACCCTCTGTGCTCTGATCGTGTCTCTTGTCTACATGCGGTCTCCCATCTGTATCCACTAATGTGAGGCATAGACTGCCCAAGGGCCTGATGTGTCTCAGAGTAGAAGATGATATCTCTCCCACTAAAACTTTCCTCAAAAGCACCCACATCAAGACGCATAGATCCATTACAATTCCAGGTAGCAACTTTGAGTGTGGTCCCATAGGTCTCACACCATCATGTGGAGCGTGGCTCCAATATCACCACTCTTCCATCTCGGTAAAAAGCAATCTTACTTTTTTCCCTTGCCGCTCTAATCTTTGGCATTACCTCCTACATATGAGCTATCTGTGAGAGGGTAAGGTCATTCCCGAGAAAGATGCCCATTTTCTTAAGAGTTGGTCTCTTCTTCAAAAAGTCCTTCGCTTCCATGGAGGGAAAACGAAGGATGAGTGCCCTTTCTTTCGAGGTTTCCCCCTTGCTCCCATTTTTCTTGTTGCCCACTCTCCAAGCTCTTGAGTGCATTGGTTCATGAACCCGCATCAGAGCCATGAGTTCTTTTACCTCTTCGTCCACATTATCTTTGTCTTTAAGGCCGCAAATCCTCACATGTAGAGAGCGCACATGCCGTCTTTGCTCCTCTTCTAGTCTCAGGTTAATTATGGTGGGTGTGGACGTAGTTGTTTCCTTGCTTTTCCCTTTCTTCGCAACCTCAATTCAGTTCTCAGCTTCATCTGCCTTTTGTTGAGTCTTTGTAATAGCGTCCACCCAAGAGGTCGTCATTTCTTTGTGCTGCTCTTCCCCCTCTTTGATGGCTCGCACTTGCTCTTTGATCGTGTTTAGCTCTTCTATTATTGAAGGTTGCAATTCTCCCTCTTCAAGTGTATTTCGTGATCGTGCCTCTGCGAGCTCCCTCTTGAGTGACGCAATCTCTTCGTCTTGGGCCGTCACACGATCTCCCATTGTAGCTATCTTGCTTTCTTGGCCCAACACGCATTCGTCGAGCATTTTTATTGTGCCCAATAAGTTGCGGCTAATCTTGTTAATTGTTTCGGTCATTTCTTCTTTGCACTTTTGAACTGCAACCTCTAAAGGGTCGAGCTTATCATTATGTTTCCTCATGCTTGGTCGCCGCAAAAAACGAGAGGGAGATTTGCGATGGTAGTAGGAGACCGCACTACACACACCACACTATGAATACAAGTTCTCCCCACTTTAAGCATAAATGGCATACATTTTGCCTTCCCTACAATTTTTGCAACTCAAAACAACTTCCCGCTTTCTACAACTGCCAATTTTGCAATTTCTGTAAGTTCTGCAAATTCTGTAAATTTCTGAATTTTGCTTGCAATTACTGTTTCTCTACAGGGCTAAGAAAGCCGTTTGAAACTCATTTGGAAATAAACTCGTTTGGAAAAAACCTGCACCTGCCAGGGGGGGCGGTGTCACCAGCGTGTGACTACTATCTATCCTTTTTGTTGATTTCTTTCTTATTATTTATTTACTTTCACTTTTTGGAAACACCCCTCGGGAAATCTAACTGCTCTGCATTGCATAGCTAGTGTGGAACTGTCCAGAGGGAGTCCAGGCCTGAGGGCAAGAGAGCACTAAGGTTGGACAAAGACTATGGTTAGCCAAAGTGGGGTCATTGACTAGCCAAAGTGGAATCCTTTGCTACACAGGCTACATTTCAGTTTTGGGTGTGGCTGCAGTGTACAAAGGGGGTCAGATGACCTAGAAAGATATAATGGCAGCATCTCCTAAAATTTAGGGAACTGCTATTTTCAGACCTGAAAATGTGTTTGCGTCATTACCTACGAAAATTTTCTTACTCTGTCGTGAAGTCAACTAGGCAACCGGTTGGGAGATTTTTAGGCGGCAACCCCGAAACGGGAAAATGCTTGTAAATGTGCCAAGTGGCACCTTCTGGTGCACTTTCCTCATGCAACAAGAAGTGGCGCTGAATTTAGGAGGAAGAAGGCTCATTTTTCAGTTTTGTCACAGGTTAAGAGCTATGGAGTGCTTCCTTTCCCTCCTATGTACAATGCGGTGCCAGGAGTGATGCCCTGCACACTACCCACTGCGCTCTCTCTCCCCTATGGCAGTATGTTATGCCCCTCTAGTGGGCTTTTCAATTGACCAATGTACAGTTGTGTGGGTTCATGCGCGACTGCCGAGGCAAGAGCCTCTTGCACAGGTACTGGATTAGCTAGCGGCTAATCCCTCGCAGGTACAGGTGAATTCGGAGAGGTTTCACGCCAGAAATCTCGTCCGATTCGAAGGGCAAGTAGCCCTACAGGTGCGGGAGCTCGAGGACTTGCTACGGATGCGACCGGCACGCGAAACGGAGCCCGAAACAGTAAATTACAGCCTTCTGTGTATTTTTGCAGGTTTAGGGTTTCGGCCCTAAACGGTCCCTAATTACCCCAGGAGGTTCGGGGACGTGAGGGGACCGCTGTATAGGTGATCTGGCGCATTTTCGAGGCTGAAAACAGAGAATTCAGCGTGCTGCAGATTCTCGCCAGGTTTTGCAAAGTGCCCGTATGCGTCGGGAAAGTCATTCAATGCGTGGGAATATTGACTGTGAAGGGTCCTAGTACAGTTATGCTACCGAAATCGGGCCGGAACAGTTGAAATTCAGCCAAGTTTGTGCGGGGCAGCTTGTAGGGAACCACAGCGTTTATTCCCTCTTTTAAACAATAAAGAAATACCGAAAGGGGCGCCTAAGTTAGGGGCCAATCTGGTGTCGGTCTACTCATACAAGTGCAATCTAGCAGCCTGTATCCCTCTCCCCTTTGTTGTGTCTTGAAAGTACAGGTAAAGTGGGCGACAAATTAAATGGGTGAAAGCAAATAAGTTTTAAGTCTAAAGTCTACCGCCCTTTTTGAAAGTACAAGCCGGTTTCAGGCGGGGGGGGGGGGGGGAATGCTGGGCGGTGGGGGGACGCACTGCAGGTTGCGTACTGTGGGGAAAGAGCTGCAGGTTACGCACGCGGAAACAGGGGGCGTGTGCTGCAGGTTATGGGAGGGGTGGGCTGCAGGTTACGCGCGAGGAGGGAGAACGGGAGGGGTGAGCTGCAGGTTAAGCGCGAGGGGTGGGCTGCAGGTTGCTACAGGTTACGCGCGAAAGGTGAGCACACACACACACACAGAGAGAGAGAGAGAGAGAGAGAGAGAGAGAGAGAGAGAGAGAGAGAGAGTGTTTATTTAAGTTTGCAAAAGGCCTAAAAGACTTATTAGAACCACAAGTTACATCATCATCATAGGATCGTATATCCAGTATGGAAAAAAAAACGACGTAGGTAACCAATGCTAAAATGTGAAAACAAATAAGTGAACCAGAAGAACAAGCTGGTAGCATATCTCCCAAAGCCTGATCTCCTCAATAGGCTGCCATTGAAAGTACCATCACATAAACTCTCTCTCTGCATCATGGCACCCATCTTGTCTGAACCTCGAAGGAATCAATAATGGTGGATACGACGACGGTACATTTAGGAAGACATGATCTGCGAGAAGAAAGAAGGCGTCGAGATCTACTGATCAGTGAGAGTCCCGTGAGTTGAAAAGTGACATGTCATGGGGTCCTGCTGAGAGTTGCTGCTACTCTAGAAAAGACCTACCACCTACCTCTAATTGGGTCCTCTGCTAAAGCGTGCTAAACTCTATAAGAAAGCATGTCTATGCCTACATAACTCTGGCAAGAATAGCCCAAGGCATCTTGTATGATCACCTGACTATAGAGGATAAGGTCTAGAGGTGGAGCATGTGGTGCCAAATAAGCGCTTACCCAACAATGACAACAGTTCGAGGAGGTTTTGTTGGAATGTGGACTACTCCTATCTCCATGTTCTCTCTACAAGAAGTGTGGACTATTCCTATCTCCATGTTCTCTCTACACCAATGGTAGTGTCCCCTACACGTTTGGTCACTTCTATGCCCTTTTGTGAGCTTGTCAATATCACTTGGAGGACAGGTTTGCAATCTCTAATGAGCAATATTCTTGATTTCCGATAGCAGATTTGTCGAGATCCTTCGGATGACAGGTTTGCACACATTGTCGACAGTTGGTGCGCACACCTAGTTCCTACTTCCGCAATCAACAACATCTGGAGGCTTCTTGTCACGAGCACATGGCTCTGTGTGCCACGTGGACATGCTTCATCGACTTCCAAAGCCAATTCTATACATATCTCTAACTAGGAGTGTCTAGAATCCTAGGCAGATTAGTACTAGCAATTTTGAGAGCCTATTCTCAAGACCTGCATGTCCAAAGGAGTCCATTCGATTAGGGTTTCCACTTTTGGAACCCTCCTGCATAAATGCTTTGTACAAGCGTTTTGACACTACGGTAGACATCTGCATGACATGCATGTAAATTTACTATTTAGGTTAGAGGAATCGCACGAGCCATTCCCCGCGTCAGTTTGATTCCCGAGTGGACAGACAATTTCACACAAAAACTTTTGCCTAGTCAACTTTATTAATAAATCATTTCAAATGATTTATTTTAAAATTTTATCTTCCTATTTTTCCCTACTTAAGTCCTAAAAAGTTCATGAGCAGTATTTTGCCCTATAAAGGGAGTTGAATCAGCCAACATTTTGGGTCATTCTCAACCAGGGCCAAAGATCAACCCTAGAGGATCAACCCTAGAAGACAACGTTTTCAGTTTTCAACCCCTGCCATCGCCGGAAAGTGGCGGATTTGCTGATGCTGTTGCTAAATTGGCCTTATATGATCGAAAAACAATTCTACATGAACTATTGGATTTATAAGTAATAGGGTTTTCTCGCTTGGAACAACATGAAAAATAATTCTAAATGAATTATTGGAATTTCAAGTGAGAGGGTTTTTCTCACTGGAGACATCCGAGTGCAGAGTATTCCTAGTGCGTCATTCAAAGTAATGACGGGAGCACTGAGAACGGGAATATCTGTAAGGCCACCAGGAACGGGTACTTCTGATGCGTCACATCGGATGGGTGACAGGGAGCATCGGAAAGAAGTATCCGACCATCCGGGAACGGACATCTCTGATGCGTCATAGGATGGGTGACATAGAGCATCCTGAAGGAGATTGTACCATAAGTTCGGTAGGAAAGGACTAGGTGATGGGTATTCTTGATGCGTCACAACGTGGGTGACGAGTGCATCGGAAAGGGAATATCCATGGTCAGGAGGAAATTCCGAACTGTGTTAGAATTGTGCACAAGGAAAAGCAAGCACTTGAATGAAGATGGGTTCATAGGAAACTTTGAGGAAAAACATATGCTTTCTATAAAGCGGGATTGCTTTTCGGGAAAGCAGATGCTTTCCCGCGAGGAATTCTATGTCTGCATTGCAACTGTGCGTGTGATTGCATCCAGGGACGCCTTGGAAGTGCTATGAAAGCATTGTTTTTAACTTATAAGGTTTTATAGAGTTTTTGGGTAGATTCAGACTATTTTTAAAATACGTCGGCCTCCCATTTAATAAGTGGGCAGCTGTTTGATAAATAAGGCCACAGATCAGCCAATATTTTCTCTCTCTTTTTCTAGCAGAACAGCGAAAAAAAAATGGAAAAAAATTGAAAAAAAATTGAAAGAAAAAAAAATGGCCGTGATCTTTATGCAAGCAGTTATTAGTGCCCGTGGCTAGGAGCTATAAAAGCATCACATGCCCTCACTCATAGAAGAGGATCAGTTTTTGCAAGAAGGAGATGTTGCTACAAACTTCACCCGCAAAGAAGATGTTTGCCAGTGATGCCCATGACTGTCCCAAGTGTACCCGATGTCACCAAGACCCGGTGCGCGAGTTCCCTCGCGAAGAAGTGCATACGAAGCGTGTTTCCATCGCAACAAGCTGCTGTTTTTCTCTGTTTTCAGCCCATAAATGTTGTAGACGGGGCTGATTTACGGGAAGGAACCCGAGAACACACCTCTTTTGTGTGTAGGATTGGAAGAGAGGATTTTCTATGTAGAGATCTCTTCCGGGGAATTGCTTTTCGAGAACCAAGTTGCGTTTCGAGCGTCAAGATTTTGAAGGTAACGATTTTCATGTTATGATCTCTGAGTATTTGATTGCAGGTGTACTTCCTCTTCGTGAGGGAGTAGGAGCAGAGGAAGGCATGAGCCTCTGCAGGAGAAAAGTGCTCTGAGGAACTAGAGCCAGATCAGCTCAAGGGTTTCGTACCCAACTTTGGGAAGTAGATCCACGGATTGGAGAGATGTAGTCTCTCAAGTTGTGATCCGGATGTTGGGATTCCCAAGTAAGGACTTCGTGTCCGGGAAAGCAGAGTTGTTCTGCGGGAAGAGGACTCTGGAAACAGGGTTGGAAAGGAGAGTTGAAGGGATGTCATGCCATGAGTCTGGAAGGTGAGACCCAGAGGCGAGAACCTTGGTTCTCAAGGATTTGGAATAAGGAACGGAAGTTCCTTGGAATAGAGTTTTGCCCTAGGAATTGGAGGCCGATGCTTCCGGGAACCATCAGTTCTTATGCTAGAACGAACGTGGTAATACGTTCGGTTCAAGTGCTTGTATAGACTTCTCCTCAGTAATAAAGATACTATTACAGGGGGGGATCAGCCCATCTTTTGGTCCCCAGTACTGTGTCAATCTTCTCACTCTCTATCTTCTCAGCCCGAAAACAAGGAAAGTTTGTTGTTTATAGAGATGGACGGGTGATCATTGCCGAGCGGAAGGCTCGTTGACGGTTAGCCGCCCATGAGACGTTGAGATGCACGGTGTGGAATTGTAACGGGTCACTCAAGTTAGATGCAAGATACTTTGAGGATACATTCAGGGAGGTGGACCTAGCTATTTATACAGAGACTCATCAGTGTGCAGGGAGACGACTACCAAACGTCCGTGGCTATAGATGGGAATCCGTGTTACGTCCACAGCCCCGGACGCCTGGAGGTACTCGAGGCTCAGGAGGGGTGGCAGTATTATATAGAGATGCCTTGCATGACAGAGTACATATTGTACATAGAGACCCTGAGGCATGCTATATGAAGATTCGAGTACGCTAGAGATGCAATAGGGACTTGTACATTGCAGCATGCTATTTTCCACCGGCTCATTCGCGTTATGCTTCTCATGGGGAATCACCGTTTTTGCCGTTATATGAGGATATTGTGAGATTTGCCAGCATGGGGGACATACTTCTGGCAGGGGATTTCAATGCACGCACTCGCACGGAGCAAGCGGCAATGTATGATACTCAGGACGAGATGCTCCGCGAGTTGAACCCATGTGACTTGGATATGCATAGGATGGCACAGGATGCTGGGAATGTGACAGAATACGGCATGCATTTTCTAGCTTTAGGCAGTGCCCATGGGTTGCTTATCTATAATGGCCTTCCACGATGGCCCGGATCGGATGCTCTTACATGTTGGAACCCCAAAGGGGGTTCGAGTACGGTAGACTACTTGATGGGATCACATGCACGGATTCTGGACATCAGAGATTTTACTATTTCAGGGCGTCCCCTGGCTTTGGGAGCAGATCATGCATATTTGAGCTTCACATTGATGGGTGGTGGAGATGCAGAGCTGCAGGGAGATCCATCCCCTAGACATCCACATTATCAGTTTACTACAGCGACTACTGACATCTATGGGGCCACAGTGTCGGATAGGTTGTATGTATTGGATCCGCATCGCACATTGGATGAGCTCACCCAGGGTATGGCACATGTGTTACATGCATCAACGGGATTGGCCTTCCCATGTACAGTGGCATCAGCAGCCCCTCCGCGTTGCACTGCTCCGTGCAACAGTTGGTATGATGATGAGTGCCGGGAGACCCGAAAGAGGCTTCAGAGAGAGGAGGCTTGTGGGGCATGTAGCCATAAGCATGCACAGACGATCTTCCGCCGTCTTATTCGGCGGAAGAAGAGGGCCTACCTGATACGCCTGGAGGACGAGATATACCAGTTGTTCTTGAGTCAAGACAGCAAGAGAGCATGGAGGATGTTTCAGGAGAGACAGCCGGGTACCCCCATTACAACCCCAGAGGCATGGAGAGCGTATGCAGAGGCACTATATGATATCCCATGACAGCCCCCCATTCCACAGCCAGGGGACATTAGACCGCACATGAGCGACTTCTTTATTGTACATATGGTAGCAGAGGCCATCAGCAGATTACAGCATGGGAGAGCCCAAGATCAGGATGGGCTAGTGGGTGAGCACTTCATCTATGCATGTAGGGAACTGGCCCCCCTTTTGGCACACATGTTTAACAGGGCGGTTTGTGAGGGCTTTCCAGCCAGTTGGACGGCCAATACCATAGTCCCACTTTTCAAAAGTGGGGATCCGATGGTACAGGGCAACTATAGGACCATTATGATTGGGCATTATCTGGCCAAGATTTATGGGTCTATCGTAGAGAGAGAGCTCAGTGTCTGGGCAGAGAGACATGGCCACAGAGCTAGAGGACAAGCTGGTTTTTGGCGAGGGTTCTCCACTATAGATCACATACTGACTCTTCGGGCATTGATAGAGGAGCAGCGGGCAGAGGGAGACAGGAGGAGACTATATTGTTGCTTTGTGGACTTCCGCAAGGCATTTGATTCTGTCCCGAGATTTCGTTTGATGCAGAGGCTACAGGATATAGGAGTTCCAGAGGCTATCCGATGGGGGATTTATGCATTGTATGAGTCGGTGACTGGGAGGGTGAGGGCCCCAGGTGGACTTTCAGATGCTATTGAAAGTACCATTGGGGTGAAACAGGGATGCCCACTGTCTCCCACTCTCTTTGGGATTTACATCGATGAGCTCTCAGAGTATGTGGATACATATGGTGATGCAGGATCCAGCCTGGCAGGGGTGATGATACCACTTCTTTTGTATGCACACGATGTGGTATTGATTTCGGACTCTCCAGAGGGGCTACAGAGACAGTTGGATGCTCTCTAGAGATTTTGTGCAGATAGGGACTTGACAGTGAACCTTGGGAAAACCAAGGTTATGGTGTTCAACACCACACAGGCATGGGTCACTCGAGCAGAGCATCAGTTCACATTTAGAGGGGAGATGGTGGAGCAGGTACGGTCTTATGTATACTTAGGAGTGACTTTTACAAGCCCGCGCTTCTCATTGAAGCAAGCAACAGATGCTAGGTTGGACAGGGGCTTCGTAGCTTTGGGGAGGCTTGAGAGGCAGTGTGCTCATGTACAGTTTCAGGAGCCGTGCACGAAGCTTTGGTTGTTCGATTCGTTGGTCACCCCGGCATTGTTGTATGGATCCATGGTGTCGGGGCCTAGCCTCAGTACAGAGGAGTGGAGGCGTATGGAGAGACCACTAGTTACGATGATTGCACAGATGATCCAGTGCAAGACATCAATACCACATGCTATTGTCAGAGCTGAGATGGCAGCACCAACAATAGTGACAGAGGCCATATTTCAGAGTGTGACAGGCCTACATCGCATATGGGAGCTCCCCCCAGAGAGATATTCAAGATTGGCACTAGATTCCTCCAGACAGTTAGCAGAAGATGGGGTTCATGATTGTTGGTATGCACAGATGCAGACATGGTTTGGGAGACATGGACTACAAATGGATGCACTTCCACCCTTCCAGTATAGCTTGGACTGCCCGCACCTCCAGCTTACGCGCACAGAGCACAATCGGGCGACCAGATCAGATATTGTGTAGCTGGAGACAGAAAGGACCTGGCAGCGACCTCCAGAGCCATTAGGCACGAAGATGACCCATTACAGGGACCACTTCTTGCATGTTTCGTTGGAGGGTTTTGTGATTCGGCCAGCATACATGGATGTACATCTCTCACATGGGTTGCGCAGTGCCATTGGACAGATTCGTACCTCCTCCCATCAACTACGCATCGAGACAGGCAGATACATGCAGATGGCCCGGACAGATAGGACATGTCAGCTATGCCACCAAGAGGTGGAATCTGAGGAGCATTACATTTGCCGCTGCACAGTCTATTACGAGATCATGGGGAGATACCATTGCCTTTTCAGAGAGGGCTTTGGACCATTACGTCGGGTGATGGATTATGAGGACCAGAGATGCCTCGAACTCTTTTTACTAGAGCTGAGGAGGCACAGGGACAAACTATTACAAGACAGTTCTCCACCAACAGATCGATAGCGCACTATGCGTGACTTCTTCAGTAGAGAGGGAGAGGACCTTGGGACACAGACTCCGTCTATGGATACAACCACACCCCCAGGACCATGTCCATCGAGGCCTAGAGGAGTCCGTCTTGATCAGGCCACTGCACAGGGTCGTACTCGCCGTCCTCGACCACCCGGGCCTCAACCCACACCCCGCCATTTGCGCCAAATCAGAGGCATCATCGCTCGACATCGGAGACGAGTGCCACCTTTCAGCGGCCTCTCTATACTGGATCTACCCATCTGGGATATCCTAGGATAGAGGACAGGGAGATAGAAGTTGATGGTCAGATTTGGATGGGATCAGTCATGTATTTGTACATATTCTCAGTTTTAGCTTAGTTTTAGCTTTGTAGACTCAAACATCACTATGATGTTGAGTAGATCTTTTTTTTTTTTCTGTTTCAATAGACGAGAGATGTATTACCAGATGTATAGTTTCTTGTCTCATGGGCCATTTTGGCTCTTTCGAGACGTTAATATATCTTTCTTTCTTTCTTTCTCTCTATCTACTTCTCTCTATATCCTTTGGCTTCAGTAATAAGTGAAAGTCTATTTATCCAAATGTATTTTATATTGTTATGCGCTCCCATTTGTGACAGTGGTATCAGAGCATGGTCTCCTCTCTTTCTTTGTAAAGGAGGATGACTCTGGGAAGATACGGGAAGAAGCAATGACAAGCCAAGAGAGAAGCAAGCAGGCGGAACCTTAAGCCTTGCAAGAAAAGCTCGCAGAGTTGGGAAAAATTTTCTCTCTGCAAGAAGTCGACACAAGACTTGGGATTCTCTGAGAAGGCAACCAAAGCATGATGCTCAAGAACCTAGAGAATCCAAGGAGCGGAATGCTCAAGATACTTCAGAACTCATAAAATATCCATGAACATCAATCCAAAACCATAGCCAGGAAATATTTCGGAAAGGATATGAAGGTCTTTAGACCTCAAAACACTCCGGTCAAGTTTGATACTTTTGACGGAATAGAATATGTCCAGCTTTCATTCGACAATATGAAATTGCCTTTGCAAACAGTAATTTCTGAGAAGCGTCGAAGGTGAGGCATGTGACAAAACACCTCAAGGGGATTGCAAGTACTTGGTGGTATACCAAGGCTCTGTAAGGAACTTACAACAAGACTTGGATTCAATTCAAGGCTGAATTTTCCGACAAATTTTTTTCCTCTACGCTTTGAGGAAGGCATCCAAGAAGATTCGGATCGGTTTGCCCAATAGGAACACGAGTGAGTCAAAGCAAGTAGTGGTTCACTCTTGCCAAGGTAGCTCCACTCTCGACACTCTCTGAGGCCTGAATTTTGTAGACGCATCTGCAAAATATTTTGCAGCAAATGGTAGAGTCAGCAATAAAAGCTGAAAGTGTACACCTTATTGTACATAGAATCCAATCCCCGTAGTGGGACGGGAACCATTGAACATAGAAAGTTTGGAGTAAGGGAATTCAATCTAACTCCTGAGTTCTTGAATAAAAGACCCTCGAACTTTAAGTGAGAGGGCAGGTTCTCGATCAAAGTTACATCTTTGCGGAAATCATAAAGTGCATTGTGCTTGTTTGCTCTTTTGCACGAGGTATGGTTATGTCTAACCGGGACTACTCACTCTCGAGTGTTTATGAGAGCAGGATCAAATTGAAAACATTGTTTTCTGAGATGAATTGGTTTGCTCAAATATCCGGAAGGTCAACTATTGATCTCGTATCCGGTAGTTCACCAACAAATTACCTGCTATTGCGGGTAGGACGGCAGAAAGGAAGAAACCATTTCGAGATTTCAACCAAGAAAAGCTTTCACTAAGCTTGAGTACCTTATAAACCAACACCCCCTACCCGGTCAAGGAAGACATGTAGTGCTTTTCACACAAGTGAATGAACACTCTCTGTATGAGGGAGGGAACAAGTGATGACTACGGCCTGTGCTCGAGGAATCCAAGGATTGAAATCCTAGATTATTTGATGAGCGGGTTGTCACGTGACACATCCAGCCCTATGTGTCCGTGGACAAGCTACAGCATGATCAGGGTTCAGTCAGTCCAATCGGTCTAGATTTAGAAGTGATATGGCACTTTTGTGAGTCTATTCGTAGACCGTGCATGCCCAGTCACTTAGTATAGATGACATATCCTCTAGTTGCACACAGCATGATCATAAGTATTCCCATCAGAATCCATCAGATTCCATCAGGGGAATATTCCAGTGCATTTAGCCTATTTTACATATTTTTGGCATTTTTCACTTATTAATTTAAGTGACTTTCCAACAAAAGTAGGTAGGGCAATTTGGGTAAGAAAATATATAAGCAAACTAGAGCTAGCACTATTTGGCAGAAGAGGCAACAGGAGCCAAGCTCACATGCAACTTCTCAACAAGACCCTTGGCGGTACTTCCCTCCAAGCAAGAACTTCATCATCTAGCGTTTCCATCAAGCATCATTACATAGCGTTTTCAAGATCTACACCATCGCCGAACCCCCAGCATACCTAGCATTTGCATCGACAAGGATTGCCAGCAAAAGACCACAGAAGCTAGCGTTTTTGTTCCCCTTCAGCCTAGCGTTTTTGTTCCTTATGAACCTAGCATTTTTGGCAGTATTCAGCAGCGATTTTCAGCAATGGAGTAGTTGCAGATTCAGCCCGGAAGGACCATCAGTTCTTAGCCTAAAGTCACCTCTGTTTCAGCCCTAAACCAGCAGATTTTCAACGACAAAGACCCACAGAAACAGCCCCAAAAATCAGCGTTTTTGGACCTGTAGCAGATTTCAGCCCATAGCGTTTTTGGACAGCAGTAGCAAGATTGCAGATTTCAGCCCTTAGGTCGACTTCGTCATCACCGTCGTCATCGTCGACATAGCCTTGACTTGCATCAGTCTCATGCATACCATTTGTACCAGATTGTGCAATCATAAGTAAACCACTCTCGCCGACTAGAGTGGGGCCTTCGGAGGAGGGTTTTACAAAGTCTCTGGTGCCGTATCTCTCTTCTCTCTTTATCTCTCAGTCTCATACATTTGCACGCACAGTGTCCATTCACTTTGTTTGTGATCATAGCATTCTCTCATTAAGAACAGAAGGCTCTCCTTTCCATAAGAACAAAAGGAACCTTGAGCACAATTCGGAACACTCATCTTGAGCAAAGCGCAAACATTCATTCCGCTGCACCTAACACAGGTTTTGCTCTAATATCGAGCCAAGGGATCGTCAAGTTGAGCGTCTTTGCTCTAAGGGTCTTACGAAGGGAAGGTAATTTCCCAGGTTCATCGAAACTCTAACACAACTGAAGAATTATGTGCACTTTTGAGTACATGGATAACACATGAAGATGCAGACCTATGCCAAGGAACTGGACGAGAGTTTGTTATACTCTTTTGAGCGCCTTTTTGGGCGCAAGGATATTCCGACACGAGAATCTCTATTTGAGATGTGTTCCGTAGAAGGAATTTGAGTTTCTCTACAGAGAAGAGGTTTTCTGATGGTCGTTGATCATTGAGTACGCTATGTGCTTTTACCATTACAGTAGCAACTATTGGTTGCGGTTTATGTTTCTCCATGAGCAGGTCAAGTAGCATTTACACGATGCTGGAATAAATTCGAACTATTATGTTCGTAAGAATATAGTTCGCCAACCGTTTCAAAATGGTAAGAATTACATATGGGAGAACATCCCTGAGAATCAAAGAGGGTTCGGTCTATTGTGAACCGGGTTTGAACGTACGTTCAAAAAATGCTATGGTTAGAATCATATCTACCTAAGATTTTGTAAGGAAAGAAGTAATAAAGATTGGAAGGAAGTGCCGCCGTGCACAAGGAATCTTCGGATTGGAACCATCCGCCTACGTTGAGCGACAGCCCAAAACAAGAACCTTCTCTAAGGTGATCGCAAATTGTGAAAGATAAGACATCGAGCTTAATGCTCTATGACTTGGGCATTCCCTATGTGGGAGGACACAAGAGGTTTAATACCCTCTGGACTAACAGCGCAGGATTATGCGCAAGGACAAATACCTAGATTGATTTCTAGGAAGATTATTCTTCTCGAATTTGAGAAGACGGAATCAAGTTAACACGGTCTCGAATAAAGAAACTTTGGATCAGAACAATTGGCCTACCTAGAGTAAAGGCCCGGAATAAGAACTTACTTTGGTAAGATGACACACTTTGTCTACCACAGAAAGATTCACATGAGCTTAATGCTCTCGACATGCCCTATGCGGGAGGACAGAAGAGGTTTAATATCCTAAGGACTAATAGCGCAAGGTTATGCGCAAGGACATAGACCTAAATTGATTTTTAGGAGGCTTATTCTTCTCAAGATTGAGAAGGTGGAATTGAGTTAACAGATTCTCGGAAAGACGCGAATGACAAGTTCTTACATGGCTCGTAAGTTTGATGAATGTTGAAGGATATCCTCGAGGTACTAGAGGAAGGACATGAACTGGTAAGGTAAGTATTGAATTATGAAAAAAATTTCTTTAATTTACGTTTAAGTTCTCTACTGAGAAAGGACCAGCTCAACTCACCATTGAGCAAGATTTGGAATTTTTTCCGGTTTCGCCCCAGCAGTTCAGCTGGACCTCTACAGTTGAGGACAACTGTTTATAAGTGAGAGGGATGTTGCTAAATTGGCTTTATCTGACAGAAAAATAATTCTAAATGAACTATTGGATTTATAAGTGAGAGGGTTTTCTTACTTGGAACAACATGAAAACTAATTCTAAATGAATTATTGGAATTTTAAGTGAGAGGGTTTTTCTCACTGGAGACATCCGAGTACAGAGTATTCCTAGTGCGTCATTCAAAGTAATGACGGGAGCGCTAAGAACGGGAATATCTGTAAGGCCACCAGGAACGGGTACTTCTGATGCGTCACATCGGATGGGTGACAGGGAGCATCGGAAAGAAGTATCCGACCATCCGGGAACGGACATCTCTGATGCGTCATAGGATGGGTGACATAGAGCATCCTGAAGGAGATTGTACCGTAAGTTCGGTAGGAAAGGACTAGGTGATGGGTATTCTTGATGCATCACAACGTGGGTGACGAGTGCATCGGAAAGGGAATATCCATAGTCAGGAGGAAATTCCGAACTGTGTTAGAATTGTGCACAAGGAAAAGCAAGCACTTGAATGAAGATGGGTTCATAGGAAACTTTGAGGAAAAACATATGCTTTCTATAAAGCGGGATTGCTTTTCGGGAAAGCAGATGCTTTCCCGCGAGGAATTCTATGTCTGCATTGCAACTGTGCGTGTGATTGCATCCAGAGACGCCTTGGAAGTGCTATGAAAGCATTGTTTTTAACTTATAAGGTTTTATTGAGTTTTTGGGTAGATTCAGACTATTTTTAAAATACGTCGGCCGCCCATTTAATAAGTCGGCAGCTGTTTGATAAATAAGGCCACAGATCAGCCAGCATTTTCTCTCTCTTTTTCTAGCAGAACAGCGGAAAAAAAAAAAAGGGAAAAAAATTGGGGAAAAAAAAAAACGGCTGCGATCTTTACGCGAGCAGCTATTCGTGCACATGGCTAGGAGCTATAAAAGCATCACATGCCCTCACTCAGAGAAGAGGATCAGTTTTTGCAAGGAGATGCTGCTGCAGAGTTCACCCGCAAAGAAGACGTTTGCCAATGATGCCCATGACTGTCCCAAGTGTACCCGATGTCGCCAAGACCCAGTGCGCGAGTTCCCTCGCAAAGAGGTGCCTACGGAGCGTGTTTCCATCAGGACAAGCTGCTGTTTTTCTCTGTTTTCAGCCCATAAATGTTGTAGACGGGGCTGATTTATGAGAAGGAACCCGAGAACACACCTCTTTTGTGTGTAGGATTGGAAGAGAGGATTTTCTATGTAGAGATCTCTTCCGGGGAATTGCTTTTCGAGAACCAAGTTGCGTTTCGAGCATCGAGATTTTGAAGGTAATGATTTTCATGTTATGATCTCTGAGTATTTGATTGCAGGTGTACTTCCTCTTCGTGAGGGAGTAGGAGCAGAGGAAGGCATGAGCCTCTGCAGGAGAAAAGTGCTCTGAGGAACTAGAGCCAGATCAGCCCAAGGGTTTCGTACCCAACTTTGGGAAGTAGATCCACGGATGGGAGAGATGTAGTCTCTCAAGTTGTGATCCGGATGTTGGGATTCCCAAGTAAGGACTTCGTGTCCGGGAAAGCAGAGTTGTTCTGCGAGAAGAGGACTCTGGAAACAGGGTTGGAAAGGAGAGTTGAAGGGATGTCATGCCATGAGTCTGGAAGGTGAGACCCAGAGGCGAGAACCTTGGTTCTCAAGGATTTGGAATAAGGAACGGAAGTTCCTTGGAATAGGGTTTTGCCCTAGGAATCAGAAGCCGAGGCTTCCGAGAACCATCAAGTCTTATTCTAGAACGAACGTGGTAATACGTTCGGTTCAAGTGCTTGTAGACTTCTCCTCAGTAATAAAGATACTATTACGGGGGGGGACCAGCCCATCGGGGGGGGACCAGCCCATCTTCTGGTCCCCAGTACTGTGTCGATCTATCTCACTCTTTATCTACTTCTCTCTATATCCTTTGGCTTCAGTAATAAGTGATAAAGTCTATTTATCCGAATGTATTTTATATTGTTATGCGCTCCCATTTGTGACAAATGGTATCTTCCTTGCTACAGCCCGGAGCTTCAGCACCCCATTGAGCCTCTTCTTGGTTATTCCCTCGCCGCATCCAGTGCTCCCATTGTTGTTCATTATCAACTACATCATCATCTGCATTTTCAACCCTTCATTCCTCTCACATAGGGAGCGCAAATCAGCCCCTGATCTACCCCTTGGTAGCCATCAGCAACCCCTCATCGAGATGGATCCAAAGATGCATCAAATCAGCCCCAGAGGTACTTCATTTTGAAGAGTTACCGCGGCGACATTCCCCATTCGAGTCGGTAAGAGTTTGCATTGAGGTATTGTATTAGTGTACATTCCATTTATGCAATCAAAAGCAAAAACCACATCAACAACGGTGTGGGCAGCCCTGTTGTGACCCCATCGGGTGTCAATTCTCCTTTTCTCTCTGTTTCCCTCTACACATCTATATCTCTCTCTCATTCTCTCTCTAATCCATCGTTTGTGCTAAGTAGCACACATTCAAGCAAGGAAAGAAGTAAAGATTTGTGGAAGTGTAAATTCTAGATATTGTCACGATGCACTTGACATTGCTATCAGAGCTTTGTGATTTTGCACTAATCCGCTAATCTTTTTTCTCTCTAATGTTTAAGTGTGTATTGTAGCGTTTTGCCCAAGGACCCTTCCCTCACTCAAGGAACTGTAGGACCTGCCATTGCGCGTCTGTCACGTGCGCACTTCACTTGCGCCACATGGACACACTTCTGCCATGGTTTAGCATCAGTCATAGCGTAGCTTAGGACTGAGCCTGGCAGTTTGTGAGCCTCTAGCAGGACGTGCATGTGTCACGAGGACGTGGCAACTGTTAACTATGTCACGAGGACGTGGCAATTGCTAACCTTAGTTGTTGGTTTCTTTCAATGATTTTTGTTTTATTTTTGAGACCCTCTTTTTGAAGTTGCAAATGGTCGGACATTGTATGGCCAATGTGAACGGTAGTTTCACCTGCAGACGGGAAGTTGGTCGGCATTGGAACTCATATAGTAAAAGGAAGTCTAGGCTCAGTTCAAGATCATATAGGTCCCCCCTGTCGCACTTAGCAGGATGTCTAGGCTCAGCTCAAGATCATGTAGGTCCCCCTCGACAGTTGGGCCACATTGCATTTTTGGATGCAGTCCCTGTGGGGATAGATCGTCAGAAGACAAGTGGGAGCCCAACGGAAGCATCTCCTAAAATTTAGGAAACTGCTATTTTGGGCCACGACTTCTGTTCGCGTCATTACCTCCGGAATGACAAGGGGAACATTTTAGAACTTTGTTGCAAAGTCAGCTGGGCAACCAATCGGGAGATTTTTAAGCAGCAACCCTGAATCGGGAAATTGCTTGTAATTGTGCCAAGTGGCACCTTTTCGTGCACTTTTCTCATGCAGAAGAAGGTAGCGCTGAATTTCTAGCTGAGAGAGCTCATTTGGGAGATTTTGTCACAAGTTAAGAGCTATTGACTGCAAGCTTTCCCTCTCATGTACATTGTGGTGCAAGAAGTCATGTCCTGCACACCTCACACTATCTCTCTCTTCCCTACGTGCAGTAATGTGATGCCCCACAAGAGGGCTCCTCATTTGACCCATGTACAATTGTGTGGGCATATGCGTTTTTGCTGAGGCACGAGCCTCTCTGAGCAAGAACAAGAGTAGCTAACTGCTGCTCCAAAAAGCAGGCACCAGTGAGGGTGATAACCTCACCGTACAGGTGTGTTTTCAACGCTGGTCCCAACAAACTGTGGATGCAAGTGGAAAATCCGGTCCATCATTCTGTTGAACGTGGCAGGAGCATTTGTTAGCCCAAACAGCATCACTAGAAACTTATAAAGACCAAATGTCGTTCTAAACGCAGTCTTGTGCAAATCCTCTGACCTTATACGAATCTGATGGTACCGACTCTTGAGGTCTATACTGCTAAAAATTGCAGCACCCTCTAAACGAGCGAGAATATCATCAATCTAGGAATAGGAAACCTATTCTTAATGGTATTCTTATTCAACGCACGGTAATCAATACACATGCACCATGAGCTATCCTTTTGCTGCACTAGGAGCACTAGGGAGCAAAAGGGTGAAGAACTAGGCTGAATCAGCCCCTTCTCTAATAACTCCTCAACCTAGTCTCTTTCTACTGCGCGGCACTAACCCTGTAGGGAGGTCTATTTGGTGGGCTACACCCTGGCACCAAATCTATCCGATGGTCCTCAGGTCTCTTTGACGGCAATTGCGATGGTAATGAATTAGAAAAACAATCACTAAACTCTTGCAATAATGCTGACGTTTCTTTATCTAACACAGATAAATTTGACTGACAATTATCTGAGACATCACGTGCAAAAATCGAGTACAAATAGATGATTCTTTATTACAGAAGTGATAGCCGAAGCAAATACAATAGGGACAGACTACCCGTTTGAGCTTTACATCCAAAACATGAGTTTTGCCCCTATGCTGAAGGGTGATCATCTTGCCAAAGGCATCCAACACGCCATGTACTTTGAACATCCACGGAATTCGCATCGCACCCTTCCAATGGCATAATATAAAATTCTTTTGTGTCTACATATGACTGAATATGCAGATGCAGCTTTCCAATAATGGGAGTAACACACTCTGAGTGGCCAGGACATGCCAACCCTGCCTCTGCCGTGTACCCCATCTCTTCAGCTCTGATGCCCAGCTTCATAGCTAACTCTGGTGAGATAAAGTTTGCTTTGGCACCTCGATCAAAGAAGATGAGTGCCGTCTGATCTCTAACTTTACCCCATGCTCTGCATAACTCGTCGGCATCTGTACTAGGCCTACCACCCACCATATCTGGCACCAAACCTGCCGTGGGTTTAAGCTTCTTGCCTTTCAGGTCCTCTTTATTATCTGAGTCAGTCGGTTTTTCCCTTTGTGGACAATTTGTATCAAAGTGACAGGTTGCTCGCATATAAAACATTTGTTTTCAACCATTAGGACCTTCTTTTCCTCGAGCGACTTACGAACAAAAGGCTTCCTTTTCTGTTTCTTTGCCTGCGCTCCAGAAGTCCAGTGACTGAGTCCTTGTTGGTCTTTTCTGACCCCTGTGATGGTTTAGGAGCCGTTTTCACAAAGGGCTTCTTCGCTGAATTTTTCTTCTGCTGCACTCCTTTTTCGTTGCTCGGAAACCCATTGTCCTCTCCTTTTAACAAGGCAAGACCAGTGTTAGCAACTTCCATGAGCTGGGTGAGGGTAGCCACTCTGTTCTTGTACAGTAGTCCCGAAGCCCTTTAGACAGCCCACAACAATACTTCTCTATCTGCTCTGTCAATGGCACAAATTTGTAGGAGGTCACTGAGAGTAACGCTTTACAAAATCTCCAATTGTACTCTAGCAAGCTCTTGCATGTAGCGGAAGTAAGCTGGTGTCAATCTGTGTCACGATTGTGACTATGTTAACAACAATCTACTCCTAGTTGCAGATACGCGAAGTGCCATGCCAAGGAGGACCCCTGTGCTTGGATGGTCACACCCCTTCGCCCAAGAGACGTGCCTCTTCGCCAAAAGCCACACTCCTTCGACGACTGGTCACACCCCTTCGCTCTACGGGTGCGACTCTTCGCCCAATGGTTGCAGCTCTTCGCCGAAAGGATGTGTCTTTACGTCTAAAGTCATGTCTCTTCACCAAGAGACATGTCTTTTCATTTGTCTCTTCATCTCCTATATAAGGAGCCCTTGTATCACACATTCAATCAATCAAACACAGAGTCTTCTAAGTCTTGTCTCTGAGTACGGTTCAAGTTTCTTAAGTCTTAATCATGAGTTTAAGTACTTAATTAAGGATTAGTACCTAGAATCCTTACAGTGGTATCAGAGCAAATTTTTTTCCCGGGCCTTTGGACTTGGCGTCTACTTAGCCTCGCCGTTGCCGACCCTACCCGCGACACTCACCTCGTGTGTTATATGGCCGCAGAGGAAAAATGGTGTACTTCTACTACGCGTATGAGGTAACTTAAATTTATTCAGTTCCAATTATCTATATAAAGGACAGAGATGTAGATGTGTGCTTGCGGGCGTACCGGTGATTGTGACCCTTCATAAGGAGGTTCGAGCGGATGTGCCTTATCGAACCCACTTTCGCACCGCTTCCCACGATAGGGCACAAGACGGCAAGAAGCACCTTGTCCCCAAGTGCTCCCACTCCGTCTCCCCCCCCTTGCTCGCACCCTTTCCCTGCATCGCTGGGTTTGAGAGAAGGGCTGAAACGCTGAATTGCTGAAATTCGGGGCAGAATTTTTGAAACACTGGCTAGGCTGCAGTTTTTCGCTGGAGCATAGCAATTCTTGCTCGCACCTCTTCAAGCCCATACACTTTCCCCAAACAGCATCATCTGCCAAGCGTCACAATTCCCAAGCAGCAGCAACTCTTAAGCGGTAAAATCTCCCTGCGCTGCCTTCTTTCGCTGGCGTTTATTTTTTTTACGCTGGGCACTGTATACGATGGCAGCCCATAAGTAATATGGTATTAAAATTGACCTCAATTTAAAACCTTAAGGGGCCGGCCACACTTGACCGGCCTCCCCCAAATTAACCCAAATTTTTAAACCCATGTGAAAACACCCAATTTTTTTAAAAAAGCCAATGCGAACACACTTTATACATTTTTTATTTTTTATTAAAACTCCCATGAGCCTACATTAAAAAAGTATTAAAAAAAAAATTTACGTTGTCTCTCCCTTGCTCTGCTCTGCGTGCACCTTCTCTACGCAAGACATTTCGCACACATGGCAGACGCGAACCAATACACGGGATTCCCCGATGAAATTTTGCGGGTGAATTTTCCCTGCACATGAAGTGTTCGTGATTCTAGATTCTCTAGAGCAAAGATTATAATTATTCCAAATTCTCCGACTTCAGAGCACGAACTTATTTCAAAGAGATTTTTCGCTCACGGAGCACCCGTCTGAAAACCCGTCCCATAACCCGTTCCCGACCCAAAACACTCTTTCGAGTTCTTTTTGAGGCGTAACCATGCCGAATTCTCAGGACGGAGGTGGTCAATCTGACGATGCCCTTACTCTTATCAAGGAGCAGATGGCCACACTTTCCATAGGTCTCGCATCACTTCACACTCGCTTAGGTGAGATGCACCAAAACACTTTTCGAAGTCGTCGTGCTGTTTCTCAAACTACTAATGCAGCATCTTCAGCACCTTCTTCCGAAGCTTCAGTGGACGAACCAAACGAACCAGACCCAACTGAAGAGGTAGACAATCGCGAACTTCAATTACTTTATAAAATTTTTAATGTTGCACAGAAGAAGAAGCTTGATGTTAAACTGTCGAAACCATACACTCGTCGCCGTGACAAGCGCGTGCTGGACCAATGGCTATTCAAAAATGGAGGTCTACTTGTCGAACACAGACTTGGTCGAGAGTAAAAAAGTTGCACTTGCTAGTTCTCGGCTCAAGGACACAGCATTTCTTTGGTGGCAATGACGGGTTGCTGATAGTAAACCCACACCTTCTTGGGATAAATTCCGGCGTGCTATTCGCAAGGCGTTCGAACCAGCCAATGCAGATTTTCATGCCCGATCCTCTCTTCGCCGCCTGAGCCAAATAGGTTCCTTGGCCGCGTACATCACAGCGTTCCAAAGGCTAACTCTGGAGATAGAGACCCTTAGTCCCTCTGATAAACTTCACAGCTTTATCGACAGACTCGAACACAACCTGAAGGACGATGTGCACAAATACAACCCTACCACCTTGGATGTTGCAATTGTCTATGTGGAACGTCTTAGCGAAAGCCAAAGTCAGCAACATCAGTCTCAGTTGAGACAGCAAGCAACGCAACCTTATTGAACTTCAAGGTTCTATGCTCAAGATCGACAATCTCAAAACAGATCTTCTTCACATGTTGTAAGGTGCAGCGGAATGAATGTTGAACTTTGCTCAAGATGAGTGCTCTAAACTGTGCTCAAGGTTCCTTTTACTTACGGAAGGGAGAGCCTTCCGTTCTTTAATTAGAGAGTGCAATGGACACAAACAAAGTGAATGGAAATGTATGAGACTAAGAGATAGAGAGAGAAGAGAATACGACACCAGAGACGTTAAACCCTCCTCCGAAGGCCCCAGTCTCTATGGCGAGAGCAGTCTACTTATGATTGCACAAATCTCTATAATGCTTGGACTTGCCGATGATGTCGACGACGATTAGCACGACGACGGGACGGGCTGAAATCTGAAAACGCTGAAATATGCAAATCTTGTATCTGCTGAATTCCGACTCTATGTCGATGACGATGTCGATGGCGACGATGCAACGACGACGCGCTGAAAAAGCAGATGCTGAAATCTGCGTTTTCCGGGCTGAAACTGTAAACCTTGCGGAAACTGATCGTGCGGCGAGGAACTGCTGCGGGAAGGTGAGATCTGCGAGGTTCGGGACTTGATTTGCAGTGTCTAAGGGCTGAAAACTGAAAACGCTGGTGGTTCTTGATGTTCCGTCGCGATGATCTGCAAAAACGCTGAGGTTGTGATGCAAACCAAAAATGCTAGGGCTGAAATTGTCTTCTGCTGTCGCCGGATGTCCTGCAAATGCAAAACGCTATGCTGATCTGCTGTGTCGTGTCGACGCCGGCCTGATCTGCTGTGCACAAATCGCCAAGGCTGGTCTTGTAGATGAAAAACGCTAGGGTTTTCCTGCTGATGCTAAAAACGCTAGGCCTCTTGGGTTCTGCTGAGATGTTGCCTGTTGAGCCAGTGCTCCTGTTGCCTCTTCTGCCAAATAGTGCTAGCCTAGGTTTGTTTATATACAAACTTAGCAAAATTGCCCTACCTACTTTCCAACAAAAGTCACTTAAAAATAATAAGTGAAAAATGTCAAAATAGGAAAAATAGACCTATTCGCTGTAAAAATGCTATTGATAAGATCTGACTGGAATCTGATGGTCATGCTCTGTGCAACCACAGGATATGCATCTAATCTAAGTGTCTGGACATGCACGGACTACGAATAGACTTACAAAAGTGCCAGATCAGTTCCTATTCTAGACTGACTTGACTGAACTGAACCTTGATCATGTTGTAGCTTATCCACTGACACATAGGGTTGGATGTGTCACGTGACATCCCCTCCTTTTCAAAGTGAGGTACTGGTACCGAACTGTATGGTGTCGAGGGAGATCGCCAGTAACATCCGGAATCCTGGAAAGGACTGTTCGCCGGCCCACGCTGATGTGAGGGTCATGCGGTACTTGAACTTCAGAAAGGTCTGCAATGCCTTCTTCTTTGGGCCGTGCCGAAAGCGACACAAAGTCTGTTGTGGCTCCTTCGATGCTTCAACTTCGTCTAGAGTCATGCTTTTTTCTTCTTCAAGAATCTCCATGGCTGAAAATTCCTGAAACCACTTTCAACACAAAACCATGAACATACCTATTCCATGTAAAGTGACTGGAAAAAACCTTGTCTTCCTCAAAGACTGGACATGCAATGTAGATGAACAAAGAGACGGAGTGCCAAACCGTTCACCACACACACGCAAACAATGAGATCGAATCTTCCTCTTTTGATCTAAAGCAATCAACTGTGGCAATTCACAACGGAAATGCCCATGCTTGGTGCGCATACTTTCATGTGCTCGTTCTACAACTGTGTCGTGCCAAGGAAGAGACATGGAATGTGACTTCCTTGAATGCATACATTTTAGCTTTTCATGAATAATCCGCATACATCCGTGCTCATTCATGAGTGAAACGTGCTCAACGTACAAGATGTCATGCCTAAGAAAAGGGATCACATAAAGACGTTGACGAAAATACAGGAAACGATCACGAATGAAACACTCGAACAATGCGTGCGTACTAATCATGCGAACACATAATACTTCCTGTGAGGGTTCTTTGGACCTATGCTCGAGAGCCAAGACCGGTTCTTCCTGAGGGGGTTCTTGGACCTAGGCTCGAGAGCCAAGATCGGTTCTTCGTGATTGATCGAATCTGCAATGAGGTTAGCTTCACTAGAGAAAGTATCTACTAACATATCATCCTTGTACAATCACCTCATCTTCATGAAAATCATCATGTGTGAGAAATCACATCGTGATCATCATGCAAATCATCATGCTTGTCATTGTCATCCAAATCATCATGCTTATCATTATCGTTCAATTCATCATGCTTATCATCATCATGCAAATCCTGTGTGCCATGCTTTGGAGACGATGAGACTGAGAGAGTCTCCTTTTCCGAATCTCTTGCATCTGCGCATGCACTTGAGAAAAGAGTCGCAACATCTCTTTCATGTGTCGGTCGCTATGTTCTTGTCTTGCTTTGGTCTCGCGATCAAATGTTGCTTGTCTTTCATTGTTCTCGCGATCCAATTTGGCTTGACTTTCTTTGGCTTCCAAGTCGTACTTATGCTTTATGGCTCCCACGCTTTCTTCGTGGTCACGATCTATGGCTGCCATTGTTTCTTCGTAGGCCTTTCTTTCTGCTTCTCTTCCTTCGCGTTCTAACTTTCTTTCCATAAACAACTGCTTCAACTCCTCCATAGGAGTTAGTGCAATCCTTGGTGTAGATGGGAAAGAGGGAGGGTCGGAAAAACCTCCTTGTGGGGAAAATTCGTCTTCGCCTCTCTCATTCTCATCACCTCCAAGCAAAGTATCCATTCCGCTTCGAGTGATGACCATCCACTGAAGTCGTGGGTTCTTGTGCGTTCTTGTGGTCTTGGGTTCTTGAGTTCACCAGGAACTTGGGTTATTGGGATTCTTGAGTTCTTGAGGTTCTTGTGGTTCTTGAGGTTCTTGCGGTTCTTCTTTCGCTTGAAATCTATGTTAGAGAAGGATCTTCTCTTCACCCAAGTTTTGCTCTTTTCTGCGGGCCATAGTTACCAAGAACGGAAGATCGAATCGGGGAACGCGGAACAGCAACTGGCATGAAATGCCATTCCCTGTTACGCATACTCACGTCTGAAACACGGAACGGGGATTCGGAAACGGGAACCTAGAATGGGAACAAGGAACCTGAAAATGGCCATTCCCTGTAACCATGCCGCGGGCGCACCCCTTGGCGGCCTTGCGCTCACGCCAAGGTTGCTTTTTCCCACTTGACGTCGATTGGCCGGCCGCTAAGTGCACGGTTCACTCTCAATGAGTGAAAAGAGGCACAAGGGGAGACTGGACAAGCCCTTCTTTCCTGGGATTCCTGTCACTCTTCAAAAACACGATTAAGAATCGACACGCCCAAGTGAACTTGGGTTCTTGCAACCTCAACAAGCTTAAAAAAATTCTTGTGATTCTTGTGGTTCTTTCCTTGAGTGATACAGAACACTGCCAAAGCTCTGATACCAATGTAAGGTGCAACGGAATGAATGTTGAACTTTGCTCAAGATGAGTGCTCCGAACTGTGCTCAAGGTTCCTTTTACTTACGGAAGGGAGAGCCTTCCGTTCTTTAATGAGAGAGTGCAATGGACACAAACGAAGTGAATGGACACACTGAATAGAAGTGTATGAGACTGAGAGAGAGAGAAGAGAATACGACACCAGAGACGTAAAACCCTCCTCCGAAGGCCCCACTCTCTATGGCGAGAGCGGCCTACTTATGACTGCACAAATCTCTACAATGCTTGGACTTGCCGACGATGTCATCGACGATGAGGACGACGACGAGACTGGCTGAAATCTGAAAACGCTAAGGGCTGAAATCTGCAAATCTTGTATCTGCTGAATTCTGACTCTATGTTGATGACGATGTCGATGGCGACGATGCAACGATGACGCGCTGAAAACGCAGATGCTGAAATCTGCGTTTTCCGGGCTGAAACTGTAAACCTTGCGGAAACTGACCGTGCGGCGAGGAACTACTGCGGGAAGGTGAGATCTGCGAGGTTCGGGACTTGATTTGCGGTGTCTAAGGGCTGAAAACTGAAAACGCTGGTGGTTCTTGATGTTCCGTCGTGATGATCTGCAAAAACGCTGAGGTTGTGATGCAAACCAAAAACGCTAGGGCTGAAATTTTCTTCTGCTGTCGCCGGATGTCCTGCAAATGCCAAACGCTAGGCTGATCTGCTGTGTCGTATTGACGCCGGGCTGATCTGCTGTGCACAAATCGCCAAGGCTGGTCTTGTAGATAAAAAACGCTAGGGTTGTCCTGCTGATGCAGAAAACGCTAGGCCTCTTGGGTTCTGCTGAGAAGTTGCCTTTTGAGCGAGTGCTCCTGCTGCCTCTTCTGCCAAATAGTGCTAGCCTAGGTTTGCTTGTATACAAACTTAACAAAATTGCCCTATCTACTTTCCAACAAAAGTCACTTAAAAATAATAAGTGAAAAATGTCAAAAATAGGGAAAATAGGCCTATGCATTGTAAAAATGCTACTGATGGAATCTGACTGGAATCTGATGGTCATGTTGTGTGCAACCAGAGGATATGCATCTAATCTAAGTGTCTGGACATGAACGGTCTGCGAACAGAGTCACAAAAGTGCCAGATCGCTTCCTATTCTAGACTGACTTGACTGAATTGAACCCTGATTATACTGTAGCTTGTCCACTGACACAAAGGGTTGGATGTGTCACGTGACACATGTTCCTCCACTTGATCGTGGTAAAGGACGTGATTTTTCTCAAGATCGGCATTTCAATACTCAGCAAGGCTGATCTAGTCCAAAATCGTTGATGCACAAAAACACAGCTCGCTGCTGCTCACGCCCCCCCCCCCCCCCCCCCCCCCTGCTGCGCGCGCCGCTCCCTCGCCACTGCTCCCCCCTCCTCCCTCGCGCTGCCCGCTGCCCTGCCCGCCGTTATCCAGCCTCCAGTGCGCTGGTACAACCAGCCCCCGTGTGCCCCCGTTTGCCGCCAATTCAGCCTCCCGCCCCCTGGCCCCAGCCCTCCTACCCCCCCCCCCCCCCCCCCCCCCCCCCTTTTCCATCCCTTTTCGCCTTCTACGTACCTGTAGGCTGTTTTTTCAGCCTGCTGGCATTCGCCTCGACACCAACGACCCTATCCTCTCAGCAACAGACACAGAATGGTGGCCTCTACTCCACCTCAGAGGGACTCTACAGAAGCCCCCTCGACCGACACCGCGGAGCTGACCCTTCAACTTGCTCTTTCGCCAAAAGAGCAAGCAAGCTTGATGGCCGAAGTGGAGCGCTTGCATGCCACTTCGGTTATCTGTAAAATCATTGGCACTCGGCCTGGTAGGGGCGAAGTTCGGGATTTACTGCAGGCCCGTCTTCTCTCCGATGTGGGCAAGATTACAGATGTCTAGATCCTCGGGAGAGGGTACTACCAGGTAGAGTTCGAGTCTGCAGATATGGAGACCAAAGTGATTTCGATGAGCCCGCTCGGCATCAGAGCAGCTCGAGCTTACTTCCGACGTTGGCATCACGGTCTCGACCCTACTACAGATGTGCTCAAGGAGGAGACAGACTTGCCGATTTCGGTTTGCTTTCCAGGCCTGAGGCAAGAGTACCATCCCCTCCTACCCAGGATTGGTTCCATGTCCGGGATAGTTTTGGAGTCTCCACGCACGGCAGCTTCGGTTGTGGCCAAGGCCGTAGGTCTACCTATTGTGCGGGTTCTTGTTCGTGACACACTCCCTCCCCAAGGTGGTACTCCTACCTAGGGTGAGTGGGGGATGGATTAGACAGAGTGTGGAGTATTCGGGTCTCCCAAACCAGTGTTTCATTTGCAGACAGATGGGCCATATGGCAAAGGCCCGTCCTCGCAGGAGATCTCGACCCACAGCGCATGCGCAGCCGCCCAAGGCTGAGCATGCCAAGCAGCCAGGTACACAGGCTGGTACTTCGATAGAGACTAGTGACCAGCCAGCTGATGTTTGGCAGCAAGTGCCTGATCGCCGCCATCAAGGGAGAGCTCACCCCACTGCTCCTCCTGGTGGCCGACCTGCTGCAGCTCAGCAGCACTGGGTTCCGACTGGGAACCGTTTCGACCCCCTTCAACAAGACCTGCCTGAGGAGGCCCCGTCCACTTCTGTCCCTCCACCACCTCCTCCTCCTTCCTCAGCCGCTGCCGCCCAGCCTCCCCTGCCCCCCCCCCCCCCCCCCCCCCCCCCCCACCTCCACCTTCGCCCCCCGCCCCTCCCCTCTCCTCAATGGGGCCCACAGCCTCGTCTCCGGACCCCTTCGCCACTCCTCCTCAAGCACAGGGTACTGGCCACGCTTCTGCCGCGAGGAGTTTTCTTGGTAGTGCTTTCGCTACAAGCCGTGTGGCTCGTGAGGGACAGCCCCACTTGAGGCCGCCTTTTTTGGTGCTCACTTCTCCCTTTGCAGCGATCCCCAGAGGTCTAACCAGCTTCGACATTCGCAGACGTTGGGATTTCTTCGATTACAGCTTCACTCGGTTTTTGGGTGATTCCTCTTCCGACTTGGAGGAGGCCATCTTTCGAGTCCACGTCCTCTTTCTTGCAGCTAGAGGCGGTGAGGCCCTGGACACAACGATGGGTTTCTCCTTTCCGTCGTGTGGTAGGGATATCACGGAGTGAACCGAGCACACAGTCCTGGACTGGCTCCAGACACAGGCTATTGAGTTCTCACATCACATAGGGGACTTAGCAGTGACAGATCTGGTGCACACTTTGGCCTCTTGCCAAGTTCGTCGTGACACCTCCAGATGCAGCAAGTTGCAGGCACATTGCGGTACACTTGTTTACTGACACTCAATGCCCTCCGTGTTATGTTTTTGTGCATGAGGATTCTTGGACAGAGGATGTAGCCCTTCGGGCTGCACCCTAGGCTTGGGCCTGGGCGGGACAGTCAATTCTTGCGCACTTGTCTAGAGGTCGTTCGGATGCGGATTACTCCCTGTCCAAACCGGCCTCAAAGATAGCAAGGTTGGCTGCTGTTGCAGCATCTGTTTTCTCTCACTGACTCCATGAGGATCATCTCATGGAATGTGCAAGGATTAGAAGGGCCCCAGTTTCAACGACAGAGGGGTCGGCTGCATCAGAAGTTGCAGAGATGCCTTGTGGGTGGTGAGATTGACATTCTTATGCTGCAGGAGCATCATCTTTGTGAGAGCTGCATTCGGCATTGTGGTCAGATTTTGCGTGGTCGCTATGAGACTTTTTGGTCAGCTGCTTTTGGACCTAGAGGCATCCAGGGTGGGGTATGTATGACTATTGCGGAGTCTCTACAGTAGGCCATTGTGGGCAGAGGGATTATTGTGCTAGGCAGGGCTCAGCGGATCACTATGCACGTTCAAGGTTGCCTTGTGGGCTTCCTGAACATATATGCGCCCAATGTGGCGAGTGCACGAGCAGAGTTATGGTCACAGATTGTTGAGTCTCTGTCGCAAGCAAAGCAGTGGTGCATTGGGGGTGACTTCAACATGTTGGAGGATCCTTCTGACAGGAGTGGTGGTAGCCACGCTACTGTGCAAGGAGTTGAGCTCGCAACTTGGGAGAGGTTTTGTATGACTGAGGGTTTCGGATGTGTGGCAGCACTCTAGCTTTGTGAGGCCCCCAGACAACCTGGCCTTCTCTCGTTCGGACTGTAGAGTGGGAGGAGTGAATCTATCGCGAATAGATCGCTTTTACACTAGTGACTTTTTCTGTAACTCGGGTGGGACAGTTGGCATCCTGGCAGGGACTTCCTTCTCGGACCATGCACCAGTGATCCTCACAGTGACAGATAGACAGAGGCGGGGGAGCGGGAGCACAATGCTACGCATCCCTGAGAGAGTCTTGCTGGACTCTGCACTCAGAGAGCGAGTAGAGGCTCTTTGGACAGAGAGCTTGAACATGCAGGATTCTCCTGCTGACAGAGTAGCCTCAGGACTAGCTCAGCTTAGTCGTTTCTTTCTCTAGGAGTCCTTGACTCGCCTGACTGCAGCGAGAGAAGAGGAGCAGCGTCTCAGACGGGGCGTTGCTTCCTTGCAGAGGATGCAGGAGCAACATCCAAACAGTCCTTGGTTGGAGGAGCAGTTACAGCAGGCTCGCCAGGAGCTTGGTAGCACAGAGGAGCGGCGCCATGAGTTTTCTTTTCACTGACAGGCATCTCAGTGGACGCAGGTGGGTGACAGAGTGACTGGTGCTTTCTTTGAGGCAGTGGGACCTCGGCATATGCATGCCAAGGTCAGTCAGTTGAGGAGGCCCGACGAGTCAGTTGCTTCTGAGCCAAAGGACATACGTGCAGTTGCTACTGACTTTTATCGTGAGTTACTATCTGCAAAGCCTCAGTCAGAGAGTCAGGATGCATGCAAGGAGCAGGTGTGGGCACAGATGCCTTGCCTTGTGACTGAGGAGATGCGCCAGAGACTTGAGCTTCCACTTCAGCTTGAGGAGTTGCACACGGCTCTTAGTGCACTCCCCCGTGGTAGTTGTCCAGGTGAGGATTGCTTGACTCCCAGTTTTTTCTTGGAGTACTCGGACTTGCTTGGCCCTGATCTTTGTAGTGCTTTCCAATACATCTTGCACACAGAAGAGATGCCTGACAACATGAGTAAGGATCTGATCTACCTCATTCCCAAAGAGGGTGGCTCCTTGGATGAGATTCGACAGTGGCGCCCCATCACCATCCTCAACTCAGCCTACAAAATTCTTGCCAAGGCTCTGAGTTTGAGGATCCGGCCACTTCTAGAGAGCCTTATACATGGGACCCAGACTGGTTTTGTCAAGGAGCGTAGTATCCTTGACAACATCTTTACTTTTTGGGAGGCTTCTGCCCTAGCGAGTCTTCATGGTGAGGATCTGGTGATTCTTCTTCTCGACAATGAGGCCTCTTACCAGCTATGTAGAGATGCTACCAGACCAATGTCCCATCTAGCCCAATCAATGTGAGTCCGCTCACCACCGCAGAATGCATAGTCAGCCATATCCTCTCTCTCTCTCTCTCTCTCTCTCTCTCTCTCTCTCTCTCTCTCTCTCTCTCTCTCTCTCTCTCTCTCTCTCTCTCAATTTTTTTTCATTTGTGCCTCATATGCTCATCTTATGTCAAGATTTTTTTAGAAACTTTGAGCACCTATATAAGACTGCAGGAGCTATCAAACATAATGTACGGGGATGAAACCTGAGATAGCCACTAGTTTCAGAAGATTTTATCTATAATCATGCTGGAGAGAAAAAAAAAGGTAATGGAACAACGACACGTGAGCTACTCGATTGTCTAACACTCCATTTATGCAGACCAACTAATCATCTCAATGTCTAGTGCATTGTGATCTATCGAGGAATATTCACTGACACAAGGCCCTTCATTAAAGTCTACTGACAAGTAAAGAAAACCTTGACAGCCCAACTAGTCACCTAAGTTGTTAGACTCATGCATCGTAGGATTTCTGAGTTGTTAGACTCGTGTATCAGAGGCTTTCTTGGGTTTTGGGTCATCGAAAATCAAAGAAGCTTCCTAAAGACTCTGATCTGTTTACTATTTCATGAGAAAGACCAAGATAAGATGCATTCAAATCCCAACCTGAAATGGCAACGAGCTCCGGAGTCCGTGGGCTGTGCACTGGCTTGATCAAATAGCTCTACAACTAGTCGCGCGTGCACGTGTGCGGAAGGTATTCCTCACAGGGCGCGGCAAACCAGGCCATTTAGTTAAATTATTATTAGGGAAAATTACCAAAATACCTCTCTAATTTATGGAAATTCCCAAAATACCCTTGTATCTATTTTAGCTGGATTTTTCACGATTTCCTAATTTTTATTCTTTTTTGACAATGTATATTCGTTTTATAGTGCTTAGCATGTAATTTGTCACAAATTACCTCCCAAAAACAGGCAATTATGTCCAAAAATAATGAAGCAATTCATCTCCAAAGCCTACAAAACTAGCTCAAATTCTAGTTTCAGTATCTTGTATTCATAGACAATCAGTCTTCTTATGAAAAGCTACAATTTTTTTAATTTTTGGATAAATTTACTCTCACAGCCAGAGGTGTTTTGGGAATTTTGCAGAATTTAAAGGGCATTTTGGGAATTTTTGACAAAATATGAGGGGTATATTGGGAATTTTTGAAATTTGAAGGGTATTTTGGGAATTTCCACAAATTAGAGGGGTATTTTGGTAATTTTCCCTTATTATTATTATAAGTTTAGAGCACCCACATCATGGAGAATCGAGATGTTTTCCCCTTCAATGCTCGGTCCTTCAATTTTGCAAAATTGAAAGGAGAAAAATTTCTATTTTACAAAGTAGAAAACCAGAGAAAAAACGTAACACCCCCCAAAAAAAAATCCTCTCTCTCTCTCTCTCTCTCTCTCTCTCTCTCTCTCTCTCTCTCTCTCTCTCTCTCTCGTGGGCGAAGATGTTATGGATAAGAGATATGTACATTTATTACTCAAGTGCTCATTACGAGCTATGGTCATTTGTGCCGACGGGCCAATGTGTATTCATTTTGAGCATTGAAGAATCTATAAATAAAATACGTGCGAGAGGGAAATGCTCACTCTTGCACGGGGAGAGATTGCACCTAGTGTATGTGTCTATTCTTCTCTCCTCTCCTCTCTTCTCTCTCGTCGTGTTGATGCAGCACTCCGCTCTAGGAGGTGCGCCTGCACGTGCTCCTCGCTCTCTCCCTCTCTCTATCTCTCTCTGTTCGTGTTACGATTTGATTATATGCTCACGGGATTCTTCAGGTATGCATATTTGTGGTGTTCTATCATGCTATTTGAGGTATTTTGCAGGGACTCCGTGCATCCGTTTGTAGCAGTGGTATCAGAGCTATGCCTATGCTCCTTGACATAGAGTTTTCATGGCTATGGAAACTTTTACCTACAAGAGTGGAAGATACGAAGGAGGAAAACAATTATTATTTTTTTGCAACTTGGATGCAACAAACGAGGATCTTGAGCAATCCAAATTAGAACTAAGGCATGGAAACCATATATGTTTATGGTCGCGGTGCAACTCAGGGGAGCTATCCAGATGAGCTAAGTAATTTATTCTATTTCTTTTGCGTTCATTTTACTATTGAATCTAGTATGTCTACAAAATTGCCTTCAAGAAGAGAGATAATCATGATTTAGAAGTACAACTAGGGACAATGTAGTAAATGCATGCAAGTTAATGATCGAGAAGAAATCGGATAAGTTTTTGTTTACCCAAAAAGGCAGAAAAAGAATAAATAGAGTAGTAAGGCGAATAATCAGAGCAGTTTTAAATGTCATGGAAGTTGCGTTCGGAAGGACATAAAGACTAGAAAGAAAGAAACAGACATGCTCAACGCGTCTTAAACTTAAGGACTCTTATTCGATCTACCTTTAACGTTGTGTGTGAAAACGACCTCAAGAGCCCATAGTACATAAACGCTCGTAATTAGGAGATCTGAACAAATGCCAACAAACAGCTCCCTGGCCATCACAACTTGAGCCGCTATTTTCTCCTCGACCCCGCCCCAATCTTGTCGATGTCAACATCAGCAACCGTCACCATGCACGATAGCTTTGACAATGTGATATAAAGCAACACCAGGCACATGCCACTCATCGTCACTAAGTGTAGGAGGCATATCCAATTCCGCTAGGATCAAAACATACAAGGCCATGCTACCATTGATGGTAGTCTAAGACGAGCGTTCGTAACCTCGAAAGTTGTTAGTGACGGCTACAACCAGAGCCCTTGCTACCCAACCCAAACCACATATGCTTTTTCCCTGCATGATCTGCACTTTCGGCTCCATTCCAACCACCTCCGCAACGTGAGGACAAAACCAACAACCTTTTTGGGGAGGGGTAGATTTGACGACACTTATTAACTGGTGGGTTAGTTCCTGCAGCCCACAAACCTCTACCTACAGTAAGCTCTCTCTCTCTCTCTCTCTCTCTCTCTCTCTCTCTCTCTCTCTCTCTCTCTCTCTCTAGCAACCGACTGCTTGACTCTCTCTCCCCCCTCTCACTACAGGGACCGTCTAATAACCCTTTCTCTCTCTTTCTCAATTGATGGCACAATTGCTCCATGCCTCAATCGCCCCCCAACATCTCGCATGCAACTGCTGGCAGTCTCCTTTTCTTTCTCCCTCACTCAGTAGATTTGACTTTATCTCACAATAGCCGCCAACTTCTCTCTCTCCTTCTCATGCAACCACTGTCGATCCCTCCCTAGCGATTTTCTACCTCTCAGTCAACTAACTACACTCATCTCAAGCTACTCTCTCTCCTCCACCCACCGCCCTATAGCGTTTGCGCATGATGTAGCACTCTTTTCGCCCTCCCTTGTTTGGTACACACACTCACAGAGGGCATGCAGCTCCTCGAATTGCATCTCTCTCTCTCTCTCTCTCTCTCTCTCTCTCTCTCTCTCTCTCTCTCTCTCTCTCTCTCTCTCTCTCTCTCTCTCTCTCTCTCTCTCTCTCTCTCTCTCTCTCTCTCTCTCTCTCTCTCTCTCAGTACGACTACCTACAGAGGCAGACACTGACGAAGCTTTGCAGAGCTCCCACTGCAATACTTTCTCAGACAATGCCGATGTCGGGCATCCTCTGGCATTCACGATGATGATGATGCATTTCCTACTATGATTTCAGACTATTAGTTTTAGTCTTTCACTGTAACTCATTTTATTTTTGTACCCAAACATTGTATTAGATTCACCAATATTGTATCATTTTGATTCATAGTCGTGACGTACAATATGTCACGGTAAAAGCACACCAGCTATCGCCAAGTGGAGATGTGGCGGTCATGGCAACAGCATCACTGCTCATTGCGGTGGTGTGACAACTGATTAGGGGAAACAAGCTAACGCGAGGTGAGCTGCCTCACAGGGTCATAATCGGTCATTGTTTTTTATTCTTGATGATACGGTTCATTCCCACCCTTGTGCCTCAAACATCACTTTTGCCAAAGCTAATTGTTTAAGCGGCCCAAAATGCAATCTTCTGCAACTGAATGTCCTTGGAAGTTACGCACCACGACAGTTTTGGGCAATCATCAGATTTTTGTATACTATGACAAGTGGCGCCATGTCCCCACAACAACTCACCAAGCATTTCAACTTGCACCAATCAAATAGTTTTTTATGGGTTACCTACAAGCACCATCATCCCCTGCACAAAAGTAACTACATAGGTGTTCCTCATTAACGCATCTATTACAATCCTCTATTCATACTCACACGCCACTCCTTATCGCCCAACACTTCAAAGACCTGACCAACCGTAGGACTAATAAGATGATGCAAACTTTTGATCACCCTCATGGCCATTTGCAAAGGTCCACCTTGGACGTATTGACTCCGATCAACACGATGGTAGGAAATAGTAGACATGAATTGGCATTTACGCCCTTCCAGTTAGCATTATCGTCTTTCTCTTAAAATTTCGTATGAGCTCTTGATGTGTCTGATAAAGAGGATGGCGATGGTGACCATGTGGAGTTATAGAACAATAATTTGCTTCGCATGGGTCCTGTTGGCTCTTAGTTTATTTTGATACTTTCATGCCCTACATTGTAAACATCGTGAATAATCATAACATGCTAGGTCAAATTTTCACCCTCAAGATACATCAGGCCTTAATCTTCTAGCAATGATGACCATATGAGAACTCTAACTAGGTACATTTTTAGCTACCAACACCCAAATTGAATGTTACCCGGATTATTAAGCAATTATCAAGCATAAACAAGAAAATCCCTCTCTCGTCATTAGTTGCAAGAGCCATTATCCCCATAATGTAAGTTTATCCCATTAGCAACGATGTAATGTAATTCGATTTTTGCTTTGATTGCTCTACAAAGTGTTTTAAATGTTACGTCATATGTCAATCAAATTGTTGTTGCATATTACTCAATATTGCTCCATTTATTTCCTTCTACATCACATCCCTGCCAATGTTTCCCAATACTCCTTCACAAAGGACTATGTTTACTGAAGGATGTTTACCTCTGCGCCAGAATTTGCAGTCAACTACTTTAGGAGACCTGCTTTTGACCTATCCTAACAGTTATACATTGAGTGTGGCCTCACTTTATCCGAGGACCGATATCCACTAGTCATCCCAATCTTGCAAACCACCCTGTAAACTTAGATAACACTCCTCCTATCTGCTTGTCTGTACTTCAAGTTGTCTACTTTCATTTCAAACAAACTTTGCATCAATTTTGTCATTCATGGCATTTAACATGTTAATGCATTTGATGTGTGATTATTAATGTCTTCTTAAATTTAACAAGAAATTGTTTTAGTGCTTTGGCTTTGAGAAATACTTTTGCAGGTAAAGTTAAGTACAGTGCTATCATATGAGACAATCTTACGGTATGCAATTTCTTCATACATTTTGATAATATCCCTCTAGCAAAACAATTACCCTTGGTTAGTAAGCTCTTTTTATGTAATATCAAATGGCTAACTTGTGTGATGACTAACCTTAACAACTCTCATTGTCATCTGCACTTTGTATTAACAAGCTTCATACATGAGCAACACTATTTTCCTTCTAGTGATTTGAAATTTCCCCCAACACACTAGTTGAGACATTGTATATTGTTCTAGCAAGGATCTTATTGGTTAGACTGAATGGGAATGGCAAAAATTCTACACATGTTAGAGCTCCTAAACTTGAATAGGGTAGGACTCTCCGCTCCGCACCTTGTTACGGAAAGTTATGGTTATTGACACGTGTATTAGAGTGCCTACGCCTCATGAGGCAGGACTCTTTGCTTTGCAATAATGTTATGGAAAATTATGGATGTCGATACATGTGTCCTAGAGTGCCTACACCTGGTAAGGCAGGACTCTCCGTGGTTACTTTATATGTGGAACTGGCCCACCACATTTGGTCTGGATTGATATGAACGGAGATGATGAACTAGTAGGCAAGGTGGAAGGATAATAATGGTGGTCTATATGGAACAACATTTTTTACCAATGTTGCACTCCACACCTATGCACATTTACTTCATTTTATGCACTCCCATCACACCATACACATGTCACACATTTTTCCACTTTTAAATTGCTTCCTACTAATCATTGTTACTCTTTTGGTTTTTAGTTACTCATTGTGCTATGCAGGCATGTACCTAGCATCTTGTACCTCGCACTCGACTCCACCACTTATGTACCTTGCAACTGAGGGCATTTGCTTTTTCAACCCCAGAGTATGTTATGGATAAGGGATATGTACATTTATTACTCAAGTGCTCATTACGAGCTATGGTCATTTGTGCCAATGGGCCAATGTATATTTATTTTGAGCATTGAAGAATCTATAAATAAAATACGTGCAAGAGGGAAATTCTCACTCTTGCACGGGGGGAGATTGCACCCATTGCATGTGTCTATTCTTCTTTCCTCTCCTCTCTTATCTTTTGTCGTGTCGGTGTAGCACTCCGCTCTAGGAGATGCACCTGCACGTGTGCTCTTGCTCTCTTTATCTCTCTCTGTCGGTGTATAATTTGATTATATGCTCATAGAATTTGTCACGTACGCATATTTGTGGTGTTCTATCATTTTTATCATGATATTTGATGTATTTTGCAAGGATGTCGCACATCTGTTTGTAGTAGCAGAAGATGGAAGGCAAGCGCCCCTCTCTCTCTCTCTCTCTCTCTCTCTCTCTCTCTCTCTCTCTCTCTCTCTCTACGCAGGCTGTGGCCACTCTCTATCTCTGTCTCTGTGTCTTTCTCGCACACGGACTATGTTGCCCTCCTTGTCTAGCCTTCGCCTCACCTCACCTCACCTGCATAGTGCTCAAGCGCAAAGCAATGGTCTTTTGGCATTTTTAAAGTTTACTAACCTATATACTAACCTCATGGTTTGCTGGTAATAGAAAATTTCGTACCTGCCATTAGGAAATTCAAACCATAAGGTCATTATATAGTGTATAAGAGCCAAGTCCCACTATTTGATTAGTAAGATTAATGAGCTAAAGGCCTCTTACGTCTCCCCAAACTCCAAAAAATGAAAAGCCTTTCAAAACATCTTAAGTGCATAAGTGAAGGGTGACTTTAGGAAATGAAAAGGCCCATGAAAATGGAAAGTCAAAAGACGTTTTGTGCTCATATAAAGAGATGGTCTAGTGGACAGTGATACATATGTGTTTTTCGTTTGCTTATTTTCCCTTTAGCTTTTTCTTCTCTTTAGAGTGTGTCCTTACACTATATAGGTGCTATATAGGTAGTGATTTTTTTTTTGAAGCCATTAGGAGAGCCATATATTAGTAAGATTAAGAATCTAAAGGCCTCTTATGTAGTCCCACCACATTCCAAAATGAAAACGTCTAGTAAAGTTTCTTTACAATCTATATAAGGTGTAGGAGAACGTGAAAGTGAACTTCTACAAAAAGTTCGGCTAGAGGCTCCAATTTTTATTGGTTAGTACTTTTAGAAACCTTCTAATTGAATTGCTACTTTAAAGGAGGTTGTCTCCTTAATATCACTAAAACATAAAGAGAGATGTGTGACAAGACATTAGTAAGATTAATTCAATACTACAAATCCCACTAATGCATAGTGGGACTCAGCTCTGAGAGGGAGAGAGAGAGAGAGAGAGAGAGAGAGAGAGAGAGAGTTGCTAGCCTACTAAGGTTTGGAAGTGGGAATATCGATACATTTGAAGATAGAAAAGAAGTCCTATGAGTGAAACCAACACCCGAGTACATTTGTGAGTGAAGTTAGTGAATGCAATATTAAGAAAGATGAGCAAGCATATCAACCATGTGGAAGCACAAGGAAGAAGACCAATTTATTGATGTGTAGCATAAAGAAAAGTTTAGTCAATGATGAGCTATCGGATTTGTTGATGGAAAATACTATCATGAGAGGGAGATGGAAGGTGCGATTTATAGTCCAAAATGGGGAGAAATGCATAGGGCGAGAAAACAACTTTGTGGACACATTACTAAAAGGGACCAAACTGTCAAGTTTGGGAGGAATTGTGGAGAGGACTTCATTGAAGAGGATAGAAGAGTTTGTTAGAGGATGGAAGTCTACATTATTCATAAGTGAAGTTATTGGTTGTTGTTGATTTGAGCACTTTGTAGTTGTAATGTCTTTTTATAAATTTTGTTATAACAATGATGTCTTGTGAAGGGAGGTTGTGGAAGCAAAAGTTGATCTGCTTAAGGATTTGGAGTTTTGTCATTATGCATAGAACAGTATAGTAGATGTTCTTTAGATTTGCAAGATCACAAAACATTGACCTTTATGTTTATCTTCCCAATGTCTTCATTCCACATAGCATTGTGAGATATCCACAAATTGTAGTGGTAGTATATTGTGAACCGGCCGTTGTCGTCAATTCGTGAGGTTTGTTCTTCGGCCCATGCATACATGTATTTCTTCAATATGTAAATTCGTATATGTATTGGCGAATGGTGCTGCAAGAGGTGTATTGCTTGGTAAAATGGATCGTCTAGCTCCATGTGCAGTGTTGTTGGTTCCATCTATTGTGTAAATTTTCACACGTTGTAAAGAATACTAATGTGACAATGGATGCAATGGTTTATCCAAGAATAGTGATTGTATGATTACATGGTTGATGAATACTACATAATAACAATACATGAGGACGTTGATTGAAATTACAAACACTAAAATTGAAGAAGGTGTCGGCAAAGAATAGAATAAAAAACTTATCCCACAACAAATATAGAAAATGACTACATATTATATATTTTTATGGTACTCCAAGTGATAATATTTTGAGTGGTTATGGGGATATCCTTTAAAATGTTGTACCCCTTCTTAAAGGTTGTGTTAGGAGAAATGATTTCTCATCTTTCTAGTGCAACACCAGTAGTCCTACTCTTGAGTAAAATATGCAATTCAAAACTATGTGAGAGCGAGGGAAAGATTGACACATCTTCTCTAATTAAATCCGCTTTGGAGGATTACTGATGTTTCTCTTTTTCTTGGCTTCAGAATCACTTGTCATACCTATGTAAATGCGGTTGTTGATCTTGCACTTGATGGAGTAGACTATAAAGCTACCCTCTCAGTGTGTGTCTGGTTCTTGGGAGGGGGTTGGATGTCAATGCATGCAATTTTGTCTTGTTAAATTGTTGTTCGATTTTTGTGCTCTTGGTTTATGTCTGTTTTGTTCTCCTACACTGAAGCGGTGTATGCTAGCTTGTTTTAAAGTATTTCTGAAATTCTATTGAAGTTCATTTTACCCTCACTATTTAGTACTTCAAGATTTTTGAAAGGGTCAATGAATTCTCTAAATCAAGTGTGAAAGAGCTCTTTATTGAAATGCCATGTCATCTTTTTGTTAGTTGAGATGGATCTATTATTCTTTCTGAAGTCATTGCCACATTCCTTGACCATGTTTGTTAGAGCTTGATTCACGGTATTCCTGTGGAAGAGGACCAATTTATCAAGCATTATTTTGTAACCATAGTTGATTGCATACGATAGTCTTAGTGTTCACGAGATCTTGGGCTTCCGGTGTCCACTACAAAGGTCCGTTGACTCACCATAGTCAACATCCAAAGTGATCAGTATCTCTTTTTTGTAATCCCACAGAATAAGTAGCAGTGATTAGTTTTACTATAGAGCATATGTAAGGCACATAAATGTTGTATGCAACCATGTAGGTTGTGCCAGTTCCCACAAAAGCACACACCTAATCTTGTGTGGGAGATTAATGGTGCTAATGAAACCCAAATTTGGAGCTTTAGAGATCTATTGAGAGCTAAAGCATAGGAGAATAATTCTAAAGCAGAAAATTATGGAAGTGATAAAAAAAGCTGGATTCTAATGGCATAAAAATGAGTGCAAACGGGAGGAATTAAAGGATCTACTTGAGCAAAATTAATCATAAACCATAATCGATTATGAGAGTAGTGGTTCAAACGACTTTAGCCCATTAGCTTGCTTACAATCAGTTAGCCTAATTATTAATATGTATTGGAGAGGGCATGATTAGAAGAGAGAGAATACCTAGGATCTAAAATAGATTAGGAGGTCCTAATCTAGCTAATGGCTTTGATGCTATATGTTAGGTTTAAGTTGGATGAAAGAGAGTTGCATTCGTACTAATAGCATGCTAATTGTCATGCTAATCTAGATTAGGAGATACTAATCTAGCTTATGGCTTTGATACCATATGTTAGGTTTAGGGTGGATGAAAGAGAGTTGCATTCATACTAATAGCATGCTAATTACAATGCTAATTGCTCAATGGAAATTGACTAGAGTGTAGACACAAAAATGAACTTGATTGGTTGGTGAAAATGAGTATAAAGGGGGTGCTTAAATAGCACAAATGAGGTAGCATCTACTTACCTTATGTATGACAAATTGGAACAACCTATTCTAAGAGAGAACTTGAATTAGGGGGTTTTATTCATGCCTACATGTGATATTATGCTCTAGAAATGCCCCACATAGGATCGCCCATGACCAATGGCTCTTTTGGCAATGCTACACATGTCGTATGCCACTTAGGTTACCTAGTAGACTAGGGACATGCTCCATGGTGACTCTAGGACAAAGCGCACAAACCTTACAACCCTCTCCGTGGGGTTTGGACTAGAGTAACAGACTAAAGATACAACCCAATATCCACACAAGATGACACTACCGACACAGAAAGATATTATCCGCACAGGATGACAAAACCTCCCCTTAAACTGGAGAAGGTATGGATATTCATAAAATGTCCACTTCATAAATGCCATAGTCCTCTATGCCTTAAACAAGGTTTTTTTCACCTTCTTCAACTACATGTGTTGCTTGCCTTTGGTGATGCTACTATCGTTGCTATTGCTTTGATCCTTCGTATAACATTTGGAAGGCCCTTCTTCCCACATTTGCTGTAGAATTTGTTGATGTAGCAATCCTTTGCTACATGGGGCCCATTCTCCCACAACCAAAGCATTACTTGGCATTGGATGACGATGCAAAATCTAAGGATGGTGGTGACGATTCTCTTTTCCTAGAGGGTGATGCGACATAAGCCCCTTTTGATGATGTCAATGAGCTCTTTTGTTTCTTTTTCTTAGCTTGAAGAGAATTGATGAGGTTTTGAATTATTGGGGCTAGATCTTTCTCCTCAAGGATGGTGACTAATTGGTCATATGAAGGTGGAAGTGCACTAAAAATGACAGCTACTTTGTCATCTTTGGGGACTTCAGAGTTGAAGTGGGTAGGCTGAGTGACAATGCTCTTAAGCCTATCAATTTGGCTAGCTATGTCCTCCCCCACACCCATGGTAAGCTTGTAAAGTTGTCGTTTAAGGCTAACTTTGCTCCTTTTAGCTCTGGCCCCAAAAAATTTCTTGAGGACAATCCATGTTTCACGTGCAATTTTGCATTCATCAATGAAGTGAACATAATTATTGTGAAGTGAGGTGATCATGATGCCTAGTGCCTGCCCATCTTTTTCTATGTAGACTGCAACCATTGTCCTAGTTTGTGTGCCTTTTTGATTGGATGATGGCGGTTTGACTAATACCATAAGGTTTTCTTCATCAAATATCCCCTAATCTTGGTTTGCCAAGTATGAAAACCCTCACCATCATATTTGGCCATTCCCTTTTCCTCCACATGTGCCTTGAGGATGGTCCTATCTTGGAGACTCTCCAAGATAGTGTCTGATTTCTCTTACAAGCGCACGATTATCTTTCAAGTGATATATTGCAATGTGATGGGTCGTGCAAGGATGTAGTTCTGTTGATCCAAAGTAGGGGGGAGAGAGGGCGGGAGAGACAAAATTTCCGTATAATGTGAAGCACATCTTCACCTAGGGTGAAGACTCTCTTCACATAAGAGCAATAGGAGTAAATCGTTGTCTTTTCTTGATGATGGAATTTCCTCTTGATTTCTCCTTTTGAAACCTTAAGGCCTTTTCTAACTTTTCTGTTGCTCTCCCTTAATAGAGGTCAAAAACCCCACCCAAAAGATCTCCCTGGTAAGCTTGGTTATGTTGTGGGAAATAATCATTGGGCACAAGGGAGCTGTCATGACTCGTAGATGACGAGCAACATGTGAACTTCTTTAGTGGCCCAAAATGGGCGCAAATTTCTTTGAGCAAAAGGATTGTTGGCATGTGCATGGGAGTAACCTCTAGTGGACCCAAACTTCTAATTGAACTACAACTCAACGCCATGTTTGAAGTCCGCCATCTTGCTCAAAATAGGCCATAGCCTTCTAACCCATGACACCCGATTACCAACAATAGTCAATTTCTCTAACCACTTGACCATGTGCCTTTGGTTGTGTCTACTCTTTTAAGAACTACTTAACTTAGGCTTTTCTGTCAATTCCTACAAGTGGCACACACACCTAATCTTGGGTGGGAGATTAATGCTACTAATGAAACCCAAATCAGAGCTTATGAGCTCTAGTGAGAGCTGAAGCATAGGATAATAATGCTAAAGCAAAATATTATGCAAGTGATTAAAACAAGCTTGATTCTAATGGCATAAAAATGAGTGCAAATGAGAGGGATTGAGAGATCCACTTGAGAAAAATTAATCTTCAAGAATAATCGATGAGAGTAGTGGTCCATAGGACTTTCACCCATGAGCTTGCTCACAACCAATTAGCCTAATAATTAATCATTATCGGAGGGGGTATGACTAGGAGAGAGGGAGAGAGAGAGAATGCCTAGGATTTAAACTAAATTAAGAGATACTAATCTAGCTAATGGATCTGATACATATGCTAGGTTTAGGTTGGATGAAAGAGAGTTTCATTCATACTAAATGCATGATGATTACGATGCTAATTGCTTGATGGAAATCGAGTAGAGTGTAGCCACAAAAATGAACTTGATTGCTTGGTGAAAACGAGCACAAAAGGGGTGCTTAAATATTAGAAACGAGGTAGGATGTTCTTACCTCATGCATGAAAACTTGGAAAGACCTTTTCTAAGAGCCAAACTCAAAATCGCGTATATAGGGGGTTTTAGGCATGCCTACATGTCTCCTACATGTGATATTATGCTTTAGAAATTCCCCACATGGGGATAGCCTATGTCCAAGGCCTCTTTTGACAAGGCTACACATGTCATATGCCACTTAGGATGCCCAGTAGACTAGGGACATGCTCCATGGTGACTCTAGGACAAAGCCCACAAACCTCCCCTTGGGGTTTAGATTAGACTAGCAGACTAAAATACAACCCAATATCCACACAAGATGAGAAAACCTTCCCTTAAACTAGAGAAGGTATGGATCTTCATAAAATGTTCACTTCATAAACGCCATAGTCTTCTACGCCAAAAACAAGGTTGTTTTTTACTGCTTCTCCTTCTTTTGCTACATGTGTTGCTCCTCTAATTGGTTTCTTATCTTTCGTGTTGTTGCTTCGATCCTTCGAATAGCATTTGGAAGGAGGATGGCCCTTCTTCGCACACTTGCTATAGAATTTGTTGATGTAGCAATCCTTTGCTGCGTGCTGCGGGGCATGATTAGAAGAGAGAGAATGCTTAGGATCTAAAGTAAATTAGGAAATACTAATCTAGCTAATGGCTCTAATACCATATGTTTGGTTTAGGATGGATGAAAGAGACACATATTTAGGGGGTTTTATTCATTATCGTATGTCTCCTACATGTGATATTATGCTCTAGAAATGCCTCACATGGGATAGCCTATGACCAAGGCCTCTTTTGGCAATGCTACAGATGCCATATTCCACTTAGGATTACCAATAGACTGGAAAGATTCTCCATGGTGACTCCAAGATAGAGCCCATGAACCTTAGACAATATTACAAATAGAAATTTTGTACCTTAGTATAACTTGCATTCTACTAAAAATACATTTTCTCCACTACATCTTTACTCTTCTCTCTCTCTCTCTCTCTCTCTCTCTCTCTCTCTCTCTCTCTCTCTCTTTGTTTTGTTTTTGAGTACATTTAATCACAGAGACTATGGGCTATGTTATTGACAATATCACAACTTCGGTGTCACTTTTTTTGTACACAATAATTGAATCATGTGTCAAAATCAAATTTTCTCAGAGCATGTGGGCAACGGTGCACATCGGCAAAGGTTGGTTTGCACGAGCACCAATATAGAATCCTCAATGATTTTCAGCCTCTCATTTGACCTTGCCTAGCCAGATTGCCTAATCACACAAAGTATAATAATACCCTATGCACACAAGAGAGACCACCCAAGAGCTTGCCACATGGTAAGTCTACACAATAAGAGGGTGGTCTAGGGTGAGTTGAATGCATGCATGCAACATTTTCATGCTAATTAAGGCAACAAAGAGCATGGATAGGGTGAGACTCTAAGCTTGTGTGGGATTTTTAGACTATATTATCAATAAATAGGGATAATAGAGAGAGAGAGAGAGAGAGAGAGAGGAGTGGTTTAGAGAGAAAAATATATTTTTTATTTTTTTGGGGGGAGGGGGGCAGCAGGGGGTACTAGCCATGATTAAATCAAAGAAAAAGTAGAATCAAATGAAATTCAAAGAGAAAGAAAAATCTGCAAATGTCGTGCAAGGTGGGGGAAAGGCTAGGAGATGTCGCGCTAGTACCAGGTGGGAAAAAGGGTAGCAGATGTCATGCCAGTTGGGGGAAAGACCAGCTAGGGCCGCGCTAGCGTTGGAGCTTTCTTTTAAGATTTATGGATGGCCGCACCTTGCATGTCGACGTGTTAGTGCATGTGCTTAAGAGGTAAGTTGCCGGCTATATTTCCATGGGTCAAGGTTCAAATCCATTCTCAGCTCTTTTACCTGGTAAGCAAAAAGATAAGGGATCCTTAGCAGGAAGGCATGGGACTTGAGGGAATCTCCCATATAAATGAATATAATATGAGAGTTGCCAATAGTAGTCCGTTTTAATTTGAAGTAAGGGCAATTCCTCAAAGTTTAATTGTGTACAAGAAGCTCTGTGAGTAGTTAGAAGAGGTGGTTTTGGGGGTGGGTTAAGGGAAATTTCTCAAAGTTTAATTGTGTACAAAAAGCTCTACGAGTAGTTAGAAGAGGTGGTTAGGTGGTCATTTCAAAATAATAGATGTAGTCATGTCTACATATGGATCGAAGGAAGGTAAGGTATTGTGATATTGTTGATATGTCAATGTGCTTAGTTTAAAAGATACAACTATCTAAGAGAGTAGTTTGGGAAGGAAAATCAATTACAAATGTGCTCTTTGACACTTAACTAATCATATGTGTTGCCTACTTGCATACAAGTCTATTTTCATTACCAAAGGGCGAGTTTATCCTCAAAGGTCTATAAAGCCTTGCAGCCTTAACAGTGACATGGAAACATTAAAAGGGGTTGAACATCTTCTTACGATGTAGTTTCCCTTGAGAGTACCTCCCTTGATTTACTCCAAATCCCATTGTATACCTACATGGGCTCCTAGCACCCTCGGTTTTAGGTTGAAGGCCACCCCCAACTATGAACTCTCTTAGGCACATCAAGAATATAAACCCTCCTACCATCTTTTTAGGATGTAGAATTTATTTCCCTTGAGACTACCTTCTTAATGTACTTCAACTCCCATTGTATACCTACATGGGCTCCTAGAACCCTCTCGGTGTCTAGGTTGCAAGGCCAACCCCAACTATCACTCTCTTAGGCACATCAAGAATATAAACCCTCTTATCATCCCCAATTATTGCATGGTGAGGCAAGATGGCGCACCCACACACACACACACACATAGGGAGAGAGAGAGAGAGAGAGAGAGAGAGAGAGAGAGAGAGAGAGAGAGAGAGAGAGAGCGAGCTACATGATAATACAGTTAGGGGTAGGGAAAAGAGGGGCTAAATGTCACAAACTCTATTTATATATAGAAACTCAAATTTTCTTTAAAGTTTGAAATATGAGATTAGCAAGGAGAGAGAGAGTGGTAGGCAATGTTATAGTTGTAAGGCATGCCAAAGTGGCTATAGACTAGATTTATTTAAGAAATTGTACTTTTAAACACCTTTTATGGTTGAGTTTGAATTTATTCTTTTTGTGAGTGCGCAAATGCAATGAGTGTGCAGAGATTGAGAAGGGGAGGGAGGGAGGGGGAGAGAGAGAGAGAGAGAGAGAGAGAGAGAGAGAGAGAGAGAGAGAGAGAGAGAGAGAGAGAGAGGATGTGGGTGGAGAAACTCAACACTATGTGTGTGAGAGAGCCCCTTATTCTTCTAACTAGTAAAGAACAATGTGTGTACAAGTAATGGGTGGTCGGACGTCTCTGGCATGCCTGAACGGGGTAAGAGGCACACCACCTTTACCCCAACAATCTCCCACTTAAGGGCGAATGTGTCGATAAGTGGTACTACTATAGGACTTAGTAGTATATACAGTAGGTAAGGGAGGAAACTCATCTCAACCTATGCCCATTGGCTCTCTCGAAGCTAATGCATGCTGTCGTGTAGTCTCTAGCGGTGTGCAAAAGCGTATATCCTTGCTAGAATCAGCATGCATATGTTGCAGGTATCCTGTAATGCCCTGCACCACTCCATGATGCATCATGGTAGTGTCAATCATTGCACGACTGGCAACCCCAACTACAAACGCTTCCACTACGGCTGCTATGTTGGGTCTTGACACTAAGAGGTCATATATGAGAGTTTTGAAGGCTAATGAAAAATGCGTAATCTTTGCTAGCATATCCATGCCAATTGCATCGGCGCCATGTGCAGTGACCTTTGCCAATCTATCCGCAGTAGGTATCTCAACCCTCACTACATCACCACCAAAACTAGTCGCATATGGATGCGTCAATCCTGACTCAAGGGTAGTTGTCACTCCCTCATCATCCATAGGGACTGTATCTTCACGTCCTAGCATCACCATATTTTCCTATAACATGAGCATGTCAAAGAACTCCATATCGCTCATCTGCGTGGTGGGAGGCATCTCTGTCCTACGTCGATCAATCCGTTGTGTCTCGTTAGAGCATGGCCACTCTAACTCTACATCTATAGACATATGTTGAAGCAAGGAGCTTAATCACGCCAATTGGACGGGCCTACAAAACCTTTTTTCCTTACTCATTTATGTTTTGCGTAAGTCGGCGTTGTAAATCCTGAACACAAAAGAGTGTGATTATTTCGAAACCATTTTTGTACTTAATGAAGAGGCTATATGCCCTAGTTCATCACATTTTTGAATTCATTATCCCTTTCTAGCCAAATACCCAATTTTCTACCTTGGGTATATAAGCCAAAATTTGTAATTGTTAAAAGACCTGTTTTTACTTTGGAGCCTATGCTTGCACGCTCACTACTCCTTATATGGGTAAGCATTGCTAATGAAACTTCATGTGCTACTTCCTCATGCTCTTGGCATCATGCACATTTTCAATGTGCTATGTTTGAGTGTGTGTGTGTGTGTGTGTGTGTGCGAAGCAATAAGCGGTTTTATCTCTAGGTTGCCTAGTGTGTTTAATTGCTCATTTTGAGTTGTTGATGGTGTTTTAAGTGAAACTAAGCATGGAGAGAGGTAAGTAGGCCTTAGGAGGAGCCAAACGACCCCTCATTCATCATTTTTGGTAAAGGTGAGAGGTGGAAACTGTTGTGGTTTCTCATCTACCCGTCGACTGTGACATTTGCAAGTTTTCATGTTTGAAACCTATTGTTTATAGCCTAGAGACCCCCAATCTCATGTTTCATGTCATTTTGAGTTTATTTGACATCTTTACAACCATTTGAGTGTTAGTTAGACAGGATGGGAGACTTAGGCATTTTCCACTTGGTTGCTTCTTTGATTGACATTGATACCTCTCTCCTCAATGCATTGCCATTTGGACATTGCATTCGACGTTTTCATGCACTACTCGGGTCAGCTACATCTTGGATTGACATATTTATGCTAGTTTGATTTCTCGCTAGGCTGCATCGTCCAATCATGGTGGTCCACCAACATTGACATCGTTGCTGGGGATGTAGAACTTCCACAAGCGGAGGAGGTCACAATGAGGTTCTTCTTTACCCAATGCCCAAAAGTTACAGTTCATTACATTTATCTTTAGATAGGAGAGTCAGTGAGGCTTGCTGATTTCTCATGTAGACTAAGGAGCCGCGCATTCTCTTTTGGTTGCCTTGTAGGTTAGGAAGACCTTAGTTGTTGGTTTTAGTGCATTGTGCATTGAGTTTGCGCCTTGAGTCTTGTTGTAAATTGTGTTTGATAGGCGGCTGTGGTGAGTAGGTACTAGATTTAAAAATTCTGCAATCATCAACCCCCCTATCACTTCTTTTTACTTTAATGTGTTTTATATTTTGTTAATTTGTTGTTTAGGTTAGTTATAAGAGTAGTAGCTAGGTTAACATTGCATTTTGATGTTGCTTGGACTAGCAAAAGTTGCTTCCGGATGCCATATTGTGACTTTTGACGGTAAAAGTGACTGAACAGGAAAGAAGAGTACATAACTTGAGAAAGGAGTGTGTGAACTGAGGAATTCTTGCTTGTGCACTTGGATACACTCTAGTAGAGAATATCTAGAAATTTTGGTTAATGTTTGAGTCATCCATTGTGAGTTCAAGCAGAATTTGCAGTAATTGGCCAAGTTGGACTTAAAACTTTGGACAGACGCCAAAATATGTTCATTTTGAGTCATACAGGGTGTCATTGGGAAGCCCAGAGGTAAGGAAACGAGAGAAAGTGATTAGCCTGAAATCTAACCCCAGTGACAACGACCGCGATTGCTTGGCACTTGTCACTTTTTACATCCAAGGCATACCAACAGGATCCCTTAAACCCATACTTGAAAAATCCGTTTTTCACAAGTAAAAAATTTTCAAAACTTGGGTAAAACCAGCCAAAATTGCCTAAGTCACAAGGTCCGGGGTAGTTAATTGACTTTTGACAGGTCAAAATGCAACATTGCAAGTGACACATGGGTACAAAAGACCATAAAAGTGATTGGGAAGCCACTAGAATTCCCAGAAGTAAAAAATCACACAAAAGCTAGCTATCGTGGTAGTGTCCATTTGTGCCAGATTGGGACCAAGTGGGTGTCATTTGATTCCTAACAGTGCAAGGATCCTTGTGAAGTTTCTCCCAATGGAAGGATTGCCAACCCAATCAAGGCTAATGTTCATATTTATCCAAGGATTGAGGAACGCAAATCTCCACAAAGACCTTCACATGAAAAAGAGCCCTACATTGAATGAATTGATGAAAGAAGCTCTCTACTTAGTAGATAATTGTGTTGTCTACAAGGAAGGAGAATACAAGAATTTAGACGATGATTCCTCATCACAGAATAGTGGATCCAAATTTGCCAAGTTAGTACAAAAATCTAAATCCTCAATAAATCAAGAACAACTCATTAAAGAGGTGCTAATCTGTTTGGTAAGCCGCATGTTAAACAACCTAAGTAGTGTGCGATAGAGTAAAATGGACAAATCACGCCACAGAGGAGAGCTATTACAACAAGGGATACGTAAAACAATAATAGTATGCCCCACAAGCCCAAGTAGCACAAGAACAAGCCCCACTAGTACCAAGATACACCACAAGAATTCTTCCAGGACCAGTAGGAGTTGAAAGCCCACAACCAGTCTTAGGTCAACACAACCCCCACTACCAAGAAGAAGAGCCGTAGGAGTCTGATATGCACCAATGATAGAAGAAACTGAGGAACAAGCCTTAGAGCCAATCCCAACATATTACAAAGAGCCTAGTGGATATAAGACAAAAACAAAATACTATTCACGTGAAGAACCAAAAGCACCGGAACCTTGGAGCATAATTGGATTGATTGGACCACCAACTACTGGACATGTTGTAGGAGAAGGTAGATACAGTTTGGAAGAATGAATATTTCTATTTACAGCAAATGGGGGGCTAGCGAGGTCGAGACGTGCTTATCAGTAGAGGGCTGGACCTTGTTATAAGTGTGGCGATGACCACCTAATGAGAGACTGTCCTCACAAGGAAATTATAAGGGTGAATGCATATATGCCCACAGTGTGGAATCACTAATTTGATCCCTAATTTCCCAAAGAACCCTAACAAAGGAGCAAAGGTAACATTGAATATACTTGAGGCAATACCATCTAGTAGTGGGTCAGAAAACAAAACTGTGATGCCAATCTAGGTGACCACAAGAGCCCAAGCCCAAAAAGCAATAGACGGACCCATCATTGAAGAACCAAAAAGTGACGAACCTAGCATTGAACAAAAAAGTCAGTGGAACATGTGGAAAGCTAGGAAAGCTAGGAAGACACGTGAACAAACTTCCTTAGCTGAAGAACTAAACCAACAAAAGGAAAAATTGAGAAAACTAGAAGGAGGAACAAACAAGGAAAGGGGACCCTTGAGGTAGAACCAAAGCCACGCATAGTTGGAAAACCCAAGAGTGGTAGTTCAAGAGGATCAATATTGGTAGAAAAGGTTAACGAACCATTAGATGCTCTCCTTAAAGCCTATGACGCAGGGCTCAAAAACAATCAAACACAAGAACAACGGTGGATGACATATCCATATGTGTATCTAGAAAAGCAAAGGCTTGAAATGTGCCAGAAAATTATTCAAACCGCCCAAGCTTTACTAGAACCAACATTTGGGAAATTGGAAGATGTGATCCTTGTCCCACCAGCACCAAGGATTCCACCAAACTACAAGGGAATAGAGCTAGATTCTAGTTACGAGCACAAACTAGAACTCAAGGACCCATCAAAAGAACCAAGGATAGTGTTGATTACCATGGATAACTCTTTCGAGGACTCCACCTAGGTATACCAGAAGAGTGTAGTGAAATAGATGGTCTTGACAAACTATGGAAACAAGTTAGAGAGGCCAATGAAGCTAGTGAACTAAACAAACGTGTAAACCAAATCGATGATGGGAGAGGAGTGTTTCTTCCACCAATAGATGCATTTGAGGCTGCATCTCAAATAAACCTAGAAGTGCAATTGTATTGGTGAGACCAAGGATCTAATCTATCCATAGATAGCAAACCCCATTCGCTAAAACCACTACCGTCTATATGGGAGAGCACGAGGCCAAATCAATTGTTGCAGTCCCATCAAAGAGACTCTCCTCCAAGAAAGTCATTGAATCTAGAGGGTTGATAGACATCTTGTCAACACCTGTGACATGCACAATAACATTAGCTGAGCTACTACGAATACGACCAAACATGTGGACTATGGTGGGAGATTGTCTAGAAAATTTTGGTGTAAAGGATCCTTTGTCACGAATTCAAGTGGGAATTCGAGAACTTGAAAAGCCTTACCTCACGACTAGGCCGGTACCATTGAATAAAGCTGGAGAATATTGTGAAGTCGAAGATGGTAACATGACTCTTCTTGTGGAATTTCAAGGTGTCACTACAATGGAAATTCTTGAAAGTGGATCTAAAGTATCCATTGCTACAAAAGAAACATGGAAAAAATGGGGGAAACCCGCTTTAACAGCAACACGAATGAAACTACAGCTTGCAGATGGGTATATGGAGAAACCCCTAGGGCTTCTACAAAAAGTAATTGTCACTCTTGTGGAATTGAATATGAGCATACATTTGTTATTGTCAATTTTAGCAAGAAGAAAAGCTATGACATCATACTTGGAAGACCATTCATGAGACAATTAAAAATGGTCAAGGATTGGCATTATGACCATATATACTTGAGAAACATGGAAACAACAATCATGATAAACCTAAAAGAACATAGTTACAAGGATGTAACAAGAACACTTGTTGATTAGTTTGATTCAGCTACATTAGCAGGATCTAAACTCCTAGCATGGTTATGTAAGTCTAAATAACTATGGATGTGCATAGCTTCAGATTGTGGAATCTTAAAGCGCGAGGAGTGTATCCTACAATGGGTTTTACAAGACAAAGACTACATCCTAGAGCCCTTTTTAGAAGAAGACCTAGAACCTTTAGGATGGAAAAACATTTTGGTAACCTTGGATGTGTGCGTAGTGGTCAACGGTCCCATAACAAAGTTATGTGACAAGGATGGCTATGGCGTGATCCCAAATTACATAGTCAATGTAGTTAAAGAACAGGGTGAGAGTCAAGCCTCAAATGAACCCAAGATAAGAAAACAACACGAGGATGGAGAGGAGAAGTTTTTTTACAACTCCCCGGAGCATTTCAAGTATGGTGATGATGCGGATGCCGAATGCTCTAACAACCTGATCGACCAAGAAGAACCATAATGGATGTCAGGTCTTATGACTTTCCAAATCAACAACCTAGGCAACAACAACACTACACAAAGAAAAGAGCCTTATAAGTGGGCAGAGAAAATCCAATGAAAAAAGTAATAGGTAAAACACAATTCTTGATGCTTCTAAAGGCAGAAGATTTTGTAAAAGACAAAACCTCGGGTCAATTCACAAAAACACAAGACACAAAAACAAAAGAGGGTATTAGGAGCTTGAGGAAGCAAGCTCAAAAGTTTGAAAAAGAAACAAAACAAAAGAAACTAAAATAACTAGGGTTGGATGAGTTCGGAGAACCAAAATGGACCAATGTCGAGCACAAAAAGAAATACCAAGAGAACTTTAAAGGAAGTGTGGACAACAGAAATAGAAAGCGAGGAAGGAGAAAGCACCGAGATAGAAAATATGGATGTCCCTTCCCACAATAAAAAGTTCACCATCTAGGACATAAAAATAGTGATCACTCAACCAATAAGGGATAAAAAACAAAATGAATCCTATGATGATTGAGAAAACATGAAACGAATAGACCCAGCAAAAACTGGAGAGGTTGCAAGTCCATTCTACATAGTAATGGATCTGAGAATAGAAGAAGAGGAGCTGCTCATCCAACTCCTCAAGGAGTATAGAGATGTCATGGTTATACAAAGACCTCAAGGGGTTGATCCATCCATATGTCAACACACAATCCCCTTGAAGCTCGAAGACAAACCTGCAGACAACTTCCCTATAACTATAATGACACATTTTCCAAACAAATTAAAGAGGAGATTGATAAGCTTAAGGAGGCAAAATTCATTTACGAGATTGAACACACTAATTGGGTGTCACCCATTGTGGTTGTCCCCAAGAAAAACGAAAAATTACATGTTTGTGTGAATCTCAAAAAAGTGAATGCTGCAACAATAAGGGATAACTATCCCTTACTAATCACAGAACATGTGCTCAAACGAGTGGCAGGCAAGCAAGACTACTCATTTTTAGACGGGTTCTCAGGATACAACCAATTGGCTATCGCGGTAGAAGACCAATACAAAATGACATTCGCCACGAAATGGGGAATCTACTTTTATAGGTTTAAATTCCCAATGCACCAACCACATTCCAAAGGCTAATGAAACACGCTTTCAAAGTATACTTGCGGATATTTTTGGAAATATACATGGATGACCTTTGTGTTTACTCTATCCTTAGGGCATAACACATTGAGCATCCCATAAAAATATTTGAGAAGTGCAAAACTCATAGAATCTGTCTAAACTATAAAAAATGTGTCTTCATGGTAAGACATGGCAGAATCTTGGGACATATTGTCTCTGAGAATGGTATATCTATGGATCTTGACAAGATCAAGGTGATTGAGGAAATGCCAAGGCTGAATAATGCCAAACAAGTACAATCTTTCATGGGACACTGTGAATACTATCGCAGTCATTACATGGCCCTTGTATAGGTTGATAGTTGTCTTTGATTGGACAAAAGAGTAGGAGTCATTAAAAAAACTTAAGGATGGGGATAAAATATTCCATGTTCATATTGACTCAAAAGAGAAAGATGGATACCAAAGCAACAGCTCAAAACAAAGCAATTTTGGGTCAAGAAAGATGAGATATATGCAAAAGATTAACTCAAACTCATCAGCCGGCAAAGACTTCGGTATCATCTCACACACCCATACAGACCACTCCTGTGTCTATGACAAAATTGGGTGCGAAAGAAGATGAACTCCTAAGCACAGCAAGTTGAATCCATCTACAAGGCCAAACAAACCAACCAAGCATCACTTGGAAAATCAACGACCAACCAGTCAACAAAGCAAGTCTGGATAGCCAAAGATTTATGCCAAGCTCAAAAAAATCAGCTCTGGATTTGGATCCCAGTGAAAAAACACAAGACAAACATCAAATCCATAGGCAAGGTAAACATCTAAATAAACACCAAGTATGGCGGCCAAAACAGCCCAAGCAAGTTGTCAACACTGCCGATCTTATCGAATTTTTCCATATGCCTATGACAACACGTATTGCACTACTCCAACAAAAGCTATATGGGCGTAGAAGTATGGCTCCACCCATCTTGAACCCATAATTTCAAACCTGTCCTAAAGGACTCAGACATGGGAGGGGGGAGACGTAATGAAAGACCGGATATAACTCATGCAAAAGGCTTTATTCATATTACCAGGCACTGTCTTACAATGGTTTAAACCTTGTTGTGCTTTATAGCGATTTGATTTATCTAAAAATGCTAAGTAATTCCTAAAACACAAGTAAAGGGGGATCATGTCATGTCAGGGAAAAAAATAACCCCATACTCTTGTATATACTCCATACATAAAAGCTTTTCGTATTTTGTTTCTAATTTTACGGTCAACCTTGGTTGAAAATTGAGAAAAGGCACAAAAAATAGACTGATGGTGACTTAAACACTTTCTACATAGCAAAAAGCTTATTTTCTTACATCAAAAAATAATGTACCTAATTTTTGAGTAATTTTTGACTTGATTTTGCTAAATTATGGGATTTAACATAGTTTTTCAAGTACCTTTTTGGAACTTCTTTCCAAAAAATCTAATAAAAATTTCCAAAAAAGCAATGGAGAATCTGAAGCCAAACAATAGAATGCCATAATAGAAGGGACTCATAGAAAAAGTTTGGAAGCAAATGGAAGACATCAAATTTTGATGTAAATATGACGGTGACCCGAAAGGAAAACCTGTTGTATCTGGGACATATGAAGTCCAAACGTGGAAATTGAAGATTCGTCAAAAATCTAAGGTATGCACATGGAATGATGGATCAAAAAGGAAAACAGGTTTCTGGAAGCACTAGGCACATATTCTAACTTAGGGGATTTTCTAGTCATTTCTACATAGCAACTTTGTGGAGAGAGCGAGCGAGCGAGTACGCGTGGCCTACAGAGAGCCCATACACATAGATCAAGCATCCCCACGGCAAGCGAAGCTAGCGATGAGTGGCTTATAGACATGCAAAAAACTAACCCACTCACCAAAAACACAAAAACAGGGTATATGCACCTCACATAGAGAACTGAGCACTGCACAAGGTAGAAAAGTCCAAACGATAGGTGCAGGGCATCAAAAGAACACCCAAAGCATGGGGATTGCAAAAATATGATGCAGGTCAACATCAAGTGTTAGTGACACCTACTGCGGTAGTTGACACTTGGCACCAAAATAGGAAAAAAGCATACGAGCATGTAGTGCACCTCTAGAGGATCCTAACGAGGCTATGTTCACCTCAAATGGATACCCAAAACTTAGCAAAAACAACCAAAGTACCCAGGAACCCAGATATTACCCTCACCGAGAACAAGTTGCCAAACTATAGGTGCTTTGCCCCGACAGGACCTCCTTGGTATGGGGAACCCAATCATGCAAAATGGCCTCAGTTGTTGACACTGACCGCGATAGCTACCACATGGCTCAGACCAGACAAATTTTGACACTAGCAATTTCTACAGATGATGAGGAATCCATAGATACTTCATTTGCTCAAATTGGACCAACATGGAATTTCCACTCAAAGATTTAGAGGTTTCAACTCGAAAAAATTGCAAAACTAGGCCAAACTTGTGAAAAAAACCTCGAAGTTTTGGACCATAAACTCCACCTAACCATAAGGAACCAATTTCCATAAGGAATAGGGCAAAAAGTTGTCCATAGTTCAACTTATCATAGAATGTGTGCTTTCTGTGTTTTTTTTAAAAACAAGCAGATTGGCTAGCCCTTGGGACAAAGCTTACAACCCAACCCTCTAGAAGCATATAAATGACCATAGGAAGCTACAAGGAAGGTGTGAACCCAATTGCAAAACCATAACTAGGGCTTGCTTAACAAACAGGGCTTCCGACAAGAGGAAAAACTAAGTGGTGACTAAACCAGTGGTCCAAATCGACCATACAGAGTGATAGTAGACTCTACACATCAAGATGAATCAAATGGTTCCACTCATGCTAAAAATGGGCATAGTTGACATGTACCACGATTGTTGCCAAATGACCTAAAAAAGTACACTTGAGCCAAGAAAATTGATAGCTATAGCATGTTGCCAGTCTAGAGAACCCATTTGAAGAGAAGAATGCAAAAATGGTCAAAAGGCAGGTCAAAAGTCAAAATTTCCAACTTGATTATGGAAAGGTCCAGATACTTTTTGGGCTTAATTTGAGGATAGGTGTCCAAATTGATCATACATAGCATGGATGGGATCGGGGAAAGATGAATATACAAAATATGTGAAAAAATCTCAGATTTGGCATTGATGACCCCGATCGCAATTGCTGCCATTTGTCAAGTTTTAAGAGGTGGAGTATACCATGATATAGTACATCTCAAGTGGATCCCAATGACACCTCATATGCCAAAATTGGACACCATGATCTCAAGAGATTGACCAAACTAACTTTGAGGGTACTAACTGCACAAACGGCTGACATTTGATGATTATCCAGCTAAAGATTGGATTTTTGTCATTTGTCAGATACTCCAAAAAAATGAGACACAAAAGCATCTACAAGCTTGAAGAAAAGGAGAGCTATCAGGTTGACATGGAGCATATTACAAGGTCCACAGCCTGTGTTGTTGATGAGGCCATTGAAGTGTAGCATGGCCCTAAGGTTTTCAATCGTGTGTGGAAAGATGAGCAAGGAAAAAGATGGGAGGCACCACAAATGCCAAAAGATTTCAACACTATTGCATATACACCGCAAAATGCTGACAGAGCCATCTCAAGGTTAGGAGTCGAGGATTTCCTCTGTGAGCCGATAGTAGGAGATGATTATAGACGGGCTCATGAGCTAATTACCACTCTCCAAAAGGTAGATGACAATAACCCTCACAAAAATAGACAGAGAGAAGGTAACTGTGGAAATCACCCCATATGCAACAACAAAAATCATGAAGTTACCAAGGGGAGAGCCGATAAAACCACAAGGCTATACTGATGAGGACTTCAGTACCATGAAGCTGCCTACATTTAGCATCATGAAAGAAAGAAGGATAGAGCACTTGATGAGGGTTCTGCATCAACACCTACATTTTGATAGACAAACAAAATACGCAAGGCTAAAGTGAAATTTGGCATCAACCTTACACAGGCATGTACCTGTTGATCTAGCCAAATGGGGCTTCGATCGGCTAGTAGAAACAATTGAGAAAAAGAAATGGGCCAAGCAATGCGGCACCCCACACCTAGGGGGAGCCAAATTTTTGACAAAGATTGGGGCATGTCTAGTTGGAGAACGGGATTCACCGGAGGATACCCCAAATCAAATGAATGGGTAGAAAGAGTACGACAACATGAAGCAAAGAAGGTGGCAGCACCTTCTACATGTGCAAGGACCACAAGAGCCAAGAAAAAACACAACTGGAATATGTGAGGGATGAAGGGGCCACTAGCTCTAAGTCAGTTGGATCAGAGACTGACGAGGAAAAGATAGAGCTCCAATAGTTAGACCCCACTACTCAAGAAAGAAAGCCAGTATCGGCATATGCCAAGAGAGTGGAGCAAAGAGAGCAAAGAGCTAAAGTTGAACATGAGAGAAAGCAAAAAGTAGAAGAAGAAAGGAAAAAAAAATAAAGGAAAGCTTCTCAGAGAAGAAGATATATAGAAAAGATTAGAAAAGAAGAGCAGGCCCAAAGCTTGTCAGATATGATGAGGGCCATAATCAAAGAACTAACTAGACAAACATAAAAAAGACCATCAGAAGAAGGAGCAGAAGGGGAGGAGTTTGAAAGAATGAAGACTCAAGATCACCATGAAGAAAGCGCCTCCGCTAGAGAATTAAGGACAAAAAAAAGATTGGATCATCAACAAACCACTACAACCACTAAGGAAGAAGAAACCTTTGATCAAGACAATGTCATAGAAATGATGAACCATATCTACGAGTAGGAGGAGTAGGCAAGGCAAGGGCAGCAACAGGAAACTCAAAAACAAGAAGAATAAAAAATACCAAGCCCTACAAATCTAATTCATATGGAGTCCCCGCCCACTAATGTAAGCCTTCAGTCTCATAGAACAGGCGAGCCAAATCCACACGGAAAGTACAAAGGTAGAAGTCCTATATATGGACCACTCATAGACGAGGAGCATGCAAAAAAGACTATCCAAGATTTGTAAGATGCAGAGTACAGTCTAGAAGAGGCCCAGGCTGTGGAGGACTTATCAATGTCCTTCCTAAAAGAGCCCAACCAAGAGTCAAAAACACTTGAACAAGCAACATGAACAGATGATCAGTCAGAGGGCTTGCAAAAAATGCATGAAAACCCCATGACGACTGATTAGGAACAAGAAATAAAAAATGTCATAAAATCTAATATCTAATGAACCCAAATGATTTTCTCATATTCAACTAATCATTTAATGTGGGAGAATAAACAGGAACAAGGGTTAGAATATAGACATGTGCTTATGGATCTGTCTCAACACAGGGCCAAGGTTAAAGGGGTCCAAATGAGAGATGGTCTGTTAAAGAGCAATGCTACCTAATGGAACTGAAATACCTTAGGGTTAGCTTCATTAAAGACCTCCAAAAGTTAGTGTAAAAAAGTCCTTTGACCTTAGGCAAGCTAGGGCTGACCTTGAGGTGGGAATCCTACCCAAGCATGAGGTGTTTGTCATGCTTGCTAACTAAGGTGCTTAAGGTGTTTGTGGGAACCTTGCCCAAGCTTGAGGTGCTTCTCATGCTTAAAAGACTAAGGTGCTTGAAGTGTTCAATTCAAACACGATCTCTCAAGAGGCATAAACAATTTTCATGCTTAAATGACTAAGGTGCTTGAAGTGTTCAATTCAAAAATGATCTCTTAATAAGAAGCAAAAAGACATATATCAAGATCCTTCCCATTTGGCCCTCATGATATGCTTGAGTCCTATTGGATAGCTTTAAAAGGGTCCAATGAGAATTTAGATGCATAAAAATAAATAATTAAGCTCTTTCTCTCAAAGAGGAAAAAGAGGACACATGTCCAAATGATATAATTAAATAATATGAGAGAGAGAGAGAGAGAGAGAGAGAGAGAGAGAGAGAGAGAGAGAGAGAGAGAGGTGGACCAAGCATGAGAGGGGGTATACTATTCCACACACGCACACACACACACACACACTCTCTCTCTCTCTCTCATTGTGTGAAGTGCAAAGTGCAGGAGCTCTATCTCCTTCTCCAAGCTTGTTGAGAAGTTGAGAGCCTACACCAACACTCTTGGCTATGGAATGCAAATCCAACCAAGAGCCATGCTTCAATGCTTAAGCTTGTCATCTTCTTCATCTTCATTACTATGCTATTATGCTATGCTAAGCAAGAAGAGTGATGATAAGTGAGGAACTATTTCTTTCTCCTATGAATGATTCTTCTTCCTCTTCCCTACCCTCATTCCCCGCTAGCTCTCTCCACCTTCGAAGGTGTTTGAGGCCTTGGGACTGAGGCCGGGGATGGTTAATGCTTTTACAAAGTTTATGTTATGCTCGTGATGCATGAAGCTTTCCATCTTCATAGCATCACCAAGGTCACAAGGAACACAAAGATTGTATTGTACCAAGTCTCTCTTGATGGGAGAATCTATAATACAAAAGCCTTTTGGACAGGGAACCGGCTCCAAGTAAATCCGGTCCTCAACTCTTGTCATGTTCTCTAATACTCTCTCTTGCAAAAGTATTGATTATGCCAAGTTAATTAAATATAATGGTTATGTTGCTGCCGCTAATAAAGTTCACCCTCTATGTTCTCCAAGTAGTCTCACAAAAATGCTCACTCTAATTCTCTTAATTCCTCTATTCTCAAAGTTCATAGGCCATGTCCATTACAAAAAATGAACGGGGATAAAAAGTAAATCAGCTTGAAGGCTTGTTAAAAATACAAGAAAACCTCGGGATGGCCGATCTATCAAAAGTTCAATAGCAACAAGTAATCCATGCAGTCAAGAAGATACGTGGAGAAAGCACCAAAGGGCATGAATGAAGTCTTTTCCTAGACATTCTCTTAAGGAGGCTCCACATGGAGAAAGACTAGAGAACAAAATCAAGACTATCGCTCCATTGAAAATCACTCTTTTTAAGAAAGATGAGAGTAAGGAGTCTGTACCAAAAACCGCTACAGAAACAACACAAGCTACTGTTCAATGGCCACTCATCCAAGAGACAGTGTCTAGTATGGCCAAGGCAGCATTGCTATCCAAGCTAGCTAAAGATATAAATAAGGAGATCATGCATATAACTCAAAAATACAAGAAAGAAGAAAAAAACAATGCCGATCTCAGCTTAACAGTGGTCAATATGCAACAAGATATGGATAAACCTAGGAGTGAAAACAAGGATTTGGTTGAGACCAACACTCTTTTAGTAGAAGACCTTCCGAGAAGAGATGCACAATTAGAGCATGTCAGCGGAGAGCTGGCAAAGTACAAGGAGATGTACGAGAGAGAAAATATGGCCAGGCAAGTGCAAGAGGGTATAGCTCAGAGCAGTAAACTTGCCCTTGACCAGAAAGAAAAGCAATATCAACAAGCCCACCAAAGTGCCAAAGAATCAGCAACACTTGCTCATAAGCAACATATCTCAATAGATGTGCTTAAAGGTCAGATAGTTGATCAAAACAGACAGCTAGAGGCATTTATGGAAGATCCCTTGCTCAACCCAACAATTACTTGTAAGCATAGCAACATTTACAAGAAGAAGATCACAGAAATGCAACATGCCCCTCATTCATCATTTTTGGTAAAGGTGAGAGGTGGCAACAATTGCGGTTGCTCACCTACCTGACTATGACATTTGCAAGTGATGTTGGAAATCTATTGCCTATAGCCTAGAGACCCCCAATCTCAAGTTTGCATGCACAACGAGCGAAGTGTCATGCTGCTCATGAGCAAAGTGTACTTGCCTAGACTGCAAATGTCTGCATGGCAATAGACTCACAGAGACTATGGTGTCTTTGACACCAAGAATGTAGAAACAAGTCAAACAAGCACCATGATGGCCTCGTGCTATCACAAGTGAACCTCTTCTCATCAAGTAAGACACATCAATCAACTGATCATGACACCCATGATCTCTAAGCTACGAGATGGAGATCAAACTCCTACAAGCATCAGCACGTACTAACACCATGGAGCACAAGCATACTCCCACTGGCAAAACTCAAATGAATGTCACCCACACCATGAACACCATCCTGTCTTAGAGCAGAAAACCTACTAAACCACTCTGTGCGAGGAGTAACATGGCATAAAGTATTGCTGTCCAACTACCAATCATGAGACAAAGTTCATGTATGTCTAGGTGAACCTGCGAAGGTAGAAGTGTCTACCACATTTGTACTCAACAACACCCAATGGAATCCTCCCTTGTTTCCAACACCTGAAACAACATCTCCTCACGGGCCTGGTCTACTACAATGCCAGCAAACCACATGTCTACACCTTTGAGATCTGCATGATGCACCACCTCTGTATCCAATGACAAACTCCCACTGTAAGATGCCATATCTGACCGCAAAATGACTCTATAGATCAACCCACACAATGTGTAAATGCACTACTGTCCACAAGAGTATAACCGCTCAACACAATGCAAAAGAAAACCAGCTGATCAAACACTTGCCACCAAAACTATGGCAAATAGCGCATAAAGCGCATAACCCTCTACCAAACTAAGAACCAATCATGCATAAATTGTGACCATATGCAATGAGAGAGCAAGCAAAAAGGCCATCCGCATATGCACAAGCTAAAAAATAGCTCTCAGCACCTGCCACAATATGCATAAATCCTGGTGAAAAACCAACAGAGTCTCCTCTGTAATTAGAGTAAAATCCAATGCAAATATCAACCATAAATCGCATCTAAGATGGCAAAGTTGGAGAACCTCTTGACCACTACAAACCGACCAAAATTTGTCAACAAAAGTTATGGCAAAGTGGGAGTAAAAACGTTGACCACTAAAGTCTCTAAAAGAGAACTCTAGACCATGAACCATAATACTACTCAATTCCAATGAGTAGAAATGCAAAAATGGTTCCACAATCTCACATAAAATGGCAAGCTGCACTCAATGTACATCCAAGGAGTGAGCACACATAATCAAGCGCCAGAAGAGTTGATTTTTGAAAACCTAATCAATGCAAAAACAATGATCTCAAGAGAGCTCACCGGCACTCAAAAGTGCTCGCAAAAATGCATGTATAATGGGAATCAACCATGGACCATAACCATATGCAAATCCATTTGCAAAGATCATGAAACAAAGCACAAAATCACTGCCAAAGTGTCGTGTGAAAACCTGACCGCTTTGATGTTGTGTAAACGCCTCTGTGCTTTGCTGCCAAATCTACCAAAAAAACCCTCAAACCACAAGCTCTACACAAGCTGAAATTGCATCTTCAGCTCAGAATTTATGCACCCAACTTTGGGCATCTGCCACCGTGCTTCTAAAAGTGCATCAAACTCTCACACTGTGCAAAACAGAAAACTTGAATTTTTTGTATATAGTTAGTTTGAGCTGAATATCAACAAAATGGTGAAAAATTTGCAAAAAGTTTTGTATGCAAAGTTGTAGATCATGTCAAAACAGAGGGGCTCGTAGGGAAAAATCTAAGATCTCTCTTTGCCAAAGAGAAAAATGAATTTGAAAATAGTGTTGTTTTGCACACAGTTTTTAGGACAGCCCCCTTTACTTATACACAATCTTCCACACTGTCTTGTGATCTGCCACAAGAGAATACATCACTCTTAGCTAAGCTCACAAGCTCACATTGTATTCTCACAAAGCTTCCAAGATTTCTTGATCTCTCCACCACCAAAGCAAGAGAGCTACCGTCTCAAATCTCTCGACACTGCCATGCTCTCCGCGATCACCATGCACTATGATACCAATTGTGAGTGCACGAATGCAATGCATGTGCAGAGAGTGAGAAGGGAAGAGAGAGAGAGAGAGAGAGAGAGAGAGAGAGAGAGAGAGAGAGAGAGAGAGAGAGAGAGAGAGAGAGAGAGAGAGAGAGAGAGAGAGAGATAACACAATATGAAAATGCATTCGCAAAGATCATGAACCAAAGCACAAAATTGATGCCAAAGTGTGGTGTGTACAAGTAATGGGTGGTCGGACATCTCTGATGTGTCCGACTAGGGTAAGAGGCATGAGCATGTCAAAGAACTCCATATTGCTCATCGTCATGGTAGGAGGCGTCTTTGTTCTAAGACGATCAATCTGCTGTGTCTTGCTAGAGCATGATCACTCTAGTTCTACATCTACAGACATGTGGTGCACATCACTCTGGAGCTAATCTGCAAAAGTATATGTTTGCAAAGTCAATGGGACTACACTGTCTTGCACATGTGACTCACTGCTCTACTCCCTGACTGGCAAATCATCAAAATTCATCACCACCACCGGTGACTGCTCTAGTGGTGCACTTAAAGAGCTGTCTTGATCTACATGTCTGTCCTTAGACCTTGCATGCACAACAAGTGAAGTGTCACGCTGCTCATCATCAAAGTGTACTTGCCTAGACAATGAGCGTCTGCATGGAAATGGACTCACAGAGACTATGGCATCTCTGGCACCAAGAACGTAGAAAAGAGTCGCACAAGCACCACGATGGCCTCGTGCTATCACAAGAAAACCTCTCCTCATGAAGTAAGACTCATTAGTCAACTGAACATGACACCCATGATCTCTAAGCTGCAAGATGAGATCAATCTCCTACGAGCATCAGGCACATACTGAACATCATGGAGCACAAGCATAATCCCACTCAAAAAACGCAAATGAATGTCACCCACACCATGAACACCATCCTATCTTAGAGTGGAAAACATGCTCAATGACTCCCTGCGAGGTGTGACATGGCATAAAGCACTGCTATCCAATTACCAATCGTGAGACAAAGTTCACGTATGTCTAGGTGAACTTGTGGAAGTAGGAGTGTCTACCACATTTTTACTCTCATCAAGAGCCAATGGAATCCTCCATTGTCTCCAGCGCTTTAAATAATGTCTCCTCATGTGCCCTGGTCTACCACAATGCAAGCAAAGCACATGTATATGCCTCTAAGATCTGCATGATGCATCGACCTGTATATCCAATGATAAACTGCCACTGCAAGCTTCCATAACTAAGTGCAAAATGACTGTATGTATGAACCCACACAATGCGTAAATGTATTTTCCACAAGAGTATAAACGCTCAATACGATGCAAAAAAACAACAAGCTGATTAAACACCTGCCACCAAAACTATTGCAAACATCAAATAAAGCCCATGACCCTCTATCAAACCAAGAGCCAATCATGTATAAATTGTGTGACTATACACAATGAGAGAGCAAGAAAAAATACCATCTTCATAAGCACAAGCCAAAACTTGGCTAAAACAGCTCTCTAGCACTTGTGTCACGAAACACATAAAACCCGGTGAAAAATTGGCAGAGTCTCCTCTATAAATGGAGTAAAATCTCAATGCAAATGTCAATCATAAAACCACATCCAAGATGCCAAAGTGGGAGAAGCTCTCAACCACTACAAACTGGCCAAAATCTATCAACAAAAGTTATGGCAAAGTGGGAGTAAACCTTGACCACTATAGTCTCTGAAAGAGGACTCTAGATCATGAACCATAAAATACTCAATAACAATGAGTAGAAATGCCAAAATGGCTCCACAATCTCACATACAATGGAAATCTGCACTCAATGTACATCCGCAGAGTGAGCGTGCATAAACAAGCACTAAAAGAGTTGCAATCTGGAAACCTGATCAATGCAAAAACAATGCTCTCACGAGAGCTCATCGGAACTCAAAAGTGCTCGCAAAAATGCATGTATTCCCTAGATATCTTTGATGGTGTGTAAACACCTCCGTGTTTTGTTGCCCAAATCTAGCAAAAAACCCTAAAACGACAAGCTTTGCACAAGCTGAAATTACATCTTCAGCTTAGAATTTATGCACCCAACTTTGAGCATCTAGTGTGCTTCCAAAAGTGCATCAAACTCGCATACTGTGCGAAAACAAAAAACCTAATTTTTTTGTTTATAGTAAGTCTGAGTTAAATATCACCAAAATAGTGACGAATTTGTAAAACGTTTCTTTTGTAAAGATGTAGACCACGTCAAAATGGAGGGGCATCGTGTGCAGAATTCTTAAATCTCTCTTTTACAAGGAGAAAAACGAATCGAAAAACAATGCTGTTGTGCACATAATTTTAGGGCAGCATCTTCACTTACACACAATCTTCCACACTTTCTTCTGAGCTTCGACAAGAGTATACATCACTCTCAGCTAAGCTCACAAGCTCCTATTTTATTCTCACAAAGCTTCCAAGATTTCTAGATCTCTCCACAATCGAGGGCGAGCAAGCTATCACCTCAAAGCTCTTGACACCATCATGGTCTCCGCAATCACCATGTGCTCTGATACCAATTATGAGTGCACAAATGCGGTGCATGTGCGGAGAGAGGGAGAGAGAGAGAGAGAGAGAGAGAGAGAGAGAGAGAGAGAGAGAGAGAGAGAGAGAGAGATAGAGAGAGAAAACATGATGTGGGTAGAGCAGCTCAACACTATGTGTGTGAGAGAGCCCCTTATTCTTCTAACTAGTAAAGAATAAAGTGTGTACAAGTAACGGGTTATCGGACGTCTTTGACATGTCCAATCGGGGTAAGAGGCACACCGCCTTTATCCCAGCAATCTCCCACTTAAAGGAGAATGTGCCGATAAGTGGTACTACTTTACGACCTAGTAGTATGTACAATAGGTAAGGGAGGAAACTCATATGAACCTATGCCCACTAGCTCTCTCAAAGCTAATGCATGCCACCGTGTAGGCTCTATTAGTGTGCAAAAGCATATATCCCTACTAGAATCAACATGGATATCCTATAGGTATCTTGTAATGCCCTGCACCGCTCCATGGTGCATCATGGTAGTGTTAGTCATCGCATGATTGACAACCGCAACTGCAAACGCTTCCACTACAATTGCTATGGCGGGTCTCGACACTAAGAGGTCGTACATGAGAGTCTCGAAGGCTGATGACAAACACATAGTCTCTGCTAGCATATCCATGCCAATCACATCGATGCCATGTGCAGTGACCTCTTGTTGGAGGAGCGACTCACACACCCATGAAGTGCATGCAAACACTACCTAGATCAACAGAATGTCAATCGAGGACACAAATGACACGATAGGCACACGGAGGAAATCTCATTAGCTTGTCAGGCTGAGACCATCCTACACATACAACACTCTGGAAGGCCAACTAAACCACAATCAAGAACCTCACTGCTCTCAACTACACCACCTAGCCACATACACACATACGGAAGGTAACTCACCTAATCATGCCAGATTCGTACGAAGCTTAAGGAACACCATCCCCTCGCTAGGATACACCTGTCCCTAAGCTTCTACACTCAAAACCCTCACTAGAAACCCATCTGCGGAAAACGCGTAGGATGACAGAGCAGAATTTTGAAAGTGACAGAAACTGAAATTTATGAGTACCTATGCGTAGCTTATGTCGCCACGATTCTATAGACTACTAGCACGCAGAAAACAGACATCATTTGATACACTTACGGCCACAAATAGCTTGTAGATGCGTCGTTGTGTGCACTTCGTCTCGCGTGGAATGCTTGGCGTTGTCGCGTAGCTCTCCTCGAGCGTACATCAATGGTGCAGTCGGATCTCCAATGTGTTGAGCGAGCCGGGCGTAGCGAGAGGATAAAGCTCACGCTCACTCTCTTTCTCTCTCACACACAGTAGACGACAGCGCTAAAGTTTTGATTATGATAAAAGTCTTCTCCTCTTACAAAATGACCTAGGTACCTTATATACTAAGGCTACCTTAGGTTTAACAAAAATGGGGTTGAAAGGGTCAAATGGCTTTGTATTTACAATCTGGAAGTGCCATTGCACCCGGCTTCTGAAACTAGAATAACTACTCATTACAAATGACGTTTATAGCCATAATCCGCAGCATTTTATAACTCGCAAAAGATAAGACTTTGGTACGAAACTTGAGTTATGTTGTGTTGTTGACCCAGCGGTCAACACACCGCCCTTCCGCGTTCATGTCGTCCCCGACATGACCTGATTGTCGATGGCAATGTGGTCTTTGCTGTCGTTTTGGCTTCATCTGCTGCACTGCTTGTAACTTTGTCGAACCACAATAAGAACTATGATCCATTAGAGCTTACATCTATTATCATAACCATTCATCTTTTGAGATCCTCTGATTACTTTTATGTCTGCTCTTCTTCATTGGGGACTTCTTTGTTCCTGTGCAATCATGTTGTTAGTGTTGTCTGCAGCTTTTTCATTGTAGGCCATTTTTCGACTCGCCATTGAGGAGAAGTATGCTATGATCTGAAATTGGTGCTCCAATTCATTTGTCAATTGATTTGAGTAGCATTTCCTTATTGTTGATGTAGAAGGAATATGTACAAGAGGGTGGTGATAGGTGTCTTTAGATTAGGGTTTAAAACCTGGATGACCAAAGGGAAAAAACTCGGTGAGAAAAAATGCCTTTGGTATACGCTCTTATTGGAGTTGAGCAGTTGAACGTGAAGTACATGTTCATGAAAGGTGAGTGCTTGGGTGAAACACGGAAAGAGTGCCTAATGCAAGTGCCAATTATGGGACACTCTATATGCATATGAGAAATTTGTCACCAAAGGCATGCAATGTGAAAGAAGGAGATGATGGGTGTTTCGAGGAATAAATGTAGCACATGTGACATCAAAAGATGTCTCAATAGCTTCCACCTTTCCAAGAAGGGTTTTCGATGTAGAAGTTTCTCCACTCGTATCTCATTGTGCTCAGTACGTGAGTGTCTTTCGGACCTTCTTCTTCACTTCACCATACTTAAGTACTTAGACTTCGACTCTTTTGCTCACCTATACCAGCATAAGCGACACAACATAAATACGCTCAACTCTTCCACCTTGAGCAGTACCTAGAATAGCTAAGACGCTTAGACCACAGAGAATATTACTTGAAGCTTTGGGACTAACACCTCACTCATTTTGTGGATTAGCTACTCGACTCTGACTTTTATGACTTGTCGGTTGCCTGTTGACACTCCTTTGTGACAAGTTCTTCGACTATTGTAGTGGCTACTGAGACATACTTCCTAAAGTTTCATTGTTTCCCTGTACCTTCTTCTCTTTGTAGTGGTCAGGCCTCTTGTCAGTCTTTTCTTCATGTGGATTATGGTTTTTTTTTCTTAATAATAAACAAAGAAAATCTTAAAACAACTCAACAAAAGAAAAATCAAATAGAAATCTAAATGCTATGTACACTATACACATGTCCCTAGGGGCTCATATATGGATTTTGTCCCCATACTCCTCTGTAACACTTCTATGAGGGCATATACTCTAAATTTAATCAAAAAATTATCACAATAAAACACAAAAATTCAATGCCTCTCACAAAACATTGCCCTCTAATAGTCATAACGTTAGGTTCGCATTCAGAATGCCTCCCCCCTTCCTATTCGGAGTCATCCTTTACGATAGGGTATCGCAAAGGGTATGTGTTGTGCTTGGGCAATTAAAAGTTGTGCCTATGCACGCCTTGTAATGTAGCCCTATTATGCATACACAGTCAATGCATGGAAAAGATTTATGTTGTGCAAGATGTGGGTATAAGCAATTTGCTTATTGGCATTTGTTGGCGAGGCTTCCTATTCTAAGAAATGTAATGGTCTTTGAAGCTCCTGTATCGTTGCTTGATTGAAGCGACTTGCTCTCTTCTAACTATCGTAGGAAGAATTGTAAGAATTCAAGCGGCGATGCATTGACAACAGTTTTGTTGTTCTTCTTTGGGACCCATTTCTTTGCGATTATTGGCTATTTTGTTGCTGGCTCTCGTTTGGGAACCCATACTTGCCCGTGCTTCGTTTGTGTTTGAAGAGACTTCTTTGGGATCCACCTTTTTGTTGTGTGAGTCAACAGTGGTCTTTGCTTCAACCCTTGTACGCTTGGTTGGGGACGGGATTCAGGCTTTGAAAGTTGATACTATGGTTGTTTTGGAATCCAAATGAATTCCTGACTTTTTTGTGCTTGAATAAACTTCGTTGGAGTTGTGAAAGCTTGCAAATTTGTGATATTCTTACCCGTTCGTGCACGCTTTCCTTGTTTTTATTTTGGTGTTGGATCTTGTGATTTGTCATTAGAGATCTTTGTCTTCTTGATCCATATCTGTTTTTGGCCGATCTGGCTTTTTGGTATCCAGATTTGTCGAGCTTTTTGGCTTTGACTTGTTGTCCTGTTCTTTTGACCTGTCATGGTTGTTGCTGAAGGGGTTGGTGATAGTGATGGCATGAGTTGATGATAGGGGATGTCGTAAGATTCATCACTATTGCTACTATCCTCAGCAAGGTTGACTTCTTGTACTTTCCCTTGATTTTTTGGCTGGTAGTGGAAAGTTACTGTCTGTTTGCTCGTGGGTGGTAGTTTCTTGGAGGACTTTTCTAGCCCATTGATTAGAGCATTGTTAGCTCGTTGCTCTTGTCGTATTCCTCCTAGCTGAGTCTTTGCATCCTTATTAGGAGCCATGTATGAGGATGCTTGTGGTGGCTGTGTCTTCACCGCCGAGGACTTTGGAATCCACTTTTGATGTACTTTATTCATGTAGCGATGACATTGATTCCCGGGTCGTTGATCTTCTTGAAGCTCGAAGTGTTCTACAGAGTCATAGAACTCGTCGTCTTCTTCATCTTTTGATTCTCCACATTTCTTTGTTTGCTCCATATGTCGAGAGCTTGTTGATGTCTGGTTCTCTTCGTTTTCCTGGATTACACTCACTGCAAAATAAGGAACGACATCATAGCCATTTTCATCACAAAACTTTGTTGTGGGAGCATCCTCCACGGCGCACACGTCCAGAGTAGCCAAGATGTGTTCCCATCCAAAAGGCTCTAACTCTTCTTCAAGAAATGGTTCTGGGATATAGTCCCTATCCTCTATAACCCGCTCTAGGATACATTCCTCAAGTTTCAAGCTACCACATTGTGAAGCTCCACAAATCCACAGTTTTTTAGGCTTACCTAACCGAGCTGGAAGTTCTGATCCTGCTACTGTGGTGGAATCAAACTCCTCAACCGGTGTTCTCGTCACATCCTTATAGCTATGGTCCCTCAAGTTTATCTTTGTTATGGTTTCCATATGTCTCAAGTATATATGGTCATAACCCCAATCTTGGACCATTTTCAATTGTCGCATGAATGGTCTTCCCAGAATGATGTCATAGTTGTTCTTCTTGCCAAAGTCACAATAGCAAAAGTGTGTTCATATTCAATGCCACAAGAAGTAACAAGTACTTTTTCTAGCAGTCCTAGGGGCTTTTCCTTGTGTCCATTTGCAAGCTGCAGGGTCATTCGTGTGGATATCAAGGCAGGTTTTTCCCATTTTTTCCAAACCTCTTTGGTTGCAGTGGCCACACCAGCTCCACTGTCAAGGATTGCCATGGTTTTTACACCATTGAATTCCACACGAAGGGTGGTGTTTCCCTCTTCTCCCTCGTAATACTCGCCTACCTTGTTTAATGGCACTGGCCTAGTATTTAGTTGAGGCATTTCAAGCTCTTTGATGCCTTCCTCGATTCGAGTCATTGGGGTTTTTACACCAAATTTCTCTAGACATTTACCCACATTAGCCCACATGTTTGGTCTTATTTTGAGCAACTCGGCTAACATTATTGTACAGGTGACTAGGGTAGATAGAATATCTACTAGCCCCTTTGAATTGATGCCCTTGTTGGGAGATAGTCTCTGTGATGGGACTGCAACCACATCTGACTTGGTCTCGTACTCGCCCATGTAGGACGGTAGTGTTCTTAGCGAATGGGGTTGACTATCCATAGATTATACAGATCCTTTGTCGCCCCAATACGATCGCACGTCTAGATTCATTTGAGATCCAGTCTCAAATTCCTCTATTGGTGGTAGAAACACTCCTCGTTCATCACCAGTCTTGTCTACTCGTCTTCTTAGGTCATCGGCTTCATTGTCCTCTCTAACTCGTTTCCACAATTCGTCAAGACCATCTACCTCTTTACAATCCTTAGGTATAGCTTGGTGAAATTCCTCGGAAGAGTTATTCGTGGTATTCAGTACTATCATTGGTTCTAATGCTGGGTCTTTGAGGTTTGGTATGTTCTCATGACTAGAATCTGGCTCTTTTAGTTCCTGGTTTGGTGGGATTACTTGTGTAGGCATGACAGGGATCACATCCTCAGGTTTTGCAACTGGTGGTTCTAGTAAAGCTTGGGCTGTTTGAATCATTTTCTGGCACATTTCAAACTTTTGCTTTTCTAGTTCAGCATAGGGATATGTCATCCACCTGTGTTCTTGGGCTTGGTTGTTTTTGAGCCTCACATCATAGGCTTTCAAGAGGGCATCTAATATCTCATTAACCTTCTCTGCCAACACAGATCCTCCTAAACTAGCACTTCTCGGTTTCTCATCCATGGATGGTTCTTCTAGTGGTTTAACCATCTGTGTAAGAGAAGGTGCCTCCTTTTCCTCATGTTGTTTTATCTTCTCCTCAGCTTCGGTAAGCTTCTCAGCTAGGGATTTTTTCTCTCGTTCTCTGCGTGCTTTCATCCTAGTCTTTCTAGCTTTCCAACTATTTCGTTTGCTCTTGGTTTTCTGACTAGGTGCGTCTGTCTTTGGTTCATCATCTGTCTTTGGACTCATGTCACTTTCCGTGTTCTTTGTCTCTGGATTCTCCTCAGCTTTCTTTTGAGCTTGTGCTCTCGTAACCACTTGAACTGGTACAACATTTTAATTTTCTGAGCTACTAGGGAGCTGAACAATCCCTAATACATTTGTTGTGATTTTCCTGACTTGGTTTGGTTTTTTCGGGCAATCGGAGATCAAGTGAATGATGCCACACTCCAAACAATAGGCATTTACTTCAGTGATCTACTTCAGTGATCTCCGTATGAGGACATTGTTTGACCAAGTGGTTGTCACGACTTTTGTGACAATCTGTCTCTGGTTGAGGAGATTCTTTTACCATTTCCTCTTGGCTATAAGCAAGCTTTGACCTATATAAGCCACTATTTGCAATGAATCGCAATGTCCTTTCGTCCATTTCATACCTTCTTTCTTTCGACTGAAACAGGAGGTGGAGGTTGTACCGGCCTCACCACTCCATGTGTTTCTCTCACATTTTGTTGCTCCAAAGGGTAGTAGTCACTTTGGTTGCTATACCACAATGTAGCTGGTACTGACGTTGGTTTATTTGATGCTTCCATCATTGGCATGTATCTCATGTCTACCGGCATTCTAGCACCTGGCAGCGGAGGTTGTTGTCCTAAGACAAGCTGTGGCCTTAAAACTCCTACTGGTCCTGGCGCATTCCCCTTTATGTATCTAGGTGGAGTAGGTGCTTCTGGAACAGGTTATACATACCTCTCCCTAGCATTTTCCATGCTATAATATCACTCTTCCTCCGTATGGTTCGTCCATTTTCTCTCAATTTCAAACCACTTCGGCTCTCCCGAATCAGACCTTACAAGAGGAATCAACCTCTTGACCAAGTCGTCGATAAGCTTTTCTTGATCAATAGGTGCTGTTGGCTTGGCAATGGACTCACTTATCTGTGAAACATTGTGCTGAGAGGATGTGTCATCTCCTTGACTCTTTAAGTCCTTTTCTTTGTATGCCTCACAATTATCCACTAGATAAAGAGCTCCTTTGATCAACTCGTTTAGCGTCATCCTCCTTATCATATGCAGATCCTTCTGAAGGCCCGCATGTCTCATTCCCTAGATAAAGATCAGCATCAGTCGTGCTTGCGCAGGTAATTCCGCTCTCGGACAGAGCTTAACATATCTCTTGAGCCGTAATGATGATTTGCGTACTGATTCATTCTCTTTCTGTTTGAATCTATGGATTTGCGAGACCGTGTTGTGAGCAATGCCTTTTGGCGAGAATTCTTCAATAAACTCCTCAAACAGCTCATCTAGGGTCTCAAAATCCCATTTTTCCACCGAGTCGAACCATGTAGCTGCATCATCTTCTAGAGTCAATCCAAATCGCGCAAACTGTGTTGCAAAATCTGAAACTTCCTCTGCTCTAATCACTCTTCTAAAAGCCGTTACGTGATCTCTCGGATCTTTATCTCCGGAGTATTTTTTGTTTACCCATTTCTGGACTTGGGATGGTCTAACTCGTCGATTGTCTACAAGTCTAACCAGAGACTCTCTCAATTCTTCTTTCGTTATCGCTCTTGAAGGGAATCCTGGTGGCTCTCTTCTTGGAATTCCTATAGGAATTCTTGTGTTTGGTGGAGGCATTTGTGGTCCTTCATTGAACAAATATCCACCTCTTTCTAGTACAGTCTGTGGATTTGTGCTTTCTACAACTCTGTATTCTCGTCCATACTTGTCGACAACTATAGATCTCCATTGATAGTCGACTCCGTATGTGTAGACATATAAGAGCTTGTAATATGTTATATCTTCTAGGTATGGATCTGAGCACCTATAAAGATTGACCTCATTGTCGTCAATGTATCTATATAGTCCTTCACTCTCATGACCAATCATCCAAACTCTCTCAACAAGATGGATCTTTATCAATTGCAAGTTTGGAAGATCCATTGTGGGAGGATATTCCTCTATCGTCGGGATCTCCAAGCTTGTGTAAGTTGCGTTTGAATCTAGGGTAGACATGATTTCTGGGCTTAAGAGCTTTTGCTTGGTTCAAGTAGACTTAGTCCACTGTGTTCAAGTGCTTTGGTCAGGGAAAAGTCGAAACTATGTCCAAAACCGCAACCGTTTCGTCACAATTCTCGCAAATTGTCGCTTTTAGACACCCCTAACTTGCGGATGAATTTTGAGGCCTCAAACGACGTTTTTTTTCAAAGTTGACCAAAATGGACGCCGTTGGCGTACATTTAGTTCAAGTTTTGCTCTAAGATCTGTAGATACGTTTTGATATAAAAACTTTTCCGATCCGATACCGTTTGTAAAAGTTATAGCCAAAATAGTGAAATGCAATTTAGAATGGTCAAAATGAGTCCAAATTCAATTTTAAAAGAAGATTTGGGATCTCTGTGACATTGTGAACACTTTTGTATGGTCAAAAGTACAGTTGGACCCTAAAATTGGCCTAGAGACATCCTACGTGTAGGATGTCTATATGCTCAGAATTTAACAAAATTTGGTCCAGCGACTCCCCTTAAGTCCAGCAACACAATGGTATGCTCAGAATTTCATTTTGACCTAAAAATGGCCTTGAGACATCCTACGCGTAGGATGTCTTTTTGCTCAGAATGACTTGAAATTTTCACCCCAGCTTCTCCTTGATGTGCTGATCACAGTGGTGTGCTTATAAGTTGGTTTGGAGTCCTAAATCAAGCTGGAGACATCCTACGCGTAGGATGTCTAATTGCTCAGATTTTGTCCAAACTTGATCCCAAGATTCTCCTAGTGCTCAACAACCCAATGGTATGCTCAAAATTGAATTTGGATGCCAATAGGTCAAGATTTGGGCTGCATAAGCTTCTAGTGCACTCCAAGAGTAGGATGTCTGACAATTCTTGTCTTTGCTTGGTAAATAGACCAAACAAGGTCCAAATTCACTTTTGAAAAAAGTTCTGGAATCCTTGAGACACTTAGAACCTCCCTTTATGTCCTAAGTAGAATTTTGACCACTTTATGACCCTGGAGACATCCTACGCGTAGGATGTCTTTTTGCTTTGTTTCAGCTCAAACTTGCACTGTAGCTTCCCCTTGTTGTGCTAAACTCACAGCTATTTTTACTTTTTGATTCTGACACCTATAGGTTGGTCAAATGATCAAGAATCTGTTCCAAAAGCCTGATGTCTGTTTTGATGAATTCCCAAGTCAAATCAACTCCAAATTGGACCAAAATTGACTAGGAGGCTTGCCTAAGGCTATACAACACCCTACTATGTCCACAGTTTGAATTTGGCCTCTAAATCATGCCTTAGACATCCTACGCGTAGGATGTCTAACTGCTCAGAAGTGCCCCAAATTTGAACCACAGACTCTCCTTAAGGTGCTGATCACAGTGGTATGCTCAAAGGTTGATTTGGAGTGCTAAATCATGGTGAAGACATCCTACACGTAGGATGTCTAAGTGCTTTGAATTGCCCCAAACTTGACCCACAGCTTCCCCTTGATGTCAGCAACCCAATGCTATGCTTAGATTTTAATTTGGATTTCAAAAGACCCCAAAAACTAGCTATCCTTGCCTTTTTCAGTAAAAAATGCTAAAGTCTGTTCAATCTTCCTTTCACTGACCCAAATGAGATGAAATTTATCACATGCACTCAATACAACATTTAGAACATGCCTTTGGAGTCATCCTATGGTTTGGTATCAAAATTAGACCTTGGACACAATTTGGGTAGGATGTATGGCAATTTTCGTCTTTTGGCTTTGATATGTCAAAATTTGGTCAAATTTCCACTTTCCAGGTGAAAATAGGGTAAAACCTACCTTCTGAACACACTCGTCAACTTAGAATTTCAAAATTTCCACCAGATCACCCTGTAGACATCCTACGCGTAGGATGTCTACTGCTGATTTTTTGAGACTGAAGTGTCCCTGATGCTTCCTTATGCTCTTAGCAAGTGCAAGTATGCTTCACAATTGCAAAAACATGCAAAAATCACTCAATTAAGCCTTTGCTAAAATTTTATGTTTTTTGACTCCGCCTTTTGGCTTTTGGTCAACAAAAATAGGGAAAAACACCCAAGTCAATATGTTACTAGGGTAAAACCTACCCTCTGAACCCACTGGTGTAGTGAGAATTTTCAAATTTGGTCTCCAGAACCCCCTTGAGACATCCTACACGTAGGATGTCTATGTTTACAGAATTGCAGGTTTTCTTCACAGAACCCTTGCAAATGCTCTTTTATATGCACAACATCAGTCAGTCATACAAAAATATCCACAAAAGCTTGTTTAATACATTTTTACCCTCAAAAGCACACTTTTTCCTGATTTCAAATGTAATCAAGTACTTTAGCAAATAATTCAGTGATGAATAGATCTAGATCAGAATCGGATCACTTACCTAAAGCTACTCCTACAAATCATATGGGGTTTTGCATCTATGAGTAGAAAAACGCTTCATTGTCACACACGGACTAGTAAACACTTTTATCACCTCACAAATCACTCGACCACCAACAACTACTCTAATCCACAGATCCTAACTAAACCTATCTAGTCGCAGACCCTCGGCAAGACACACGCTTCCTGGCTATCGACTTGATCGCGGAATATCCTCTTCCGGATCCACTTAAGAAAAACGCTTTCTTTAGCCGAAACTAAATCAAGCAACCATCACACGAGTGTTAGTAGGAAACCTACTTAGGTCCTTGTGTCCCCGACAGCGACGCCAATGTTGGAGGAGGGACTCACACACCCATGAAGTGCATGGAAACACTACCTAGATCAACATAATATCAATCGAGGATACATATGACACGATAGGCACACGGAGGAAATCTCTTTAGCTTGTCAGGCTGAGACCATCCTACACATACAACACTCTGGAAGGCCAACTAAACCACAATCAAGAACCTCACTGCTCTCAACTACACCACCTAGCCACATACACACATACGGAAGGTAACTCACCTAATCATGCCAGATTCGTACGAAACTTAAGGAACACCATCCTCTAACTAGGATACACCTGTCCCTAAGCTTCTACACTCAAAACCCTCACTAGAAACCCATCTGCGGAAAACGCGTAGGATGACAGAGCAGAATTTTGAAAGTGCCTGAAACTGAAATTTATGAGTACCTATGCGTAGCTTATGTCGCCACGATTCTATAGACTACTAGCACGCAGAAAACAGACATCGTTTGATACACTTACGGCCACAAATAGCTCGTAGATGCGTCGACGTGTGCGCTTCGTCTCGCGTGGAATGCTTGGCGTTGTCGCGTAGCTCTCCTCGAGCCTACAATAATGGTGCAGTCGGATCTCCAATGTGTTGAGCGAGCCGGGCGTAGCGAGAGGATAAAGCTCACGCTCACTCTCTTTCTCTCTCACACACAGTAGATGGCAGCCCTAAAGTTTTGATTATGATAAAAGTCTTCTCCTCTCTACAAAATGACCTAGGTACCTTATATACTAAGGCTACCTTAGGTTTAACAAAAAATGGGGTTGAAAGGGTCAAATGGCTTTGTATTTACAATCTGGAAGTGCCATTGCACCCCGGCTTCTGAAACTAGAATAACTACTCATTACAAATGACGTTTATAGCCATAATCCACAGCATTTCATAACTCGCAAAAGATAAGACTTTGGTACGAAACTTGAGTTATGTTGTGTTGTTGACCTTGCGGTCAACACCTCTGCCAATCTATCCGTAGTAGGTATCTCAAACCTAACTGCATCACCACAAGAACTAATCACATATGGATGGATCAATCTTGACTCCAAGGTAGTCGTAACTCCCTCATCGTCCATAGGGATTGTATTCTCATGTCCTCGCATCACCATGTCAGCCTCTAGCATGAGCACGTAAAAAAACTCCATCGCTCATGTCCATAGTAGGAGGCATCTCTATCCTAAGAGGATCATTCTACTGTGTCTCCCTAGAGCATGGCCGCTCTAACTCTACATCTACAGACATGTTGTGCACAACAGTTGGGAGCTCATCTGCAAAAGTACATGTCTGCAAAGTCATTGGGACTACACTGGCTTGCACATGTGACTCGTTGCTCTATCCTTGACTGGCAAATCATCAAAATCTGTCACCACCATTGATGACTGCTCTAGTAGTGCAAGCAACGAGCTATCCTACTCTACATGTCTGTCCTCAGACCCTGCATGCACAACAAGCGATGTGTCACGTTGCTCATCATCAAAGTGTACTCACCTAGACTGCAAACGGCTGCATGGCAATGGACTCATAGAGACTGTGGCATCGTTGAAACCAAGCATGTAGAAATGAGTCAAACAAGCACCACGATGACCTCACTCTATCTCAAGAAAACCTCTCCTTATCAAGTAAGACTCATCAATCAACTGAACATGACACCCATGATCTCTAAGCAGCGAGATGGAGATCAAACTCCTACAAGCATCGAGCACATTTTGAACATCATGGAGCACAAGCATACTCCAAATCAAGAAACACAAATGAATTTCACCCACTCTATGAACATCATCCTTTCTCATAGTAAAAAACGTGCTGAACGACTCCCTACGAGGTGTAACATGGCATAAAGAACTGCTGTCCAGCTACCAATCGTGAGACAAAGTTCACGTATGTCTAGGTGAATATGTGGAACTAGGAGTGTCTACCACATTCGTACTCTCAACAATAGCCAATGGAATCCTTTGTTGTCTCCAACACCTTAAATAATGTCTCCTCATGTGTCCTAGTCTGTCACAATGCCAGCAAACCACATGTCTACGCCTCTGAGATTTGCATGATGCTCTAACCTGTGTATCCAATGAAAAACTACCACTACAAGATGCCATAAGTGAGCACAAAACACATCTATGGATCAACCCACACAATGTGTAAATGCATTGTTGAGAAGAGCCTAATTGTTCAACACAATGCAAAAGGAAACTAGATGATCAAACACCTTCCACCAAAACTATGGCAAACATTGCATAAAGGCATAACTCTCTACCAAACCAAGAATCAATTGTGCATAAATCATGACTATATGCAATGAGAGCATAAGCAGAAAGTCCATCCGCATAGGCACAATCCACAACATGGCTAAAACAGCTCCATAGCACCTGTCACAAAATGCATAAAACTCGGTGAAAGACCGACGGAGTCTCCTCTGTAATTGGACTAAATTCTCAATGAAAATATCAACCATAAAATTGCATCCAAGATGCCAAAGTGGGAGAAGCTCTTGACCACTATAAACTGACCAAAACCTGTCAACAAAAGTTATGGCAAAGTGGGAGTAAACCTCAACTACTATAGTCTCTGAAAGAGGACTCTAGACCATGAACCATAACACTACTCAATACCAATGAGTAGAAATGCCAAAATGGCTCCACAATCTTACACACAATGGCAATCTGCACTCAATGTACATCCATAGAGTGAGTGCACATAAACAAGCGCAAGAAGAGTTGCAATCTGGAAACTTGATCAATGCGCAAACAATGCTCTCAAGAGAGCTCATTGGCACTCAAAAGTGCTCACAAAAATGCATGTATAATGGACATCAACCATGCACCATATGTTAAGTATAGAGCCTGATTTACCCTTGTAATTTTTTGTGGTAAAAGTGCACATTTGTAAGGCCCCCATTATGAGGAGAAGCCATCGTGTGTGAAGGAAAATCACTCACCGGAAACCAAAATTTTCACGGACAAGAATCAGGGGCAACTTTAAAGGCTTCGGGGGCGGAGGCCCCCGATACTTTTTTTCGCCGGAATATTCTTTTTCGCCGGAATATTATGGCCGGCCGGCGGCCGGAAAGTGGTCGGAAAACAACCGGTCGGTTGGCCGGTGGCCGGTAGTCATTGGCCGATGGCCGGTGGTCGGAAGTCAATGGCCGGTGGCCGAATTCAAAAGCGGACTTGTCTTCTCAAGGGCGGCCACACATGGGCGGATTGGAGGGTCCGATTTGGACTTATTCGCACAAGGGCGGCTACACATGGCTGTCTCTCATAAGAGAGGACAGCCCTTTTGGCCTATGAAAGGAGGCCATTTCTACACACATTTCATAGTGTGAAGTTGATGCAACAAGGTGAGTGTGAGGTGGTGAGAGTGAAGCAAGCCGGGAGCTCCATTAAGGGTATAATCCCTTTGTAAACTACTTCTTGTTTTGAAGTACTAAAGCCATTGAGTGGCTACTTTCTCGTGGATGTAGCCCACATTGGGTGAACCACGTATATCGTGTGTATTCTCTCTCTCTCTCTCTACTCTATAATCTCGTGTATATAAATTTGTCTCTCTCCATTAAGTAATCTACTCAATTATCTATTTAGCTACGTCTTATTTCCTAACACCATAACCATATGCAAATCCATTTGCAAAGATCATGAACTAAAGCACCAAATCGCTGCCAAAGTGTCCTGTGAAAACCTGTGAAAGAAGCTCCACATGTGTGCTCAAGAAATTGCATCTCTCAAGAGACTGTTTTGATGGTGTGTAAACGCCTCCGTGTTTTGTTGCCCACATCTACCAAAAAACCTCCAAACCACAAGCTCTGCACAAGTTGAAATTGCCGCTTCAGCTCAAAATTTATGCACCCAGCACCCAACTTTGAGCTTCTGCCGTGTTTTGAAAAGTGCATCAAACTTGCACACCGTGCAAAAACAGAAAACCTGAAATTTCTTTATATAGTCAGTCTGACTTGCATATCAACAAAATGGTGAGGAATTTGGAGAAAGTTTCTTCTACAAAGTTGTAGACCACGTGGAAACCAATGGGCAAAATGAGAAGAGTTCTCAGATCTCTCTTCTATAAGGAAAAAAATAAATCTAAAAACAATGCTGCTGTGCACACATTTTTTAGTGCAGCATCTTCACTTACACACAACCTTCCACACTGTCTTCTGATCTTCCACAAGAGTACACATCACTCTTAGCTAAGCTCACAAGCTCCCATTGTATTCTCACAAAGATTCCAAGCTTTCTTGATGTCTCCACCACCGAGAGTGAGCAAGCTATCACCTCAAAGCTCTCGACACTGCCATGCTCTTCCCGAACACCATGCGCTTTGATACCAATTGTGAGTGCACAAATGCGGTGCATGTGCAGAGAGTGAGAAAGGAAGAGAGATAGAGAGAGAACACAGGATGTGGGTAGAACAACTCAACACTATGTGTGTGTGAGAGTCCCTTATTCTTCTAACTAGTAAATAATAAGGTGTGTACAAGTAATGGGTGGTCAAACGTCTTTGACGTGTCAACCGGGGTAAGAGGCACACCGCCTTCACCCAAATAATCTCCAAAAGTTAAAGGTGAATGTGCCGATAAGTGGTACTACTATAGGACTTAGTAGTATGTACAATAGGTAAGGGAGGAAACTTGTCTCAACCTATGCCCATTGGCTCTCTCGAAGACAATGAATGCTGTAGCGATGTGCGGAAGGGTATATCCTTGCTAAAATCAGTATGCATACCTGCATGTATCCTTTAATGACCTGCACCGCTCCATGATACATCATGGTAGTGTAAGTCATTGCACAACTGAAAATCCCAACTGCAAACTCTCCCACTATAGTTGCTATGTCAGGTCTTGACACTAAGAGGTTGTACATGAGAGTCTCGAAGGCTAATGAAAAATTTGTAATCTCTGCTAGCATATCCATGCCAATCGTATCAATGCCATGTGCAGTGACTTCTACCAATCTATCCATAGTAGGTATCTCAACCCTCACTGCATCACCACAAAACTAGTTGCATATGGACGCATCAATCCTAACTACAAGGTAGTCATCACTCCCTCATCATCCATAGGTACTTTAATATCCTTATGTCCTGTCATCACCATATCAGCCTTTAACATGAGCATGTCAAAGATCTCCATATCGCTCATCTCCGTGGTAGGAGACATCTCTATCCTAAGATGATCAATCCGTTGCGTCTTGTCGGTGCATGGCCGCTCTAACTCTACATCTACAGATATGTCGTGCACAACACTCTGGAGCTCATATGAAAAATTTCATGTCTGCAAAGTCATTGGAACTACACTCTCTCGCACATGTGACTCATTTCTTTGCTCCTTCACTTGCAAAGCATTGAAATCCATCATTCCCATTGGTGACTGCTCTAGTCATGCACTCAAAGAGCTGTCCTGATCTAAATGCCTATCCTCACACCCCGCATGGACAAGGAGGAAAGTGTCACGCTACTCATTAGTAAAGTCTACTTGCCTAGATTGCAAATGTCTACATGGCAACAAACTCACAGAGACTATGGCATCTTTGACACCAACAACGTAGAAAAGGGTCAAACGAGCACCACAATGGCCTCACATCATCACAAGCAAACCTCTCCTCATGAAGTAAGACTCCTCAATAAACTAAACATGACACCCATGATCTCTATTCTGTGAGATGGAGATCAAACTCCTACGAGAATTGACCACATACTGAACATCATGGAGCACAAGCATACTCCCACTGGCAAAATGAAAAATGAATGTAACCCACACAATGACCACATACTGAGCATCATGGAGCACAAGCATACTCCCAATGGCAAAATGAAAAATGAATGTAACCCACACAATGAACACCATCATGTCTCAGAGCAAAAAACATGCTAAACGAATCCCTGTGAGGAATAACATGGCGTAAAGCACTGATGTCCAACTGCCAATTGTGAGATAAAGTTCACGTATGTCTAGTGAACCTACAAAAGTAGGAGTATCTACCACATTTTTACTCTCAACAATAGCCAATGGAATCCTCCATTTTCTCCAATGCTTGAAACAACCACTCCTCATGTGCCTTGGTCTACCACAGTGCCAACAAGTTACATGTCTATGCCTCTGTGATCTGCATGATGCACCAACCTGTGTATCCAATGACAAGCTATCACTACAAGATTCCATAACTAAGCGCAAAGTGAATCTATAGATCAAACCCACACAATGTGTAAATGCATTGTCCACAAGAGCATAATTGCTCAACACAAAAAAAAAACCAACTGATCAAACACCTGCCACCAAAACTATGGCAAGCATCACATATAGCGCATAACCCTCTACCAAAACAAGAACCAATCATGCATAAATTGTGACTATACGCAATGAGAGTGCAAGCAAAAAGACCATCCACATAGGCTGAAGCCAAAACTTGGCTAAAACAGCTCTCTAGAACCTGCCACAAAACACATAAAACTTGGTGAAAACCCGAAAGAGTCTCCTCTGTAATTGGAGTAAAATCTCAATGCAAATCTCAACCATAAAACCGCATCTAAGATGCCAAAGTGGGAGAAGCTGTCACACACTACAAACTGACAAAAATCTATGAACAAAAGTTGTGGCAAAGTGGGAGTGAACCTCGAACACTATAGTGTCTAAAAGAGGACTCTAGAGCATGAACCATAGTGTTTCACAAATAGAGTTTTCATATGATCAAAATCTTTCTATCTATCTATTTCTCTTGGTTGAGGGTATCTTATGATGCAACCATATCTCTTTCGCTTTTGTTTGATCAGATATGTAACCATAGCATTTTGTGTAAAAGAATCTCGTAAGGAATGTTCATTTTCAAAAACCTCCATTTGACCGGTTTCAGCTAGGGTCAGACTATGCCATGCGAACACACTGGAGTGAGCCATCTTATTACAAAGAAGCAATGGAAATGGATGGCAAGGTCAAGTGGGATCAGTCCATGCTGTCAGAGTACAACTCGATTTTCAACAATGAGACATGGGACTTGATTGAATTCCTGGAAGGCAAGCACACCTTACCTTGCAAATGGGCTTACAATTTTTTTTTTACATCTAGCGATCCTAAGCCTAAGTGAAAAGCTAAATTGGTTGCTAAGGGATTCAAGTAGCAGAAGGAAGTTGGTTTTGATGAACTCTTCTCACCTATGGTCAAGATAACGACATTGTGGTTTTAAACAACCTAGCAAGGAGGAGCTTGTATGCAAACCTAAGAAAGCACTTTACGGCTTAAAGAAGGGTTCAAGGCAGTGGTATCAAAAGCTCGATGCTTTTATGCGGTTCCACACATTTAGAAGGAGTCAAGACAATCACTGCTTATACACGCAAAAACTCAATGATGGTTCTTTGGTCTCATTTTATACTTAGATCACATGCTCATTGAAAGAAAGTCCATTGAGGAGGAGGAATCCCAAACTCCAAGCAAGCCATTCCAAGCTAACACAAAATTGAGCAATATCTGGCAAAGTATCTTGAATACATTCACGTTGTAGAATTGATGCAGCTCATGATTAAGTAAGAAATCATCTTCTCTATCTCTATTTATATGCCTCCAACTTCACTTGTGCATTGTCTCCATCATCTATTTTTATAGCCACCAAACTTCACCTGTGCTTCCAAAAGGTCAATGGATGCAAATATGTATGGTCCACAATGGGCTCAAAATGTTCATTTAAAGAATAACCTGGATCTCAAACATTGTACATTCCAACATCACTGCACAATTATAGCCAAGAAGAGGACCAAGGATATGGATATCCCTATCCATGGGAAGCTATTTTCTAGCCAAATTCGGAAGGGGAAGGGTGGTACTTGCGACTATTACATAGAAGCTAAGGGGGTGAGGTATTCAACAATGAAAGTGAAACTTCTCTAGGGGGAGATAGATAACTCTTATAGTGGCATTTCTAAAGGCAATAGATGGCCATTGTGATGCAGCATGGAGTGTTTCTTTGAGCAAATGAGGACAACTCCTACCAAGGTTGTACACATTCATTTTCTTTGGGTTTTTGGTAGTCCTTTATATTGGTTTTTGTTTACTAGAGCCCGCTAAATAGCATACCTTCATCAATGTTTAGGGAAAAACTTGTATCCCAAACATACGCAAATCCCTTTAAGGTAGTACTTAAGTGGAAATGTTTGCAAAGTGAGCTATATTTCTAGATATATTTACAATATTTTTTTGTAAAATCTAATCAATTTTTTAAAATTTCACTCTACTCTTAGCCGGTTGTACTATCTTTTGAACTTAGTCTAGCTCAAGGCTAAGTTGACACACTTTCTTGAAACATTGCTCCCTCAAGATCAAGAGGGCCGCTTCAATTAATTGAAGAAATAACATTTTCCCAAATTGAAGCTACTCAAAAGCTACATGCTAACACTAAAGAGAAAATTTAAAGGCTAATAAAGGTTAATACAAGAGTTTCAAGGCACTACTAGATTGAAGCTCTTATCATATAAGTATGGTTGGACAAGGCTCAATATGAGCTTGACCTATAGAAGAGTTAATACAAGAGTTTCAATGCACTACTAGATTGAAGCCCTTGTCATATAAGTATGGCCGGACAAGGCTAAGTATGAGCTGGCCCTATAAAAGAATTTTCCATGGCTTTTCTCTATCACACAAAGTGGTGGTTGCAACTTTCTACTCAAGGGTGGCTATTGTATCATGTTTAGTAGCACCCTAGCTATTGGCAACCCCTTCTCCCCTGTCTAACACTCACATGGTGCACCTCATTGGTTATTTTTAGATTTTTTAAAAGTCTTGTTGAGGATCGTTCGTCCACCTAATGTGAGTGGGTAGACCGGATGATGAGAGTAAAGTGTTTTCTTCCTCGAATAGACAACCCTTATATAGGTCACCCGTCCAAGTAACACCATGCAAGACATGGCCGGTCTAAAGAGAAACTCTTTCTCCCTCCCTCCCTCCCTCTCTCTCTCTCTGTGTGTGTGTGTGTGTGTGTGTGTGTGTGTGTGTGTGTGTGTGTCTCTCTGTGGATGAATATTTCTCTATTATGCATAAAAACAAGAAGGTGGAAAATCTAAATCCTCTGAACATGCAAAGCCATTAACCCACTTCCTTGCACACCTACATCTGAGCTAGCTATGATGTGTTACTGCCTTGTAAATCCAAGGTCGATGGGTGCCCAAAATTTACAACACATGCTTGTTGTTGTTACAATATTGCAAGGCAATGACTAGGCAATGCTCCAACACCTATGAGTTGGCAATGCTCCATGCACTTGGGAGTGGACGACCTTGTCCTTTGGGTACTGCTCCTTCATGTGTCACAATGGAAGACACATCCTAATAGAGAGTGGCATTTTGAAGGAATTTCCTAAGGTTAATGGAGGTTGGGGAATATTCAATCGATATTAAGCACTTGGTAGCTCAAAGTTGAAGCTTGGCAGCTCTATAAGACTAGGGTGCTAGATCTTGTGAATGCCAATGCTGCAATTAGGATTGCCTAATGAGAGAGAGATTTCCATGATAATCATGCCTGTAGCCATCCATGCCGGCATGGATGGCTAGAGGTAATTGATACTGTGAACATGTGTTTCAAATAAAAACCTTCTTGGACCCATCTATGCCTGTGCGGATGGCTATATGCACTTGAATTTTACACCAAATGAGAAGTATCACCCTTTAACGCCTCTATCACACACGTCTTCCTGGACATATGTGACTTGAACTGACATTCATTCATTGGTGCGGTGGACAATATGCCAGAGGCAAAAAGCAGCCAGTGTGACCCCTTTGCCCAGATCAAGCTAGTGATCGACACCCAAACTTCAAGCAATGCAAAAATGCATGATTGGATTTGAACTTCAGCATGGGTGATGAGAGCAGACTTCCTTACGGTTTTGCTACTCCAATTGGCTGCTCAAATCTTAGGAAACATAATTACAATATAGATTGTTGCCGCTCTTGTGAAACAAAGGGACCCAAATAAGCCATTTTGGCCTTGTCTGGGCGGTCGTGTGTGACTTAGACTTAAGAATTACCCTTCAATTTACATCTTTTAAAAGAATTATTGAATTTGACCCTTTGAATTGATATTTTAATATAATTTTCTTACTAAGAGCACTTTTTCATGCAACAACAGTGCCAATTTTGCGTACATGAGTAGTCTTGGTTGGCTTGCATAAAGTGTCCTACAAAAATCCTAAGGATATGGGGGGGAGAGAGAGAGAGAGAGAGAGAGAGAGAGAGAGAGAGAGAGAGAGAGAGAGAGAGAGAGAGAGAGAGAGAGAGAGAGAGAGAGAGAGAGAGAGAGAGAGAGAGAGAGAGAGAGAGAGAGAGAGAGAGAGAGAGAGAGAGAGAGAGAGAGGGGACAAAGTTTTCCAAGTAGTCCCAACCTGATGGCTAAAGACGCAACCATAGAGGAACATATTATTAACACACACCAAAAATTATAAATAACATGACCTGAGTTGACCTCTGATGGCACTCTTTTACCACAAAGAATTGCACGTAGCCATCCATGTTGTCTTGAATGGTTGCTAGTGCTGCCCAAAAAGTGGATCTCTCATAGGGTAGGATTCCATTAAGCACCATAATGTTACTATGGTGATGGCAGCTCTTCCTATTGTAAAGTGAGACTAAGTGAGTTTTATAAATAAAAAGGAGATACCAACAAAGTTTAGTAAGCATCAATGAATGTTTTTAGAGATTTTTGATGAATAAGAAGATGACAAAAGGTGGTGTTCTGCATCTTTGCCAGTTGGATGATCTTCTTTTTTTGCTTGACTCCCCTGAAGAAGAAGAGCTGGAGCTAGGGCTAGGCCATTTATGCTTGGTTTTACGCTATAGAGAGCGCTTAACACGTCTTCTTTTAAAAGCTACCTCATCTTTTGAGGAATTTGTGCTCTTGTTATCACTCTTCTTAGAGTGGACTATATGATTGGTCTCTCTTCCATGTAGGAGAGTGTCATTTAGGAGATACTCTTTGATGACTCAGGAACTCTTTTATGTGCAAGAGAAGTGCATCCATGAGGTGATGCACTCTACCTCCTACTTGATTTAAAAGTCTCTCCCTCGGTATCTCTTTTTCTTGCTTGAGTAGTCGTTGCCTAACCAAAATTTTCCTCCTCGTGAATAGTCTCCATATCGTTTACTCATCTAGTGAAAGAAAGTAAATTATTAGCCTCTAATTGTCCTTGGATAAGTGCTTGCAGATTAGGATTAAATCATCGTGTGAAAATATTTAATTGTACACATTCCTTGCTTAGAAACATCATAATCATCAAAATTTATTCCTAATAGATCTGTGTTGATTTCTTAAATATCAAACATCGTGAATTTCCTCTTATGAAGCAAGAAGAATTTGCATAGCACCCACACTCATGGTTGCCTTTGGAACAACCCGTTTTCAACTAGAAAGGAAAGCCAAATAAGCTCTAATACCAATATAGCTAAATTGTAGCTTACAATTGATTAATATGATAATGATTGCAACAATTAATCAATTCATTGATGATGAAAGCATTTAAGACAAGCAAAACATTACATTGGCATAATGTAGAGGCCAACTTTCCTGAGGCCAACCTCCCCTCAAAAGAACCTTTCTATCATGAACATGGTAGTTACAATTATTTGCATAGGAAACACCAAATTTTTTAACTCTTTGTTAATTACAGTGCTCTGTGAAAGTCTTATAACTTCACAAAATGGGTAATTAGTAGCACAAGGCTCCTTTCACATGCTTTCTTTTTTGTGCAGGTCTCTAAACATAGACATCGAGGTTTGAAAGTCATTTTGATATCATTTTGATCCCAATTTTTTTTTTCATTTTCGAAATTAAAGATTTCCAACACATTAATGGACATTCCCTGAGTTTTTGTCATCTTTATGTCCATTCTCATATTTTATCGAGGATTCTCAGATAAAAGAAGTGCCATCTAAGGGTCATTTTTAGATTGTATTCTGCTCAAAAAAGTCCATCAAAACACTTAATTCAAATTTAAGTGGCTTATGAATTTTCTAAGGCTCTTTTAATACTAGCCTTAGTCTTACCATTCTCGCTTACTCCATGGCTTATTTTAGGTCAAATACGAATAGAAAATTACTCATCTAGCATTAGATTTGCATTTTGATCACTCAAAAATATCTTTAATAATCAAACAATTTTTTTATTATTTTCATATTAATTTAGATTTGTCAAAATTTATTTTGATAACATTTCGAAAGTAGAGTAGCTTTAATATTGGAGAAACAATCCCAAGAGACCTCAAAGGTGTATTGCGAGTGTTGAAATTAAGACTTGTTATTGAAAAGGGAACTTGGACTAGGTTCAAATGGGGCAGTAGTAGAGAGAAAGGAAGGTGCATAAGTTCTAATTGACATGCAGAGCTCCTCATGAAAGAAAGACACTATCATGTACTTTCTCAATGCAAAACACAGAGTGGCAGGATCAAACTCGAACTTTATTCAACACACAATTAGCCAATCACGTCACTGCTAAAGTACAATCAATTGGACGCGTGTCTTTGGTGCAAATGTTGTTATAGCTACTACCTCCGTTTTGTGTGAACATGGGAGGCGGAGATGGGATAATTAGCAAGAATTGCCTGCGTGTGTTAGCAGGTCATCGCGACGGACGTTTGCAACATAGATATTTGGTACTAACATAATGTCAATACTCAGTGAAGTGGCTCGGGGGCACAAAGACTCTTTGAGATCGTCAATCTCAAGAAGTGAACCTTAGCACGTAAACACAACAACTCTACAAGCAAACCAACACTCAATGATCAGGGAAATCTACTTATGTCCTTTCTCACATCTCTAGGCCATCACACCATTTCAGCACTCGAACGGGCTCAAAATGCAACAAAACTTTAGGAGGAGGTTTAGGACACCTAGGGGCACAATCCTACCAACTCTGGCTGCAATCCGACAAGGTACCAAAATCACGATCCATCATGAAAGAGGTCCTAAAAACTGTAATAAATTAGCCCAAAAATGTTTCCCTATGGTCTAAGAACACTCTTCTATGGTCAAAACGACTATAAACAGTGATTTAAGCACTCAAATCTACAGTTAAGGCTCACTAACGCGTAGTCGCAAACCACAATAAAACTGATAATGCTTACACTTAATTGAAAGAGCAAAGCGAGAGGAACACAATGCAAGTTTCACATTTGAAAACGGATTACAAGTTGGAGCAGAATCATAGCTTGATCATACATTTTCAAAGCTCTTTCTTCTCTAAAGATAAGCCTCCTTTCACATTAAGGTTATTGATCTCATACATAGGGCATTATAAATGGCCAGTGGCCGACTCACATGGACCTTTACAAATATCATGACATCATTACAACTCAGGGAATTGATCCACTACTCTGGGATCAGGATTTACAAAGAGTATCACTACACTAACTCGGAAAACTAATAGAGTACAAATGTGGTGTCCGACTACGTGTCCGACTAGTTGGCCCGTTTGATCTGTCCTTAAACATTCCTCCTTCCTAAATCCTGTCATCCCTTGATACGACCTTGTGCATTCTTGTCATAAGGTTGTCTTCAGCTTTGTCTTCAAGGTTGATCTTTAGCTTCGGAAGAGCTTTGGCATTGATGACACTCCCCCCTTCCTTTACTGATGCATAGCTGCCATGTTGTTGATATGTGATTTGATTTTGGATTCTTGAGGCAACTTTTCTTCTTGTTGTGCAGCCTTCTCTCTCTTTGTTTGAAAGTCTTGGCCACCATGAAGAAGGATTTTAATGTTTTTGAGTTTATAGAACCAATTCCTCTTTGTGGCGTGGACTTGATGATGGGTACGATATCCATGTCCACTGTAATTTGAGTTGTTCGCAATAGGCTACCAATGTTGAAGCACTGTTGAGCTACTTTTGATTGTTGTTGATCACTCTCTTGTGGAATTTGTCATTGTTTGTCGTTGTAGGCCATTCTTTGATTTCCCATTTCTTTATGGAGCTTTCTTATCACCCTTGAAGATAAACGATGCTTTTGATAAGCATGAAGACTTGCATTTTTTTCTCCAAGTCATTGTTGATTGATTTGGGTAGCCATTTCTTTATTTTTGATGTAGAAGGAAGATATACAGGAAGTTGATGATGAGGGTGTCTAGATTAGGGTCTTAAAATCTGGATGACCAAAGGGAAAAAACTCGATGGGAAAAAAGTGCCTTTCGTATACGCTCTTATTGGAGTCGAGCATTTGGACTTGAAGTGCCTGTCATGCAAGGTGAGTGCTTGGAAGAAATAAAGGAAGAGTGCCTAATGCAAGTGCCAATTATGGAACACTCTATATGCATACAAAAAAATTCTCGAACAAAAGCATGCAATGTAAGAGATGGAGTTGATGGGTGCTTCAAGGAACAAATTTAGCACATGTGACATCAAAGGACGTCTCAATAGCTTCCACGTTTCCAAGAAGGGTTCTTGATGTAGAAGCTTCTTCACTCATACCTCACTGTGCTGAGTGTGTGAGTGTCTTTTGGATCACCTCCTTCACTTTCCACTATACTACAAGGACTTCAAATCTTATGCTCACCTATACCAGCATGAGTGACACAACATAAATATGCTCAACTCTTCCATCTTGAGTAGTACCTAGAATAGATAAGACACTTAGACCACAAAGAATATTACATGAAGGTTTGGGACTAACGCCTAGCTCATTTAGTGGCTTAGCTGTCCGATTCTGACTTTTATGCCATATATTTTGTAATGGAATTTGCCTATTCAATTTGAGAGTAGCGGAATTTAATGAGAGTACTTTCAAGAAATGATTTTGTGAGCATAGCGGGTAGACATAATTGAAGATAGCAACATAATCATAGCAATTAGTTAACTTGGCATAGACAATACTTTTGCAAGAGAGAGAATTTAGAGAGCATGACAATAGTTGAGGACCGGATTTATGTGGAGCCGGTCCCCCCTTCAATAGGCATTTGTATTATGATTTCTCCCATAAAGAGAGACTTGTTACAATACATTCTTTGTGTTCCTTGTGACCTAGGTGAAGCAATGAAGATGGAAAGCTTCATGCATCACCATCATAGCATAACCTAAACTTGAAGAAAGCTTTAACTATACTAAGCCTCAGTCCCAAGACCTCAAACACCTTCGAAGGTGGAGAGAGCTAGCAGGGAATGAGGGTAGGGAAGAGGAAGAAGAAACATTTCATACGAGAAAGAGCTAGTTCCTCACTTATCATAACTCTTGTGCTAGCATACATAATAGCATACTAATGAAGAAGAAATAGATGGCAAGCTCAAGCATTGAAGCATGGCTCTTGGATGGATTTGCACTCCATAGCCAAGAGTGTTGGTGTAGGCTCTCAACCTCTACTTGCTTGGAGAAGGAGAGGGAGCTCTTGCACTTTGCATAGTACACAATGAGAGTGTTTGTGAGTGTGTGTGGGTGAGTATACCCCCTAAGCACCCCCCTAGCTTGCTTGGGTCGACCCCCCCTTGTAGCTCATGCTTGAAGCTCATTGGACCCCTCCAGGCCTAGCCAATCACAAGCAGGAGCCATTACAAGCAACAGGGGTAGCCTTGGGACAAGTGTCCCCCTTTCCCCTTTGAGAGAGAGGACTTGATAAATGAAAAATCAATTAATTAAATATCCTAAATTATCATTGGACCCCTTGGGTGGCCAACCAACAGGCTTCAGGCACACCATGAGGGCAACATGAAGAGGAACTTGATAAGTGTCCTTGCTGCCTCTTCAAGCTGGGGCTTCCCTTGTGTGTGTGTTCTCTCTCATCCCCCCCCCCCCCCCCCCCCCTTGTAGGATCGCCCCCCTCCTTGTTGGGATCTTTTTGACTTTGGATGAGCAAGCCCCTTAGTCATCAAGCATGACTAAGCACTTGAAGTAGGGGGTGTTCCCACAAGCATCTCAGGCAAGCTTCTCAAGGCACCTCAAGCACCTTAATCATGCACCAAGTCAAGCACCTCAAGCATGGAGCTAGTCAAGCACCTCAAGCATCTTAATCAAGCACCTCAAGCATGACAAGCACCTCAAGCAGGACAAGCACCTCAAGCATGACAAGCACCTCGAGCTTGGGCCGGGTTCCCACCTCAAGCTCAACCCTAGCTTACCTAAGGTCAAAGGACTTTTACACACATTATTGGAGGTCTTCAATGAAGCTAACCCTAAGGTCTTATGCTCCATTGGTTAGCCTTGCTCTTGATAGACCATCTCCCATTTGGGCCCCTTTACTATTGACCCCGGGTTGAGATAGATCTATAAGCACATATCTATATCTTAACACTTGTTCCTGTTTATTCTCCCACATTAAGTGATCAATTTAATATGAGAAAATCATTTGGGTTGGTCAGATATTAGATTTTATGACATATTTTTAATGGCGACTTGGACTTACCTGTTCAAGGCTAGAAATTCTAGAAATTTAGGCCTCTTGCATTGTGTTGGTCTTTGGATGCCATCATTTTGGCGAGTAGGTCGGCAAATTTTGGCTCCTCTTGACTTGCTTGTTGAGTAACTGATGTAGTCTTTGCTTTATCTCGCATGAGACACGGTTGTTGAGAGGTGGTGGTTCTTTGTGATTGAGTTTCCACTAGCGATTTTGGAACCCACCTTGTATTTGGTCCTTCTGTGACCGTATTTTGGATTTTCTTATTTTTTTCAATGCCTTGATGGACACTAGGCTTTGGTATCCATAACTGATTGTTTTTGTTGTAGAAGCTCTGATTCTGTAGTTGATGACGAGGTATTCATCTAGAGATTGCAACAGACTGGGTTGCAATTGGCTTCTGTTGGATGTTGGTTGTCTTTGCCTGCTTTGGGGTAGAAGCTTGTGCTGCATGGTTTTTCTTGGTTGTTTTAGACTAAGCTACAATTTTTGGTAACCATATTTGATTGTTACCTACATAGAATCCTTGTGCTTTGAGTAGCTTAACTGGAATCATCCGCTGCTTCATCTGTTTGTGTTGGGTAGCTTCGTTGAAGTCTGACTTTGGAACCCAAACTTGTCGCATTTCTTGCTTGGAAGGTCTTTTCTTCTGCCTTTTGTGGTTTTTCTTTCTCCTGTTTGAGTTGTTTGTCTTGCATTCATAGTGCATCTTGTTCTGTGTAGAACACATTGGCTGAGGTGGGTAGGTCCAGGCTATTACTTTAGGCTTTTTGACCCAAACATTAGCGTTTCCTTGGAAGTAGCCCGGAGCAGTGATTGACTCGTTTGATGCTACCCACCCTGTCACTTTATGTTGTTGAGGCTGAACTTGTGCTTCATGTATCCAAACTGGGTTTTTGACTTGGATGTGCTCTTTGGATACTAGCACGTGGTTGATTTTCTTTGGCTTCTTTTGGATGCTTTTTGGTGACGGAAACTTTGGTTGATAGACTTTTTCTTTTGGTTTCCATTGCATTGCTGATGGTTTGGCTCTTGATGTAGAGGCTTTGTGGGAAGTTTGATGGAAGCTCGTCATTGAGGGTAGAGTCATCTTGCAAGGTTGATCTCCTTCAACATTTACTTACCTTTTAACCTTTTCCATGATGGTCGGTGATTCTTTCTCCGCATGGATTTGAGAAGTTTCATGAACTCTTACAGTTGTTGTTGTTGAAGCTTTTGATTGTTGTTGAAAGAAGATGTTCCTCCAGTTTTTTGTCAGGACCAGACTCTCTTTGATGTGATGGGAGTCGATTATGTGGAAAGTATTCTTATACTCCTTGGTACTCATCTTGAGTATAGTTTCTGCCACTTCGAAGCTAGGAATTGGTATTTTTGAACTTGTGTACACGATGTACTCTAGATCTTTGATTGGTGGCTTTCCCATCATGATCCACGTTCCATAAGTCATTAGATTCTTTGTTGCTTCTGAATCTATCACAACTGAATATGTGATGTTGAGTCTTGTTTCTTCGCATATGCTAAATTTGATTGTCGTAGGAGACAATCGACCTTCTTCCTTATTCTTGTTCTTGTCTTGATCTTGCGTTTGTTGAAGGTTTGCCGTTGAACTTGGAAACTTTTCTCCTTTATCTGCTTTCGTTTGCATTCTTTTTGGAGTTGGATTCTTTGAAACATCTTTTGTCAATTCTTTAGGTATGTCAATGATGACATATTCTTGTTGTTGCTCTGCTTCCTTCAGGTGCATTTTGGTATCATGCCCCATGTCATAGCCATATGTCTCACTTTTTCTTCTTTCACACTCACAAACTTCATTAGCTTCCTTCAACGTCTTTATCGGAAACAAGGGATTATATCATAACCATCTTCATTGGAAAATTTGGTGTTGGTTACCTCGTTTACGCAGACATCAAGAGTCGCTAGGATTTGATCCCATCCAAAGGGTTCAAACAAATCCTCTGAAAATGGTTCTAGAATATAGTATGTGTCCTCCACAGGTCGATCGAGAATACAATCCTCCTTCCTTAGACTTACACTCTCAGGAGCTCCGTACATCCAAATATGCGCTTTGCTTTCCAAATAAATTGTGGAGTTTAATTCTTCCCTTGGGGTTAGTTCTACATCTCTATAACTATGATCTTTGACACTGATTTTCATAGTGACCTCTTTGTGTCTCAAGTAGATAGAGTCATAGACCCAGTCTTGTACCATTTTGAGTTGACGCATGAATGGTCTGCCCAATATGATATCAAAGTTGCTTCTCTTGTCAAAATTCATTATGGCAAAGGTGTGATCGTACTCTACGCCAAACGAGGATACAATGATTATTCTAATATTCCTATCGGTCCTTCACGTATTCATCTGCTAATTGCAATTTCATTCGAGTTTTCATAAGAGCAGGCTTTCTCCATTTTTTCCATATTTCTTTGGTTGCAATGGCAATTCCTACCCTACTATCTAATATAGCAACCGTATTTACTACTTTGTACTTAAGTGGTAAGGTGGTGTTTCTTTCTTCTCCTTCATAGTAATCACCCACCTTATTTACTGGTACTGGCTTTGTCTGTGATTTCTTAGACATGGTGTTATTCCTATTTTCATATGCAAGTTGGTCATGTGAAGGTATTTTCAACCCCATGTTTTCTAGGTTTTTGCCCATTTGGTCCCATAAACGCGGTCTAATTTTTAGTAGCTCTGAGAGATAAAGTGTGCATTGTATAGGAGAAGACATCAATTCATGCAAGCTCTTGATATTCATCATTTTTGGTGCGGCTTTCCACTGAGAAGGTACCATTTTAACCTCTGATTTTGTTTCGACTTCTCCTATGAAAGATGGCAAAGTCTTTAGAGAGCGTGGTTTACTCTCTTCAAATGCGATAGACTTGATATCCCCATATAGAGATCTTATATCCCCTGGGAAAAATTTATGATCCATGTTTATTTCAAGGATAGGTGCTGGCTGTAAGGTAGCACTACCATCTTTTTGGTTTTTGATTTATTTTCATAAGGATTGTGGCCATGGTTCTTCTACCTCCAGAATAGGCATCACTGCTTGTGAGCCCACCCCGTCTGTGATATTGCCTACTTCCCTTGTATTTAAAGGTGCCTCAAATTTCTGGATTTTTCGCGGATTAGCACTTCCATTTTTGGAGCATCTAGAATATGTGGTTCCATAAGAGCTTGGGCCTTCTGGATGAGCTCCTTGCACATTTGCAACCTATCTTTTTCATACCCTGGATGAGAATATATTAGCCATCTATCCTCTTGAGTTTGATTGAGTTTAAGCTTAGCTTCACAGGCCTTCAAAATTGCATCTAAAGGTTCAAAAACTTTCTCCACCAAGACTGAACCTCCCGAGTTAGTCTTTGACTTTTTAGGTCCCTTTGCATTTTTGTTCCTTTCTTGCTCGTGTTTAAGATGTTCTTTGGTTTGGTTTAGTTCAGTTTCCAAAGTAGCTTTGTCCTGTAGCCTTTTTGCTTTCATTTTGTCTCTTTTGGCTTTCCATGATTTTCTTCATGTTCTCATCGATAAGCTTTCAATTTCTATTTGAACAGGCAATGTGGCTTCCTCAGCTGTTTTTTTTTTTTGGAAGCTTCTTGAGCTTGAGCTCGAGTCATCACCTTTAAAGGAATGGCGAGTTCTACCTCAGATCCGCTTGAAGAAGGCATCACGCCTACAACGTTCATTGTTGCTTTTCCCTTGTAGTTTGGATTTTTAGCACAATGTTGGTGTAAATGGTCTCTTCCACAACGTTCAAAGAATAAAAATATTTCTATTTGTGGACCCTTGTTTGGACAACTTCGTGCCCAATGGTCACCTCCACATTCATAACATGGACCTTCTTGTTTCATAGCTAGTGATCCAGCCAATGGTTGTTCTGTCCTGGTAAGAATATTCTTTGACCCATACTCATGATTGGCTATGAACATGAGCGTATTCACATCCATGGAGTATTGATTCTCATGGGTTGTGGAATATATGCAGGTTGAGCGTAGTTGACTACTACTCTACCATCATTAAGAAGAGGTGGTTTCTACCCTAGCATTTGTTGCGTCTTTGGCTGAGTGCTACACCATGGAGTGGGATGATCTGCTCCACAAGTATTACATCTCCTCAGTTGTCATATATCTAGGTTTTGTTTGTAGCCTTGGTTTATTCTTCTAATCACCCCCTCAACCACTTGATCAATGATTGATTCCCAAGGAGTTTGAACATCTCTCTTTGTTGTTGATTCACTCTTCGGAGATGAGGTACTACTAGTCGTGTTGTCTGCATCTTCAATCACCTCTCCGTAGGCCTTGCAATTGTCAACTAGATAAAGAACTTCTCTAGTGACTTGATCAAATGCCGTGCATCCTTCCAAATGTAGGTCCTTTTTGAGAGTTTCATTACTCAAGCCCTCTATAAAGAGAACTGACAATCTCTCATCTTGTGGTAGCTCTCTCACAGGACATCTCTCGATGTAATGTTTGAAGCGAAGCAGAGCTTCCTTCACTTTTTCATCCTTTTTCTGTTTGAAAGCATAGATTGGGGACACTGTTTGTGCTTTATTCCCCTTTTTGAAAACTCTTTCGTGAATTCTTACAAGAGTTGTGCTATGTTGGGAAAATCATCTCTATTTAGTGGTTGGAACCAACTCAAGGCTGTTCCTTCCAATGTCAACCCAAATCCCTCATACTGCGTATGGAAATCTACAATCTGTTCAGCTCTCAAAAATTGTTTGAAGAGTGAGACATGAGCATGTAATGGAAATGGCCTATGAAATTTGAGAGTAGCGGAATTAGGAAACTAGGTGAAGCACTTTTGAGAGATTACTTTGCGAGCATAGCGGGTGAACTTAATTGATGGTAGCAACATAAACATGGTCCTTAGTTAACTTGGCATGAACAATACTTTTGCAAAAGAGAGAGTTTAGAGAAAATAACAATAGTTGAGGACCGGATTCATATGGAGATGATTCCCCCTCCAATAGGCATTTGTATTATAGTTTCTCCCATCAAGAGAGACTTGGTACAATACAATCTTTGTGTTCCTTGTGACCTACGTGATGTAATGAAGATGGAAAGATTCATGCATCACAAGCATAACATAAACTTGTAGAAAGCATTAACTATCCCAAGCCTCAATCCCAAGGCCTCAAACACCTTCAAAGGTGGAGAGAGCTAGCGGGGAATGAGGATAGGGAAGAGGAAGAAGAAACATTCCATAGGATAAAGAAATAGTTCCTCACTTATCATTACTCTTCTTGCTAGCATACATAATAGCATAGTAATGGAGATAGAGAAGATGGCAAGCTTAAGCATTGAAGCATGGCTCTTGGTTGGATTTACATTCCATAGCCAAGAGTGTTGATGTAGGCTCTCACTTCTCACAAGCTTGGAGAAGGAGGTGGTGTTCCTCAACTTTCACCAAGTGAGAATCCCCTTGCAAATGAGTGTGTGTGTGTGTGTGGAGTATATCCCCCTAGCACCCCCCTCCCTTGATTTGGGCGAGTGGTGACTTTTCTACATGATGCAAGCTCATTGGACCCCTCTCCCCCTAGCCAATCACATGCAACATGTATTCAAGTACATGGTTAGTCTTTTGACAAGTGTCCTCCTTACCCCTTAGAGAGAGAGAGCTTGAAAATATATAGACCTTTGTTGGATGGAAGTAGAAGCTCATTGGACCCCTCTTTAGGCCAACCAATAGCATTCAAGCACACCATGTGGTTAAGCTTAGTGAGAGTCTGACATGTGTCCCATGTGCCCTTTTATAAAAGGGATGCCCCTTGGGTGAGTGGAAGGCTAGGTCAAAGATTTCCCTAACTTTGGGACTTTTTATGCATAGGAAGCTTCTCAAGAAACTTCCTCATTAAGTGTGTAGGGTCTCTTTTTGACTCAAGCATCTTACTCCCCATGCATAGGAAGCTTCTCAAGCAACTTCCTCATTAAGTGTGTATGGTCTCTTTTTGATTCAAGCATCTTACCCCCCATGCATAGGAAGCTTCTCAAGCAACTTTCTCATTAAGTGTGTAGGGTCTCTTTGTGACTCAAGCATCTTACACCCCATGCATAGGAAGCTTCTCAAGCAACTTCCTCATTAAGTATGACAAGTACCTCAAGTACCTTAGTCATCAAGCATGAAAAGCACCTTAGGTGGAGTTCCCACCTCAAGCTTAGCCCTAGCTTGCCTAAGGTCAAAGGCAAGTTTAGTTCGGGTTCCCACCTCAAGCACAACCCTAGCTTGCTTAAGGTCAAAGACAAGTTTAGGTCCGGTTCCCACCTCAATCACACCTCTAGCTCAGCCCTAGCTTTCTTAAGGTCAAAGGAATTTTAACACTAACCATTGGAGGCCTTTACTGAAGCTAACCCTAAGGTCTTTTAAGCTCCATTAGTTAACCTTGCTCTTTGACATACCATCTCTCATTTGGGCCCCTTTACCACACAGGGCATTCACTAGTAGTAATAGGGGGACGCCACTTGCGTGCAACAAAATTTCCTTTTCAACCCCTATATATGGGACCCTCCTATGTAAAATCTATCCATTTGGCCTTAGAAAACCCCCCCTATTGTACACTCACGTGATACCATACGATAACCCTTAGTGAATACCCCGTGCTTTACCATTGGCCCCGTGTTAAGATAGATCCGTAAGCACATGTCTATATTTCAACCTTTGTTCCCGTTTATTATCCCACATCAAATGATCAGTTTAATAAGAGAAAATCATTTGGGTTGGTTAGATATTAGATATTTAATGACATTACCGCTCTCTTGAAATCATAGTTGTCCTCGACTATGAGGTAAAAGAGATAAAGTCATAGTCATTAGTCAATTTGTCTTAGCGGGTAGAGGATCCCTTTTTACCCTACGACATCATTCCAAGATGGATGACTAATACATTTGGTGCTTGGGAGATATAGCTGCCGCAAGCATGTCTGCTCCTTAGTCCATTTCATCTTCCCAAGTAGAGTGACAAATTCTACATGGTGTTTGAGAGACGTCATCATCCCAAACATGATTCTTAGTATGCATATTACCTAAATTTGTACACAATAAAGAGATAATTAGTATGATAAGACAAAACATTGATCATTAAAAGAAACATGTACATGTTCTTACTCTAATGTAGCATTGTAAGCATTGACAAGGTTCATACCATCCTTAAGCTGGATTCCTTGCATCCATCTAGCAACTTCAAAAGGATAATTTTAAAACTTAATAAGATACCGTCCGATAATCTTACCATGTCGTAGTACCTTGTCTTCATGCCAAAGGATAGCTTTGGGTTGTAGTACCTCTTCTTGATCTTCGATTTCAGGAGGGTCTTCAATAATTGGTTCATTTGGAGGCTCTCCTTTGTAAGGCTTGAGTAGGCTCACATGAAAAGCATTGTCTATGAGCCAATGGTTAGGCAACTTGAGTTGATAAGACACCTCATTGATTGGCTTCAAAATTTGAAAAGGACCATAGAAGACCAATTTAGGAAAATAGGGACTTATTCAAGTCCCATTTTTGTCACTCATATGAAAATAAGGTGTCAACAAACATCCTTTCTTAAAGGTATTTGGATACAACATATAGTTTTTAAAAAAAGGTTTCAGGCATTCAAAGTATATAAATGTTCTTGAATATCTATCATTACTATCTTGGTACAATTACTCTAGAGTGGAATCACAATAAATTTTACGACAATAGTAAAAAAAGCCAAGGTAAAACAAGCTTGAGCAAGCTATTTTATTTAGAGAACAACATTTTTGGTTGATAAACTAGAGGTTCCACAAAGAATCAATGGAAGTAGATGAGAATATTTTAACAGGAATTTTCATACATCTAAGAGTTTATCCTTTCTCATGATTGATATGAGCACTAAAATAAATGAATCAAGCATTCATGAAATCTTCAGTTCAAGTCAAATTTTAAATTAGTGGAAAAAATATATGTCTCCCCTCTATCGACTACATTCATATTCCCCACAAAGCTTAAATACTTGGACTTCCTTGACTAAGATACAAGTTTAAATATAGTACCTCATTCCTTCATAAGCAATGCACCATGGTGCTTTTTGTAGAAAGGGTAGGGGGTTGTGGTTCGAGAATTTGTAGCTCAGGTCACCTGTGAGCCTTTAAAAATTTAACAAAGGACTTGAATTCACTTGGAACTTTGAGAATAATAGTATGGTATGCAAAACACCAATTTTCTTCCCAATTTTCTTTTTTCGCAATTTGCTTTTGACACGTCTTCTAGATGGATTTTTGCTTCCCAATTTTCTTTTGACACGTCTTCTAGATGGATTTTTGTATGACATAGACATACCTTTCCTCAACATTGTGGAGGCCTTGTGATGGGGTCCAAAGGCTCAAACTTAAGTTTGGAGCCTCTAGCCTTGTGCTCAAGCTCATCTCATAATGGGATACAGAGGTTTGTACTTAAGTATCCCAACATGAATTTGAGGCTTAGTACAAGGATAGAGGTTCAAACTTAAGTTTGAGCCTCTATCCTTGTAATGAGTCTCATATCATGATGGGACACAAAGGCTTTTGTATCCCATCATGAGATGAGACTCAGTTTAGGGATAGAGGCTCAAACTTAAGTTCGAGCCCTAGCCTATAAGGCCCAAAACTCATGATGAAATGAAGAGAGTTTGAGCCTTTATCGTGAGTTCACAGCCTTAGTATTTTAGAGAAACGAAGTTAATAACTTTCAACATCTAGTATGGTGTTAGCTCAAATCTCATGATGGGGTCTAGAGGCTCGAACTTAAGTTCGAGCCTATAGCAATCAAGGAACAAGGAAATTGTGTCTTAGTTCATCCTTGAGCTGCTCAAAAATTCAAAATGGGCCATTGGAAACAAAGGCAATAGAAAAATATTTGATTGCAAATGGAGGAAAATAGTGTAATAATGCAAAAATTAAACTTAATACTTAGAAATTTCCAATTTGTCGTACTGGCAATCAACAACAATTCTATACTGCATCTCTCTCTCTCTCTCTCTCTCTCTCATCAAGGATGCTTTCATAATATAAAGCGCAAATGACACCCATCCTATTAATGTGTCATTATCTATAGATTCTTTACCTCTCACGCTTGCGCTTGGACTTGCAGCAGAGGTATTGATAGTGACTCCATTGGCGACGAGATGCACTTGAGTCTTGGAGCATCCTACTTAAAATCTCATTTATCAACGGTGACTGTATGTGGAGCGTGCCTCCTACCTTATGCGCACAACAAGTTCGACAAGACCTTCTAATTGTACACTCTGGCTATTGATGCTTATATGCTTGCCATTGTTTGTTGTCTATCAGGGAGCAATTGAAGGCGAGTGAGACCTCTACAGAGTCTACACCATCTCCAATGACTGAGAACTCCAGCGCTTATATCGCCTTTTTAACATAGCAAAGTGTTGGTGGCGATCAGCTTTTAATGTATCCTATTACCAGTGGTGAGAGCTTCAAGCTTCCATCCTACGTTCTTTTGCATAGTCATTAATTGACGGCAATCTGATGGTACGGATTCTTAATTTGCACCCTTAACGATACTGGACACAAGGATCATCTACAAGTAGCCGCATGGCCACAGAGAGGAAGCGAGTAAAGCTTGAGATGGCATACCTCATAGAGCTGAGGATGCAAGGATAGTCGTAGGAAGAAAACAAGAAAACCCTAATCAGACGGTAGTCCGTCATATTCAAATTTTGAATTGGGCAAGTTGGATGTTGACAGGTGGGACCCGTCAATGACAATGACACCCTTAAAATTGTGGTGTTACTAAAAGGTGAAGCATTGAAGACTTCAGCAAATTCAAAATCCTCCCCCGCAGGATCTTGTTGAGACTCGAGAGCAAATTCTCGAGGTTCGAACTCAAACTCGAGGCTCTACACTCAAATTGAATATGCCTTAAACTCCACTGCAATTTTGTAGTTGGAGGTTTTTGTAATTTCTTCTATTGCTAACATGTTTTTATATTGCTCAATCTTCAAGTAAGCTTGAACGTTGGGGTTGGAGGCTACAACTAAAATTCATAGAGCTTCACACATATTTTGTCATATACTTTGTGGGCTTTTTATAACATTTAGAGATTTCGTGTGGGCTTCCATGAGAGAGTCACTACATACCTCGCTAGGTGCAGTAGGGGGCGAGGGATTGTTGCTAGTTGGACTATTGAGGAGGCTAGCTCTCACTTACCCTTCAACCACATCTAGCTGGATATGTAATGGCTCTTAAAACAGAGCTTACAATGTTTCCCAAAAGCAATTTGGAAGAGTCCATTTTCCTAAGCCAAAAACATTTGGAACATTTCTGGATCATAAGCTTAGCTTGTTTAGTTCTTTGTCTTGATCATAAGCGTAACTTGTTTTGTTCTTTGTCTCATTGTAGTTATGTGTTTTTCATTTTACTTAAGATTGATCACTCTGTTTTGGATTGGACAAACTTGTAGTCATTGGCTTATATGGAGTTGAGAGTTCCTTATTGTCTACAAGGTACTATCGTCCAAGCTTTGGTAGTTGCCACATTTAAGCCAAGTTTCATGGTTCATCAACCCCTCCAAAGTTTATGCAACTCATTTTTGTGATTTGAATACATGTCAAGTTCAAGGACTCATATCTAAAGGCATGTATCTTATACATAACGGAACTTAAGTGGCCTTCATGTTGAAGCAAGGCTAAAGTAGTAGACGAAGATATCAAAGCTTGTCATCTCTCTAAATGGTGACTAGAAGTTCTCTTTAGTCTCAAGCTTCATACTACTCTCTGTTTTTGCATAAAATTAAAACTTTGCAAGTACCTCCAAGGCATTAAAATTGTCCTAAATTTATGCATTTCCCTAAATTCCTAAATTTGTCTTATAGTAACTTTTTGCTAATTTAGCATAATACTTTTGATGGCCCATAGGAGTTTTGCCCATTGTTTGCCTCAATCGAGCCTTACGAAACTTAAGTAAGACCCAATCATTTTCTTTGAACGTTAAGGCCCTTCTGTGCTTGTCAGCAGTAGCTTTTTGCCTTAGTTGGGAGATGGATATAGCCTCCTTAATCTTTTGAAAAGATGCTTGCAGGTCACGGCTATACTCATCGGCAACGAAGATCTTCCCATGTACTTTAAGTAGCAAGGGACTTTAGGTCTTCCCTCTATGATTTCAAAAGGTGCTTTTCTAGTAGAAGTATGGATAGTATTATTATATGCATACTCTACAAGAGGTAAGTACTTTTCCCATTGTGAGCGTTGATCTACTTTTGTAACATAGGTCTTTAGTAGATCAAGAATCGTAAGCTTGGCTATCTCACTTTGGCCATCCGTTTGTGGGTGATAGGCCGAAGAGAAATTCAATCTTGTACCTAGATTTTTGAAGAGACCTTTCCAAAAATTACTGGTCATTCTAGGATCTCTATCTGACACGATGGATGTTGGCAATCCATGGTGTTTGAAAATCTGTGATATGAAGAGAGTTGCCATTTGGTGTGCCTTAATAGTCTTCTTGACAGGGATAAAGTGTGCTTGCTTGCTAAACCTGTCGACTATTGTCCATATTCCTATATTCCCATGGATAGATTTTGATAATCCAAAGATAAAATCCATGGATATACTCTCCCATGGTGAATTAGGAATTGGCAATGACTGGAGTAATCCAAGTTGCTTCCCTCTATCATACTTGGTCTTTTGGCATACCACACATTTTGAAACATACTCTTGTATGTCCACTTTCATGGTAGGCCAATAAAAGTACGTCTCTACTCCTTGAAGAGTAGGTTGAATGCCTCTATGCCCCGCATAGGGAGGAGCATGGGATTCATACATGACTTTCTCACGAAGGGAGTGGGTAACACATAGCCTATTGCCATGGAGAAGATAAGCATCATGCAAGGTAAATGGTTCCTCTTTCTTTCCCAAAGCAAGGGTTGACATTATTTCTTTAAAGTCAGGGTCAGTAGCATACTTATCTATCATAGAAGATAGATCATTGTCAGTTGCTGTTGACACAACATTAACTTTTGGTCGTCGTGAAAGTGCATCAGCCACTTGATTGTGCTTACCAGCAATGTGAGCAATGTGGAAATTAAATTGTGAAAGAAAATTTTCCCACCTCATTTGTTTGTCCGAAAGCTTTGTTTGTGTCATGAAGTACTTGAGACTTTGATGGTCTGCTCGTAAAATGAATAAGGTCCCCAATAGATAGTGCTTCCATGTGTCTAGGGCATGTAGAATAGCTAACAGCTCTTTCTCATAAATGTATAAGACCCGTTCATCCGTGTTGAGCCCTCGTCTCTCATATGCTATGGCATGCCCTCCTTGAAGCAAGACTGCTCCAAGGAAATCACCACAAGCATCACATTGGGCCTCAAATGGCTTTGAGAGATCCGGAAGCATAAGGACTATTTGGGAGATAAGCTTCTATTTGAGCTTGTCAAAAGCACTTTGCTCCTTAGCAGTCCACGGATACTTAACGTTTTTCTTTGTTAAGTCATGTAATGGTCCTGCTATTTGAGAGAATTTTGCTATGAAGCGTCTATAATATGCACACATACCAATAAAGCTTCTTAGCTCATGTAGATTCCTTGGATTAGGCCATGCTTTTATTACCTCCAACTTTGATGGATCCTTATGGATACCATTTTGAGAGATAATATGACCTAAGTATTGAATCTCTTGAAGGAAAAATTCCCTTTTCTTTTGATTGAGAAAAAGCTTATTCTCCCTTAATGCTTGAAAAATCATTTGGAGATGTCACTTGTGTTCCTCCAAGGAATTGGAGTAGGTGATGATATCATCAAAGAACACTCCAGTGAATTTGTAATAGGGTCTAAAAATTTTCTCCATTAATTGATTGAATGTAGCTGGTGCATTATCAAGCCAAAAGGCATGACTAGATATTCATAAAGGCCAAACGTTGTACGAAACACGGTCTTTAGGATATCTTCATTCGCTATCCTTATTTGATGGTAGACACTTTGAAGGTCAATCCTACTGAAGTAGGTAGAGCCTTGTATCTTATCAAACAAATCTTCTACCCGAGGTACGGGAAATCTGTTTTTGATAGTGATATGGTTTAGTGCCTGATAGTCCACACACATGCGGTATGCACCATCTTTCTTTTGCACTAAAAGGACTGGAGAGCAAAAGGGAGAGGAGCTAGGCCTCACCGTTACTTTGTCTGCCAATTCTTGTACTTGCCTCATGATCTCCTCTTGTTGAGCTTGTGAAACTCTATAGGGAGGTTTGTTAGGCAGTGAGCTTCCTGATAGGAGCTCAATTTGATGGTCATCATCCCCTCGTTTTGGAGGTAAGTCCAATATAGGGATATCATCAATGAACACATCTTGCAATCCTTTTAGAAAGTTAGACAAGTATAACTCTTCTTGATTCCTACCATTCACCTTTGATGAAACATTAGTATCTTTTAGGAATTCTTTGACAAAAATCATGTATGCAGAAACTGAGCTTTTCATTGATTTATCAAGGGCGAGAGGATTTACAAGTGGTATAGTATGACCAAACTCATTAGCATCTATATACATATTCTTTCTCCTGTAGGTGAAGTAGATTCTCCTTTCAGGGAACTTCATGCTGGCAGCCATGCGGTTGAACCATGGTACCCCTAGGATAGCATCCTCATGTTGGAGATGAGAGATAAAGAAGCCTTCTTTGTCGACATAGCTTTGGACATGAAGCCTCAACTTCCCAATCAAGGGAGTAACGGAGGCTTGCTGTCCCTTGAAAGCGGCATTGGCAGTTACAACATCTCCCATCTCAAAAGCTTGAATGCCCAACTTGGTGGCCAACTCCATTGATATGAAGTTGAGAGTAGAACTAGGGTCAAACAAGATGAAGGCATCATGCTCCCTTACCTTTTTCCAAGCATAGGAGAGAGGTGATCCTTTGCAATGAGTATCCTCTTTTGGAGCTTCAATAGTGGAAGCTCTAGGAGTCTCATTGCGAGCATTTCTTTTGGGGCAAGAACGATAGCCATGTCCTTGCTCCCCACACTTAAAACATTTGTGATCGTTGCCAAGCTCTTCAGGAGAGTTTATTTTTACCTTTGTAAACTCCTTTCTCCTTGGACCGATTGTTGTTGTTGTTGGAATGGCTGTGGGAAAAATTTTGGGCATTAATTTTTCCCTTTGTATCACTTTTGTCTTTATTCTCCATGGGTTTGACATTCCGTCTAACCCCTTGTTGGAAATTGATGCATGAAGCAACCATGGTATGGTGGATTACTTCGTTGATAGAGTAAGGCCCTTGATAGTTGACATACTCGGCCATCTCTTCAGGTAATCCCGCACAGAATTGTTGTTTTTGCTCAGCAAAGTCTATCTTTTGAAAGACAGTAGCGTTGAGATGTAAATCCCAAAACTTGTCCACATATTTGTGGATAGACTCATGAGAGAGAAGCCTTAAACTCTGCCATTCGGTAAGTACTTTGTCCTTTGCATCGCTTGCAAGGAATTGCTTCATGATGGAAACTCATAGAGTTTTCCATGTCTTTGGGGCTTTGCCATTGCCACGAAGGCTAGCCCACCATTGACGAGACAATTTTTGGAAGTGCATAGCTACATGGCATAGCTTGGAGGACTCCATGAAGCTTTCGTCTCCAAAGGCTGCATTAAATTGTTGGACGAAGGCCAATACTTTGTCGGTAGCACCAAAGGTGCCATCATAGGTGAGAAAAGAGATACTCTTTCCTCCCTCTTTGAAATTCTTGAGCTTTTGTGACCTTCGCCATGCAAGGTAAGATTTGCGATGTCCTCCCCTCTTATATTCGCTAGGAGAATAGCCATAGATTTCATCGGTAGAGGAGAAAGGTGAAGAAGAAGGAGAAGTGGGTGACCTCTTTCTTGCCCTTTTCTTCCTTGGTTTTCTCTCTTCCATTTTGGAGTGACAAGGAGAAGGACTATGGGTTAACCATTTCCTCTTGGGAGGAGTTGGCGATCTTTTAGTCCGCCTTCTTCGTGGAGCCACATCTTTGAAGCAATTTAGGGATTCATTGCTTTCTTGATCTTTGGATTCCTCCTCTCGTATGGCAGAGAGCCTTCTTTTGGGGGTCTCTTCAAGAGGCCTTGTAAGCTCTCTCTTGTCTTGGAGAGGAAAGGAAATCCCATAAGCACGAAATTGTTGAGTAACTTCGGCTTGCAAAGTGGGGTTGCCCATAGCTTGTTGCAACCTAGTGACAAAGATAATTAACAAACATGGGGGCATCATCATTGGCACCTTCATGTGCAAAATCAAAGTTATCAATGTTCATTCTACTCTCTTGGTTATTGTCAGACATGTTAATTAAACTTATATGTTTACTTAGTGTATGCTTTGGCAATTCAAAATCTTAGTTGCCACTCCTCTTAGCCTTTGAAAATAGGCACTTAAGTATCTACACCCACGGCTCGAATTGGTTAATTATAGAGAATAGTGGAGTGGGTCTAACATAGCGAAGTTGCCAAGGGATAGCTCCTTTCGAACTTCTTATGGCTCAATAATGGTAAAGCCGTAGGCAAGTCTAAATAGACTCCATTATTAAGACCAAATCTCCCAAGGTGTGCACCATATCCCACATAGTGGGCTCAACAAAACCGATAATAGATCCGAGACCCACTTACCCTAATATAATTAACAAAAACAACCATTAATAGGCTACTTACGGACCTCTCTTCTTAAGCAAAAAAAGAGAAACCAAATGCTCTGATACCAATGTAATGGAAATGGCCTATGAACTTTGAGAGTAGTGGAATTAGGAAACTAGGTGAAGCACTTTTGAGAGATTACTTTGTGAGCATAGCGGGTGAACTTAATTGATGGTAGCAACATAAAAATGGTACTTAGTTAACTTGGCATGAACAATACTTTTGCAAGAGAGAGAGAGTTTAGAGAACATGACAATAATTGAGGACCGGATTCATATGGAGCCAATCCCCCCTCCAATAGGCATTTGTATTATAGTTTCTCCCATCAAGAGAGACTTGGTACAATACAATCTCTGTGTTCCTTGTGACCTACGTGATGCAATGAAGATGGAAAGCTTCATGCATCCCAAGCATAACATAAACTTGTAGAAAGCATTACCTATCCCAAGCCTCAGTCCCAAGGCCTCAAACACCTTCAAAGGTGGAGAGAGCTAGCGGGGAATGAGGGTAGGGAAGAGGAAGAAGAAACATTCCATAGGAGAAAGAAATAGTTCCTCACTTATCATTACTCTTCTTGCTAGCATACATAATAGCATAGTAATGGAGATGGAGAAGATGTCAAGCTTAAGCATTGAAGCATGGCTCTTGGTTGGATTTGCATTCCATAGCCAAGAGTGTTGATGTAGGCTCTCACTTCTCACAAGCTTGGAGAAGGAGGTGGTGTTCCTCAACTTTCACCAAGTGAGAATCCCCTTGCAAATGAGTGTGTGTGTGGAGTATATCCCCCTAGCACCCCCCTTCCTTGCTTTGGGTGAGTAGTGACTTTTCTACATGATGCAAGCTCATTGGACCCCTCTCCCCCTAGCCAATCACATGTAGCATGCAGTCAAGTACATGGGTAGTCTTTTGGCAGCATGCAGCCAAGTACATGGGTAGTCTTTTGACAAGTGTCCTCCTTACCCCTTAGAGAGAGAGAGATCTTGAAAATATCTAGATATTTGTTAGATGGAAGTAGAAGCTCATTGGACCCCTCTTTAGCTCAACCAATAGCATTCAAGCACACCATGTGGTTAAACTTATTGAGAGTCTGACATGTGTCCCATGTGCTCTTTTAGAAAAGGGGTGCCCCTTGGGTGAGTGGAAGGTTAGGTCAAAGATTCCCCTAAGTTTGGGACTTTTATGCATAGGAAGCTTCTCAAGCACCTTCCTCATTAAGTGTGTAGGGTCTCTTTTTGACTCAAGCATCTTACTCCCCATGCATATGAAGCTTCTCAAGCAACTTCTTCATTAAGTGTGTAGGGTCTCTTTTTGACCCAAGCATCTTACCCCCCATGCATAGGAAGCTTCTCAAGCAGCTTCCTCATTAAGTGTGTAGGGTCTCTTTTTGACTCACGCATCTTACCCCCCATGCATAGGAAGCTTCTCAAGAAACTTCCTCATTAAGTATGACAAGTATCTCAAGTACCTTAGTCATCAAGCATGACAAGCACCTTAGGTGGAGTTCCCACCTCAAGCTCAGCCCTAGCTTGCCTAAGGTCAAAGGCAAGTTTAGTTTGGGTTCCCACCTCAAGCACATCCCTAGCTTGCTTAAGGTCAAAGACAAGTTTAGGTCCGGTTCCCACCTCAAGCACGCCTCAAGCTCACGCCTCAAGCTCAACCCTAGATTGCTTAAGGTCAAAGGACTTTTAACACTAACCATTGGAGGTCTTTAATGAAGCTAACCCTAAGGTCTTTTAAGCTCCATTAGTTAACCTTGATTTTTGACATACCATCTCTCATTTGGGCCCCTTTACCATTGTCCCCGTGTTGAGATAGATCCATAAGCACATGTCTATATTCTAACCCTTGTTCCCGTTTATTATCCCACATTAAATGATCAATTTAATATGAGAAAATCATTTGGGTTGGTTAGATATTAGATATTTAGTGACATGAGCAGATGGATCCCCTGACCCACTGTCCTTTGTCTTGACACATGGGGCCACTGGATATGGTCTTAAAAGTTGTGATTCAGTCACTAATCTAACCAATTCATGGTCTCTTGGAAAGATGTCTCTCGCTCTCTCCTCTCATCTAGACTTGGAGAAAATCCCAGTGGAATCGTCTTTGATATATGCTCTTGCATAGTTTTTGGCTGTAAGTAAGTATAATTTGAAGTACCCTTGTACGCAATATGTCTCCAGGTCATTTGGTCAACAAGTTTGTACTCACGTCCATAGTTATCTACCATCAAAACTTGTACTTTGTGGCCATCCGTATATGTGAAGGCATAGAGATTCTTATGGGTGGTTAACTCCCTAGCATTGGGTTTTACACACTTGTAGAAGATATATTGATCCCGATATGTGAACCTATACAAACCCTCATAAATGTAATCTGTAAGCACTTTCATGGATTCATTGACTTTGATGAATTTTACATTTGGTTTGTTGATTAGAGGATGCTTCTCCTCTAGGTATTCTCCCAATCCTCCTATTGTTGGCATTGCAACGTTTTTCATGTCTCTGAGTGGAGTAGAGAACCCTGGTGGTGGATGATTTTCCATGGTCAAGACTCACTCAAAACTCTCAAGATAGTACTTGACAAGCCCACTTTGGCTTAGTGCAGCTTATCCCCTTTTTGCCCTTGGTAAGGTCTCTCAAAAGTCAGGAATTTGTGACATTTTGATCTCTGGAAACTAGTCTTGGGTACCCTAAAAGTTTGGATTTAGGAAACCTAGTAAAATTCAGCTCCTGTTGCCCACAAGCTTTCTTCCTGGCTATACCTGACTCAATTTGGAGTTGTCTATCAAAAGTTAGAGCAGTTTTGGTGAACTCCACTTGAAACAGCACTCACGATAGTCTCAGGACCAGAACACAAGAACTTTGGCTTGTATCTTGGTCTCCCAAAGGTATTTTTAGCTCAAACTTGAGATTTGAGATGTACTCAAGTATGTCTACAAGATCATCAAGTCAGATACCCCCACTATGCTAAGGTACATGGACCACAATCCATGTTCCTTTGTCAAATTTTTTCTCCAAATTTTCCCAAATTTTGACCGTGTGTAGACAAGGTCATGTGCAGGCTCTGTGCCAATTTTCATCAAATTCTGAGGTTGAGGTACATGGATCGCGATCCATGTTCAACCACATTTGGACTTGATCTCTTGGCAGCTTGTTGCACTCTATGTCCACAAGCTAAATCTCAAATCTTTTTGGATTTGGACTTGTTTTGATAGGCTAGGTCTGCATTGCGGTTTCAGCTTGTCACTTGTTTTTCTCCCTTTTGACCCAAATTTGCTCAATTTTTCCTAAAACTAGACTTGCATATGTTTCCTTATGTGTGCACTACTAATCTGGAAAGTTTCAGGTCAAGCTGTTACTATGGATACATGGATCATGATCCATGTTTGGAGCCCAAAATAACTTCTTGGTACCATCAGAATCAGCATGATTAGGAGGTCCTATGGTATCAATTTTTTTGAAAATGGACCTCTAGATTGAAAGTAGGTCAATTCTAGCGCTTTGTCAGAGTACTTGGCAGTTCAGGGCTTTTGGTTTGGTTTTTGATATCCAAATTCAATTTTAAAAAGACCACTGGACTCCTTGTGATGTCCTCTAGCTATGGTGCAAATATGGTATCAGTCTGTGACAAAGGAACATGGATCGCGATCCATGTACCTATGTGTCAGATTGCATTGAAACTTGGCACACAGCTTCCCCTTGGTCCACTGATCCTTGCTATATGGTTTTTATGTGATTTGGATCGCTTTAGGTCAAGCAAAAGTCAATTCACAGGTTTGCTGGAATTGTTTTTGGCACTTTTGATAACTTTTTTGGACTTTTTTGACTAAACTTCTGCGGAGAACCGTTTTTGGCACTTTTGGTGATTTTTTTGGACTTTTTTGACAAAAATTCAGTGGAGACTTTTGTTGACAATGGTCTATGCTACAGGCTAGAAAAGTTTCTGTCCAAAAATTTCTGAGGGGTACATGGATCGCGATCCATGTTCCACCACTTTTGGATTTGAATTTTTGGTGTCCTGAGAGCTTGTGATATTTGTAGCTTGCTCCAAAAATCAGTTTTGCCCAACCAAAAGTGACTTCTACAGTTTGCTGTGACAATTTTGACAATGTTCTATTTTTGGCTCTTTTGACCAATTTTTGCAACTTTTTTGCATAAAGTTCTTTTGGGAAAGTTGTTCCAAATGGTACCAGCTACCTATTGGTCTAGTTCTTGTGTAGAATTTCAAAAAAGGTACATGGATCGCGATCCATGTTTTGAAGCCAAATTGACTTTTCTTGATACCATTAGGATCACCATGTTTACTAGATGCTATGGTATCAAATTTTTTGGATTTGAACTAGTTTTTGTCATTCAAAAGCAAGTTCTTCTGTCTGTCCTGTGGTTTTTTGCTATCTGGCAAAATTTTGGTGTTTTGATTAACTTTTTTTATTTTTTGGCTACGGTCTTGAAGGTGCCGCGAGAAGCGTGTGCAAGTGCAAGTGCGAGAGCAGAGAGAGAGACCTACTGTTGGGTGGAGCGCACAAGAACGTTATCCTGTTGCAACTCCTTATTCTGTTGTATTAAAGAATAAGTGTATAATGGTTAAGATAGTAGATGCGTTAGTAGTAAGTGGGATGTCGGGCCAGTTGGGTTGAATCCCAACAAACTCCCACTTGAAGGCCAACGCAGCCCAAGTCACCTAGTGTGTACAACCGTGAGGCAATCTAGTGGCTTCAACCTATACCCATCAACTCACTGCAATGTGTAAACCGCCCCAAAGCTAAGCCTTTCATCAGAGCATCTGCTGGGTTGTCGTCAGTGTGTACCTTGACCAAATCAATGAGCTTTTTGGACAAGAATTCACTCATGAGATGATACCTAACTTCACTGTGTTTCGATTTGGAGTGAAACACGGGATTCCTTGCCAATGCAAGAGCACTCTGACTATCACAATATATCACTAGAGTCTCATCAATGCCAAGATTTTTGACCAAGCAAGATAACCATACAGCCTCTTTACTTGCATCCGACAATGCAACGTATTCTGCTTCCGTAGTGGAAGACGACGTACAATCTTGAAGACATGACCTCCAAGATACTGCTGCTCCAGCAAATATGAAGACATAGCCATATGTCGATCTCCTATTGTCAACACAACCTGCATAGTTTGCATCTGCATAACCCATGTTGGATGCATCACTGTTCCTGAAGCGTAAACACCTACCGACCGTACCTTTGAGGTACCTAAGAATGTGCTTCACTGCTTCTCAATGCTTGCTGCCAGGATTTGCCATATATGGGCTCACTACTCCTACTGCAAAAGCAATGTCTGGTCTTGTGGCCACCATAGCATACATGAAACTGCCCACTGCTGAAGAATATGGTACCTTAGCCATTTTTGCTCTCTCAACATCAGATTTGGGTGCATCTTCCTTGCCGAGTTTCAAGAATGCCTGCATTGGGGTACTCAATGGTTTCCCCCCCTGCATATTGAAATGTTGCAAAACTTTCTCAATGTATGTTTCCTGAGATAACTCAAGAATACGACGTTTGCAATCTCTTTTGATTTGCATGCCAAGAAAGTGTGTAGCATCCCCCAAATCTTACATTGCAGAATTATTGCTAAGTGTTTTCTTCAAGTTGGCAATTTCCGCAATGGATTTCCCAACTATAAGCATGTCATCAACATACAAAACTAGAATGATCATCGAGCCATCATCTAGCTTTCTTGTGTACAAGCAGTGATCCTCTTCGCTCCTTTAATATCCTTGAGACCTCATATATGCATCAAATTTATGATACCACTGCCTTGAACCCTGATTTAAGCCATAAAGTGCCTTTTTGAGCTTACATACTGACTCTTCGAACCTCTATTTCCTTGATAGGTTGTTTATGCATCTTTGAATCATTGAAGATCACATTTGAACTACGGATGACTTGACGAGATTTCGGGTGCCAGAGACGATATCCCATCTCTCCATCTGCACCATATCCAATGAAAATACATTTGTGTGACTTTGGCTCTAACTTCTGGCGAAGTTGTTTAGGCACGTGAGCATAAGCTTCACAACCAAAAACATGTAGATGGTCATAATGGGGCTTACATTTAGACCATAACTCTTTTGGAATCTCATATTTCAATGGCGTACTAGGCGAACGATTTATAATGTGCACTGCGATCGCACTGCGATCAAGACGGCTTCTGCCCAAAAGCCTTGTGTGAGATTTGCCCTAGAAAGCATGGCTATGACTCTTTCCTGAATCGTACGATTCATGCGCTCATTCTAAGCTGGTGTGTATGGTGCAGTAAAGTGCATTTTAATCCCCCTTTTAGCACAGAAACTGTCAAACTCCTTGGAGACATACTCTCCACCGTTGTTAGTCCGCAAACTCTTGAGTTTCTTGCGACTGATTCTCAACAAGTGCCAAAATTTTTTGGAACACATGAAGAACTTGATCCTTATGTTTCAAAGGATATGCCCACACCTTTCGAGTAGAGTCATCTATGAATGTCACAAAATAGCAAGCCCCCCCTAGAGATTTGGTTGACATAGGACCACAAACATCACTATGTACTAAATCTAGAGGTTCAACTCGCTTTTGACCCAATGATAAATGAACGGACCTAGTCTGTTTGCCATAGATACAGTGCTCACAAACAGGAAAGTCAACATAAGACAAGATAGGTAAGTAGCCAAAACGAGTCAGAGTTTTCATTCCTTTTTGGCTAATATGACCTAGCCGGCAATGCTACAACTCAGTAGACGGCAGCTCTCCTATAGATATGTAATCATGACCAACATCTGACACATGCATGGAATACAAGGTACCATGCTTTTGACCTCTGAGTACAACAAGATTACCTTTGTGTACTATCCAAGAACCATTGCTAAATGTGGTGTTGTAGCCCAAATCATCAAGCTGACAAACAGAAAACAAGCTTTTAGTCAACTTGGGCACATGTTTGACATCACATAAAGTAAAGTGCATGTCATTCCTTAGATGCAATTTGACGTTTTTGACATCCTCAATGTCTAATTCATAAGCATCACCAAGTCTCACTTTGCCACATAAGTGAGAATAAGTAGAGAACCACTCTCTATGTGGTGTCACATGGAAACTCACACTAGAATCTACTATCAAATTCTGTGCATATTGTGCATCTTCTGTAACAAGAGCCTCGACAGGTAGATCTGCTGTGAAGACCAATACGTAGAGGTAAGTGGCATAACAACCGCTGGAAGAGTCTCTACAATGGGAGCATTTGAAGACTCTAGCACATTGATCTCCTCTAACTTTGCTTTGCCCTTGTTTGAATCATCAGACTTAGAAGTTTCACCGGATTGTTTATCCTTCTTTCTTTGTTGCCAATTCCTGCAATCCTTCTTCACATGCCCTTTTTTATGGTAGTGATAGCACTCGATGTTACGTATAGAACTCCGAGACTTACTGCGTGAGCCCCCACGTTCCTTGCTTTTGGCACGACTTTGAGTGTGGCCCCTCTGTCTATCACTAGCACGCATCACCATCCTTCTTGCCTTCAAGAGATTTCCTGTGAATCTCCTCGGTAAACAGACTCCCAAGGACGTCATTGTACACTAGACCGGTACTAGGTGCTCAGTTGCTAATCACAGTACAGAACGTATCCCATGACGAGGGTAAACTACATAGTAAGGAGATACATTTGATTTCCTCATCGAAGACCAAACCCTGAGTGATCAACTGAGTGAAATTGATATTGAACTCATTAATGTGAGTAGAAATAGTGCCCTCTTCCTTCATACGAAGGTCAAACAACTTCTTCTCAAGAAAACCTTATCTGAGTGGCACTTTTGTTCTCGTAAACTGGAACACAACTTATCCCATACATCTCTAGCACTCCTTTCTCCAACTATATTAAAGTACACAGATTCGGCCAAATGCAAACGGTGGGTAGATTTGGCCTTAGCATCAAGTTTCTCCCACTCAACATCTGTATACTCGCCTTCTAGGCACTCCATGATAGGATCCAGCTGACCTTTTTGTATAAGAACATCTTGAATCTGCTCTTTCTAGATAGCAAAATTCATCCCATCAAATTTTTGGATACTGTAAATATCCTTTTCACCACTAGATGACATGGTTGCAAGCTAAAGATAATATGGCAATAAACAGTGGTAATTCAGTGAAAACTTCGGCAGAGTTTCCCTGGAAAAACTGACAGAATCTCAATCCAAAAATGTCACAAGAGATCAGTAATGCATCAAAAGTAATGCTCTCAAAGCAGTGCATCAACCACTAACTGTGCATAAAAAGTCAAAGAACTGACCCAAGACTGCCAACACCACGTCAAATGCACCTAGCCCTCTCTATACATGTCTTGTGGCAAGGCCACGAAAAAGGGGTACTCCAGCAACCTGCATCACCGAAAGGATCTCAACATTCAAGAATCCCTTAGCTCAAGAAAACCTCACACTATCGACCCTCACAAAAGGTTATGCAGACAAGAAACTAGCCTAGTCTCAGAGAAGGCCTCCGAACCGAGTCTTAGAAATGGTCGGGACTGCCAGAAACAAGCCAAATAGTCTCCACAAAAGGTACATATGGAAATTTCCGCAACTCAACGTACATCCACCGTCAACAATACTGCAAGGTGTAGTATACGCGCTCAAAAAGGCGCCAAACGAAATGTGCAAGCAGGAAACAAATCCTACGGGGAGTAAAACCGCTCTCAAAAGTGCTCAAGCACTATCAAAAGTGCCAAAACAATGCATATGCACATCAAGTACTCCCACTGAAATCTGTGCTGATGCAAAACATTGGAATGTGTAAGAAACCTCGATGTCCTATATGTATGCAAGAACCTGTGAGGAGATGGATGCCTGAAAAACCCGAGACAGTGTTGATGCCGAAAAGTGCTCCTAATCAGCCCATAAACACTATCTCAATAACACATAATAGCCATAAAACGGCTATATACCATCCAAAAATAGTCTATGAACAACCTGCACCTGTGTCCTGTACTTGTACCTGTAGCTGTAGCAAAAGTGGAGTTGAAAAATACAACTCCTGAAGCGTAGCTCGGATGAAGCTTTCGACTGCATGAACAACTTCAAAGGGGGGTAAAACTGCAGGACACCTGCGGGAAACGCTCTCGGAACACTGAATTTGCCAATGCCGAAATCGAAAACCTATTTGCACTTTTGAAAGTGCGCGTGTGCGGACACAAAAACGGCAAGCACAAACCTTGCACTGATACCAGTTGAAGGTGCCGGGGGAAGCGTGTGCGAGAGTAGAGAGAGAGACCTACTGTTGGGTGGAGCGCACAGCAACGTTATCCTCTTGTAGCTCCTTATTTTGTTGTATTAATGAATAAGTGTATAATGGTTAAGTTAGTAGATGGGTTAGTAGTCAGTGGGATGTCCGGTCAGTTGGCCTTGGATATGGTTTTAGGTGGCTTATTTTGGTTCTAGATAATGTGTTTGATATTTTTAGAATGTAAATAATGCAAGTGACAAGTGTGGGTACTCTCATCCCGCTCGAGAAGTTTGACACATGCGGTAACTGTCTATTTGCGGCGCCTGATCTGTGGTGATGCGTGCACCGCCCTAGAAGTGGTCAAAAATAGAATGTGGGGATGTGGAAAAGTGCTTTGGGTATTGAGGATCAAGAGTACAAAATTTGGTGAATTTTGGAGTCCGTTTGGGATTTTTCCCACGAAAAATGCCCGTCGGGGGTCAAAATTGGCCAAAACTGGGCCGAAAAAGGTCAAAAAAGGTGTGAAAAGGCATCAAAGTGCCACATCAGTGATGCTGCCGTGAGTTCTTGGGATGAAGGAGCATTTTGGAAGCCAAGTTTTGGCACTTTCACCTCTCTGTGTGGGGAAGGAAGCAGGGTTCCTACAGGTGGTCTAGTGCAGTCCCGTCACGTTCGCGTCTTGTTTTCGAGTGTGTGGAGGAGTGAATGAGAGCTTTCTCTCTTCAATTTTGCACTTGGGAGAGTCTATGGAAGTTTTGAGGTTTCCATGGATGTGTGTGTGCGAGGAATTGAGGGAAGAAGGTGCGGCTTTCTGCAAGACTATGTGACCCTGTATCGGTGCCATTAGGGTTGGCACTACTCCAAGAGTCCAACATAGTGGAGTTTGGTGAAGGCTTTGCAATGGTTTGAGAGTAGCCTTTTGTGGCTGGAGTTTTTGGATTTTTGATGGTTTTTCTTGTATATTTTGGTCACCATCAAGCGTGATTTCCAATGTTGATCACCTCGACTCACCTTGTAGTGTCTGCGGGCAGGCAAGGGCTTGTAGGTCGAGGCGTTTGGAGTTTGAATTGAACTTGTGGGTAGAGTTTTTAGGGAGCTTCTGAGTGGTAGTGAGTGAGGTGAGGAATTCAAGTAAATTTCTTGTGCTGTGTTGAGTTGTCTGGGTGGGTGAGTGTGCGCACGACATCTTTTGCTCCATTAACGTCTGCAACATAGCTTTTTGGTACTAACATAATGCCAATAATTAGGGAAGTGACTCAGATGGGGCACGGAGACTCTTTGAGATCGTCAATCTCAAGAAGTGAACCTTAACACATAAACACATTAATTCTACAAGCAAACCAACACTCAATGATCAGGGAAATCTACCTATGTCCTTTCTCACAGCTCTAGGTCATCACGCCATTTTGGTACTCGAACGGACTCTAAATGCAACGAAACTTTAGGAGGAGGTTTAGAACACCTAGAGACACAATCGTACCGACTCTGGTTGCAATCCGACAAGGTATTAAAATCACGATCCATCATGAAAAAGGTCCTAAAAACTATAACATGTTAGTCCAAAAATGTCGCCCTATGGTCTAAGAACACTCTCCTATGGTCAAAACGACCATAAACAGTGATTTAGGCACTCAAATCTGCAATTAAGGCTCACTAACGCATAGTCGCGAACCACATGAAAAGTGACAATACTTACACTTAATTGAAAGAGCAAAGAGAGAGGAACAAATGCATATTTTGCAGTTGAAAATAGATTACCCAATCATTAGAAAAGTCGATTACAAGTTGGAGCAAAATCGTAGCTTGAGCGTACGTTTTCAGAGCTCTTTCTTCTCTAAAGATAAACCTCTTTTCACATTAAGGTTATTGACCTTTATACCTACGACATTCTAAATGGCCAATTGCCGACTCACATGGATCTTTACAAATATCATGACATCATTACAACTCAAGGAATTGATCCACTACTCTGGAATCAGGATCTACACAGAGTATTACTACACTAGCTTGGAAAACTAATAGAGTACAAATGTGATGTTCGGCTACGTGTCCGACCAGTTGGGCGCCCGTTCGATTTGTCCTCAAATAGGGCTCATCCAAACCCGCCCTTGGATAACTAATCTATAACACTTAGGAAAAGAAGGTTGTTCCAGTTGTGTGTGTGTGTGTGTGTGTGTGTGTGTGTGAGAGAGAGAGAGAGAGAGAGAGAGAGAGAGAGAGAGAGAGAGAGAGAGAGAGATGGCTACAAGGTATGTGGAGTCTACACTAGTCTTAATGTTGTAGAAACAATTCAAAGAGACCTCAAAGATATGTCGTGAGTGTTGAACTTAAGACTTGTTACTGAAAAGGGAACTTGGAGCGCGTTTAGATGGGGCGGTAGTAGAGAGAAAGGAGGTGCATTAGTCCTAGTTGACATGCACAAATTGGGCAATAAAATCCATCTTCCTTTGTGGACCCACGTGCAATTAGGCGATCCCCTCCCGAAAGAAAGCCACTTTCGTGTACTTTCTTAGTGCAAAACATAGAGTGGCAAGATCAAGCTCGAACTCTATCCAACACACGATTAGCCAATCATGCCACTGGTAAAGTACAATCAATGGGCTGAGTATTTCTTGTGCACCTATTGTTATAGCTGCTGCCTCCGTTCAGTGTGAACAAAAGAGGCGGAGGTGGTAAGCATTAATGGCAATGGGGCTCATCAACCTACCCGTCGATAACCAATGTATAACACTTAGGTTCTAGTTTGGGGAGAGAGAGAAGAAGAAGAAAAAGAATAAGAGAATTTTTAACGTCGTGGGAAAGTATCCCGAGAGAGAGAGAGAGAGAGAGAGAGAGAGAGAGAGAGAGAGAGAGAGAGAGAGAGAGAGATAGATTATGGAGGTGGGAGATAATGTCCTTCCTCTGTGTGTGTGTGTGAGAGAGAGAGAGAGAGAGAGAGAGAGAGAGAGAGAGAGAGAGTGTGTGTGTGAGTGAGTGAGTGGCCTATAGGTATGTGGAGTCCGCACTAAGGGGCGCTCCATTGATGAGATTGGTAGAATAGCACACTGCCCGTGATTTGTTCCTGTACAGCGTGTGAGCGCAAGAAAGGGGCCTGGGAAGTGCAAGGAACGTGCTCTATGACCCTATCTAGCAATTTTGGAGTTGGGGAGAGAGAGAGAGAGAGAGAGAGAGAGAGAGAGAGAATGGACGTGCTGGGCTGTACGTAGCGGCGAGCTGCCAGTTACCGGCGGTTGACACAAGAGAGAGAGAGAGAGGGAGAGGAGAGGTTGAGTCCTCGCAGATCCTCAGTATATGTGGGTAGAAAGCCACGTTTTTGCCTCTCTCTCTCTCTCTCTCTCTCTCTCTCTCTCTCTCTCTCACACACACACACACACACACACACAGCACACACAGCAGTAGGTTGATACAAAAGCTCTCCAGGTTGTAGTTTCGTCCCTTAAGGACAGCCATTTTTCTGCTCGTTTCCACAAGCATACACGCAGAGAGACTCTCTCTCTCTCTCTCTCTCTCTCTCTCTCTCTCTCTCAACATACACCGGCACAAAAGAATGGTGATGAGGATGTGGATGCACGCCGTGATGGTGTACCTTCTGGTGCTGATGCTGCTTAATGTCTTGCAGCCTTGCCTCTCCAGCTTGACCCCGCCCGCAGGCAACAGGTAACGAGCTGCATAATTTCTACTCAAACAACCCATCACTCCTTACATAAACTCAAAGCGTCCTAACCAATATTGTTCTTGCCATGAAAAATGCTCTCTTCAGCCTGGCCATAAAGACCAAGACCCGCAATGGGATGCAATTGTACCGGTGCATCGATGGCGAGTGGGTGATTGGCTCAGCATATGCAACGCTGCTGGACTACGACACGGGCGAAGTGGTGGGCAACTATACATTGGTGAAGAATGTGAAGGTGCCCAAGCTCGCAGGGACATGGATGTATCACAACAACGAGGGCGACCATGCGGAGTCGGGCTCCGCATACAGCGTTGTCACCGGTGAGAGCATTGTTGCCGCCCCTGTTTACATGACATGCATTGCACATAGCCATGCCTGATTAGTTGGTGGGCTCTCTGTGCAGGGAAGAAAATTAGTGTTGGCCGGTCCAAAACAGAGAATGATCTGCCAGACTACCTGGCATTGGCAAGCAGCCATGGCTATGAAGGGGCTCTCTCCCAAGTGTCCTACATTGCAAGGCTCAACACCAAGGGGGGAGCCAAGCAAGATGAGGGCTACTGTGAGGTTCAATACTTCAAGATCATCAAGGTAATTTATAGAGAGAGAGAGAGAGAGAGAGAGAGAGAGAGAGAGAGAGAGAGAATATTCTATCATCCTTTCCTTTCTTCTAAGAGGGGCATTAACTAAGCATGGTCTTTATGTATATCTTGGCCATGAATCTATTTCTTGGACTGAAAAGAAAAAGAAGAAAATTTTATCATTCTAGGGAGGAAGCTATCCTTTTGAGCACTGCACTAATCTGACAAGTCATAGTATAGCACTATACTTATGGGATAGCGATGCACCCAAGCTCGCTTGAATCGATCAAGATCACTAAGTGGATATTGAACACCCTTACATTTCTCATGTAGGGCTAGGATGCACTCTAAGTCCATAGCTATCTAATTTTGATGTCTTTGTTATTTGCTTGTGTTAATGAAGGTACCATTTCAAGCGGAGTTCCACTTTTGGAAGCAAGATTTGCTACCACCGTCGATGCCATATGGCATAACGGTGGGCAAGGGGCGTCCTATACAAGCATTCTATGGAACGGGCCTAATCACATTTGCGTATGATGGCACAAAGTGGGTGCAGAGGAAGGTAGACGCCAAGATGTATGACGTGCCCGGTGGCACTCTTGTTGGAAGTTACTTCACAAGGTCTGTGACCGATTACAAAGGGGGTAGCTTTTGTTGGCAAGTGGATAACCCTAATGGATTCATTCTTGTGGGCAAGCCTGCTACCACTCCTTTGCAAGTTTCTCCTGGTTGCATGCCTTGGTCTCTCAATTTGATCACCACTAGTACTGGAAACTCGTGAGTATTTCGTCCTCTATCACATACACACATAAACAACACTCTCTCTCTCTCTCTCTCTCTCTCTCTCTCTCTCTCTCTCTCTCTCTCCCCCTCCCCAAAAAAAAAGAAAAAAGAAAAAAAAAGGAAAAGGAAAAACACTCATGCCACACAACTTCTAATATATATACATGTATGTGTGTGTGTATATTGTATATACATACATAGTCATGAGTGTGTGTGGAGCATGAATTGTTTATGTTCTTTTCTCTCATATATATATGTGTGTGTGTATGTATATTGCATATACTTACAAAGTCATGTGTGTGTATGTATATTATATATACATACATTTATGTGTGTGTATGTATACTGTGTATACATAGATAGTCATGTGTGAGTGTGGAGCATGAATTTGTTATGTTCTTTTCTCTCATAAGATCTTGAGATAGAAGCCGTTGGTTAGATCTTTGTTTCTTGCCACTTTTAAACGGTTCTCTTCTTCTCCTCTTTGAGTCTCTCTCTCTCTCTCTCTCTCTCTCTCTCCTCCCCCTCTTCCTCTTTCAGGTAAAAAGAGTTGTGTACTTTGTCTTGACAAAAAAGAAAAGGTGGTAAGGAAGTTGAATGGAAATACTTGGTTAATTTTAAAAGAGTGAGCAATTGAAGGGCCCTAGTAAGAACAGAGAAGTAATCATGCAATCCTCATGTCTCTCAACCAATGACCTTGTTGTTTCCTATGTTTTGTAGGTCCATGTTCGGACCGTACACCTACGTTCAAACAGTTTCGACGACAGGTGGTCTTCCTCCTACCACCCTTGCCAAAAAGCCTCAAAAAGGCAGTATTTGGAGATCTCCCTTCTCAGCTATTTATTGGTTCTATTGCAACTAGTTTTGCAATGGAATTAAAGCTTAACTTTGTTAACTCTATGTAGACTATTGTACTTGTGAGGGGATACAAGGCTATATGTATCCCTTTCTCTCTATGGCCTTAATTCTTGACCATTTAGTTTGGTTATGCTCAATCAACTTGGTGACTCCAGAGAGTTTGCTACATTGTACATTTGAGCACTATCATGAGAGACGCCTATGAATGCATAATCTTGAGAAAAACCAAACATCTTTTTTTCTCGTCTTGTTTGTGGTAAATTTTGCATGTAATGGACTAAAGCATATGTGCTTTCAAGCATAGTCATCTTTGAACTGTGATATGGCCTTTTGAAATATGTCCATAAGCACCAAAATATAGTAAATATGCCAAAAATATGGAAATTTAGAAGCGTGGGACATTGAAATTGAATTAACACACCCTTCAAAGTCCGCCCATATATATATTTGATTTCATTTCTGCATCCCCGGAAAAACATGAGGAGCATGATGCAATTAAGAGATCTTTGCACACATCATGGTCACATTTTTAGTTGATCCTTCACTATAAGTAGCAAAAACTCTACACTTTGCTACATTTAGCTACATGTTGGGTCCTACTTTCACGCCTTTGTTCCAGTGAATGATATATTCGGTGCCATATCAACAATTATTGATGCAATGCTGGATGATTAGCATATGCAGTAAAAAACACAAATGGAAAAAGTTTGGAACTTTTTGCACTTTATTGACTTTTACTTATGCAAGTCACTCTGCAATAGTCATTATTATATCATGCAAGTGCCTGATGGTGTCGTCAAGATTGAGAGTTCGAGCACTTCTGAATCAAACATGATTAATGTAGGCTTGGTTTGAAGGTTGGCACATGTGCCCTCTCTAGGCTAATAAATAAGACTATATGATAATGCAATTTCAAAGGTCATAGATGTTCTTCCTTCTAGTAGGGATTTACATAGCAGATTCCAAAGTTTGAGATATGCTATCAATATACCAATTGGGGGGGACTTTGCAATGTATGTGAATGGGTCTATAGCATGCTCTTCTAGCAGCTCTCCTCTATGCCCTACTTGATCCCTCTCCTGTTGTAAACAACCACCCCCTCTTCCCATGCAAGCACCTGCCCTTGCAGGTGCTTCCACCATACCTATCTTGCAGGCAGCACACTACGTGGCCATTACAGGATTTCATGGTCCTTAGGTCTTGGAACATGGATGGTCCTATTTAAAAAACTATACCCCACCCACTTATTCTCTGCAGCAGTGCTGCCACGACAACTCCATGTAGAGCCATTTCCGGAAACAACTGCAATTCGCTTCCACATGTAATCTTAACTATTCTTCATGCTCCCCCTTGCACTAATGGCTTATTTTTTATTTACTTTTAGTTGGTACCCCCTATTAGAAGGATATAAACACCTTTGTGGATGCTTATACTACGCCAAAACCTGCAAAGTTTTTTTGAGTAGAGAGGGCTTGCATCTGGTGCTGCATGTACTGCAACACCAAAAGAATCCCTCTCCGCTCAAAGGAGAGAGTGCAAAAGCAACCGCACTCCACCTTTGTTTTGTCTGAAAAGTCTACAGATGTGTGAGTACATATTGTTAGGAAATAAGATGTAGCTAAATAGATAATTGAGTAGATTACTTAATGGAGAGAGACAGATTTACATACACGAGATTATAGAGTAGAGAGAGAGAGAGAGAGAGTACACACGATATACATGGTTCACCCAATGTGGGCTACGTCCACGGGAAAGCAACCACTCAATGGCCTTAGTACTTCAAAACAAGAAGTAGTTTACAAAGGGATTATACCCTTAATGGAGCTCCCGCCTTGCTTCACTCTCACCACCTCACACTCACCTTGTTGCATCAACTTCACACTATGAAATGTGTGTAGAAATGGACTCCTTTTATAGGCCAAAAGGGCTGCCCTCTCTTATGAGAGACAGCCATGTGTAGCCGCCCTAGTGCGAATAAGTCCAAATCGGACCCTCCAATCCGCCCATGTGTGGCCGCCCTTGAGAAGACAAGTCCGCTTTTGAATTCGGCCACCGGCCACCGGCCATTGACTTCCGACCACCGGCCATTGGCCATTGACTACTGGCCACCAGCCAACCGACCGGTTGTTTTCCGACCACTTTCCGACCGCCGTCCGGCCATAATATTCCGGCGAAAAAAAAAGTCTCGGGGGTCTCCGCCCCCGAGGCCTCTAAAGTTGTCCCTGATTCTTGTCCGTGAAAATTTTGGTTTCCGGTGAGTGATTTTCCTTCACGCACGATGGCTTCTCCTCATAATGGGGGCCTTACAAATGTGCGCTTTTACCACAGAAAATTACAAGGGTAAATCAGGCTCCATACTTAACAATCTCCCACTTGGAGACTGATCTCTAAACCAAACCTGTGACTGCTTTCCATTTTGGCTTCTTATCCTTGAATGTCGATAGAAGATGAGCAAAAGCTCAACTTCTCCTTATTGACCACCTTTGTAAACATGTCTGCAGGATTTTCACTTGTGTGCACCTTTCCTAACTTTAGCTGTCCCTCTTCCAAAAGAGTGCGCATGAAGTGATATCTCACCTCAATGTGCTTTGTCCTTGAATGAAAGGCTGAGTTCTTCGCAAGATGGATAGCGCTTTGGCTATCACTGTAAGACACAATTGTCTTGTTTGAATCCAAGCTCTTCTAAGAATCTGTGAAGCCACAGAATTTCTTTGCTTGCCTCCGTCATTGCTACATACTCTGCTTCCGTGGTAGAAAGTGAAACCACTTTCTGCAGCTTTGAAGCCCAGCTTACTGCTGTGCCTCCAACCGTGAACACATAGCCAGTAGTTCTCCTTTGAGTATCTTTGTCACCTGCCATATCTGCATCAGCATACCCTTCTAGAAAAATATCAGTTCCTCCAAAATAAAAAGCATTTGTTGTTGTCCCTTTTAGATACCTAAGTATCCACTTCACAGCTTGCCAATGCTCTTTACCTGGGTTGTCCATGAACCTACTCACAACTCCCACTGCATGTGCAATGTCTGGCCTTGTCCAGACCATAGCATACATTAGAGAACCTACCGCTGCAGCATATGGAACTTTAGACATATAGGCTATCTCCTCTTGTGTCTTTGGACACATATCCTTCGTTAGTTTAAAATGACCAGCCAAAGGTGTAGAAACTGGTTTTGCATTTTGCATTGCAAACCTTTCTAGTACCTTCTTGATGTAATCTTCTTGAGATAGCTTTATTGTCTTCTTCGTCCTGTCCCTTGATATTTTCATACCAAGTATTCTCTTTGCAGCACCTAAATCTTTCATTGAAAAAGATTTGGACAGCTCCTCTTTTAGGTCTTTGATGTCCTGCATGTTAGAACTTGCAATCAACATGTCATCAACATACAACATTAGGATGATGAATTTCCCATCTCCCAAATTCTTCGTGTAGACGCAGTGATCCGAGTTGCATCTTGTGAATCCATGATCCAACATCCATCGATCAAACTTCAAGTACCATTGTCTTGATGCTTGCTTTAAACCATACAAGCTCTTCTTTAATATGCAAACCATTTTCTCCTTACCTTTTACTTCATACCCCTTTGGTTGAAGCATGTAGATTTCCTCCTCTAATTCACCGTGAGGGAATGCCGTATTTACATCCATTTGCTCGAGATTTAGATCATGAGCAGCCACAAGGCTTAAGACAAGCCTAATTGAGTTCATTTTTACAACAGGAGAAAATATTTCATTGAAGTCAATACCTTTCTTTTGAGAAAAACCTTTTACCACAAGCCTAGACTTGTACCTTTTCTTCCCACCTTCTTCTTCCTTTAGCTTGTACACCCATTTGTTTTGAAGTGCCCGCTTACCTTTAGGCAACTCAACCAACTCCCATGTTTGGTTGCGATGTAGTGAGTCCATCTCCACTTGCATGCTCTTCGTCCATTCTTCTTTGGATTCATGTTGCATAGCTTCTTCATATGATTCCGGCTCTCCAGAATCTGAGATCAAGAGATGGTTGAAGGAAGGAGCAAAAATTTCTGGAGGTCTACTTGCTCTTGTAGATCTTTGGGGAATAGGTTGAGGCTCCTCATTTGGTTGACGTTGTTGCACATTGTCACCGTTTGCAGTCCTTGAGTCTTCACCGTCCTCAAGCTCCATGTACTCATCACCTGTTTCTTTTGTTTGTTTTCTTTCCAAGTAATCTTTGTACGTATTTTGTTCGTTAAAAATTACATCCCTACTCCTTAAGATTTTACCATCTTCACGATTCCATAGGCGATACCCAAAGTCTCCTTCTCCATAGCCAATGAAGAAACACTTTTTGGACTTTGCATCTAACTTTGATCTTAGGCTTCTATCTATGTGCATGAAAGCCTCACACCCAAACACTTTGAGAAATGCATAATTCACCGGTTTACCTGTCCATGCCCCTTCTGGAACTCCCCCATCCAATGCCGTTGAGGGTGACCGATTGATTAAGTACACAGACGTACTTACAGCTTCCATCCAAAGCTCAAGCAGTAGGCTTGCATGTAGCCGCATGCTTCGTACTCGTTCCATGATTGTCCTGTTCATCCTTTTCGAAATCCCATTTTGTTGAGGTGTCCTTGGGGTTGTCCTTTGCCTCCGAATGCCATTGCTAGCACAAAAGCTTTCAAAAGCTTGGCTGCAATATTCGCCTCCATTGTCGGATCTGAGGCATTTAACCTTGGTACCTGTTTCATTCTCCACAAAGGCTTTCCACCTTTGAAATATGGAAAATACATCGGATTTATTCTTCATGACATAAACCCATGTTTTTCTAGTCGCATCGTCTATGAATGTTACATAGTATAATGAGCCACCAAGTGATGGTGTACTTGTAGGACCCCAAACATCAGAATGAACCAACTCAAGTTTTTTATTTTTTCTTTCATTTCCTGATTTTTGAAATTTTACCCTCTTTTGTTTACCATAAACACAATCTTCACAAAACTCTAAGTCCACTTCTTTCAAACCTGGTAGAAGCTTCTTTGTTTGAAGGATTTGCATTCCTTTGGCACTCATATGCCCAAGTCGGTAGTGCCACACCGCACTGTCAACTTCTGTAGTTGCTGCACAAGCTGAAGGTTGCGTGCTAACAGTACACAAGTAAAGTGTACCGACTTTTTCACCCTTGGCAACCACCAAAGATCCCTTTGAGATCTTCCACCGTTTGTTTCCGAATGCAATGTTGTGACCTTCATCGTCCAATTGTCCTGTAGAGATCAAATTTTTGCGAAGAGAAGGAACATGCCTAACATCTTTAAGCTTCCATTCATTTCCGTTAGCAGTTTTGACAGAAACTGTATCTTTGCCGACAATCTCACAAGCTTCATCATCTCCCAAGTATACATACCCAAAATTACCTTTGGTGTAGTCTTGGAAATGTTGCTTGTGTGGTGTCGCATGGAATGAAGCCCCAGAATCTACTATCGAGGAATTAGACACATTGTCTAATGAGAGAATTAGAGCATCTTGCTCTACTTTACCTGCCACATTGGCCTTCGATGTTGGCTTGTTGTCTTGAGACTCTGTCTCCTTCTTCTTCTTAGACGAGCAATCCTTCTTGACGTGGCCCTTCTTGCCGCAGTTCCAACATTCAAGAACTGACTTTGTGCGTGACTTGCTCCGCCTTGAGCGATCACGATCCTTTTGGTTTTTGAACCTCTCCTTAGGCCTTCCTCTTGTTTCCACTGATAGTGCATCACTTGATGATTCTCCTATGCTTCTCCTTTGCATTTCCTCGCTTAGGAGAACACCCACAACATCATCAAACTTAAGAGTATTTGTGCCAGAGATAGAATTACTTACAGCCATCACAAGGCTGTCCCAACTATCCGGTAGAGATGATAGTATAAGGAGAGCTCGTACTTCGTTATCGAAATTGATTTTCACTGATCGAAGTTGACTTATGTTTGTGTTAAAGTCATTTAGGTGTTCTGCAACTGAACCATTCTCTGCCATCTTTAGATTGAATAAGCGCTTCATAAGAAATACCTTATTGGATGCCGACAGTTTCTCGTAGAAGTCGTCAAGTGACTTCATCAAGTCCTCCGTGGTCTTCATCTCCGAAACATTGAAGGCCACCGTTGACGCCAAGCTTAACCGGATTGTTCCCAGTGCCTTTCGATCAAGGACAATCCATGCTTCATCTGCCATTGTTGCGGGCTTCTTCGCAAGACCGCCTAGTGGCAAATAGAGGTCCTTCTGGTAGAGATAGTCTTCAATCTGCATCTTCCAATGTTGGTAGTTTTTGCCGTTGAACTTCTCAATCTTGAGCTTCCCTTCCTCCGCCATAACTCCCACTCAATTCAAGGAATTCTTTCCTTGAGATAATTTAGCTACGAGCAAACCTTGCTCTGATACCAGTTGTTAGGAAATAAGTCGTAGCTAAATAGATAATTAAGTAGATTACTTAATGGAGAGAGACAGATTTACATACACGAGATTATAGAGTAGAGAGAGAGAGAGAGAGAGAGAGAGAGAGAGAGAGAGAGAGAGAGAGAGAGAGAGAGAGAGAGAGAGTACACACGATATACGTGGTTCACCCAATGTGAGCTACGTCTTATTTCCTAACACATATGACCATGAGGAGATTCACAAAACATAACCATAACAATATTCGCAAACTATGACCATCGTATAAATCGCAAAGCATAACCATAACCATAACCATAACCATAACCAAAATTTGAAACCATACCATAACCTTAACTATAACCTTAAGCATAACCATAACCATAATCTTAAACCATAACCATAACCTTAACTATAATCATAACCAAATTCTCAAACCATAACCATAATCTTAAGAGGATACCAAAAGCATAACCATAACCAAGTTCTCAAAGTATAACCATAACCTTAAGCGGATTCCAAAACCATAACCACAACCAGATTCTCAAACCATAACCATAACCTTTAGCGGATTTCAAAACCATAAACATAACCACATTTTTAAACCATAACTATAAGCGATTTTCAAAACCATAACCATAACCAAATTTTCAAACCATAATCATAATCTTAAACGAATTCCAAAAGCATAACCATAACTATAACCTTAAGCATATTTCAAAACCATTACCATAACCAAATTCTCAAACCATAACCATAACCTTAATCGAATTTCAAAACCATAAATATAACCATATTCTAACCATAACCATAACTATAAGAGGTTTCCAAAATCATAACTTTAACCAAATTCTCAAACCATAACAATATCTCTAAGCAAATTCCAAAACCATAGCCATAACCAAATTCTCAAACCATAACCATAACCTTAAGCACATTACAAAACCATAACCATAACCGTAACCATAACCATAACCATAACCATAACCATAACCATAACCATAACCATAACCATAACCATAACCTTAACCTTAAGCAAACTACAAAACCATAACCATAACCAAATTCTCTAACCATAATCTTAACCATAATCATAATCATAATCTTAAGCAGATTATAAACCATAGTCATAACCAAATTCTCAAACCATAACCAAAACTGAACATACATGAATATATTTAGAACCATGGCTACCATCTAAAAGTATATATGAACCAAAACATAATTAGCTATACATCAATATGTACAAATAAAAATATATACATCGACCATACTGATCAAGGTAAGGCCTCCAAGTCGATGACCTCTTCCTCATCCTGAAGCTCTAGAAGAAGAGCTGATAGTCCATGCTTGAATCCATATTTCTCCTCTCTACTCGTCGGAGGATGCTTCATGGAAAGCTCTTGTAATATAAACACTTAGCCATAAGATAAACATTAAAAATATATATGTACATATGCTATTTAAATAATGTAAGACACTTACAAACTCATGTCGAAGAGTCTTGTACCTCCACTCCCAAGATGAGAAGATCATACAGACTCCAGGTGTGCTCTAGCTACATCTTGCTGCTACTGAGACTTGTCTAAACGCTCATGTGTCTCTCAAGAAATCCCTATCCACTCCTTTGTGTTCAACCATTCTGGCTTTAGCTCATTATTTTTGTATTTGTCTCATGCTTCAAATCGATGATTGGGAAGATAAACTAAAAAAAATTGTGCCAATCATGAGACTTAAGACCACTCAGTTTGTCATCTTTAGTAAAATCTGTTTTCAAGCATCACATGCTCCCAGTAGGATTTTTGAATGTAGATATGAATTTCTTTACTTGTTGCTCCTCTACCTTTCTCAAAACCCATGGATATTTTGGGATAGCGTAATTTCCATTGGGTTTAAGACGAGGTCACATCTATGGCATTCGTCCCATAGCTTGCAGGTCGTCCCTTTGTGCCTTGCTATCCCTTTTTTTAGTAATGGTCTTCCATAGGATTCCCCCCACATTTTTGAAAATATGCATTGGGTCGAGCAAATGATTGATACACAAGTCACTCCATATATGTATGGTAATAAAAAATAGAGAGTCTTTTCATCCCAAGAGGCATAAACCCTCTTGATTCTTGCCACATGTTCTTTCAATCACTCACCTTCAATGGGTGCATGCTGTGTTTGCAAATATTTGGTCCACAGAGCTCGTGACCTTCATGCAAAAATCATTCATGCTACTTGTACATTATCTTGCACAAATATTCAGAGCAATGAACGCCAAGTCAAGGACCACATAGCGGACTTGTATGGTTTCTTGAGTATCTCAAACCTTTAAACAAGAAATAAAGAATGAAAAAAAGTCAAGCATTGAACTAGCACCATCCATAGAATGCAAACATATATATGTTTCAAATTTACTTACTTGAACACTCATCAAAGACTAGCCAATTATGCATGGTCCACATGAGAATGCTTTGCACATGGGCACATCGTCGGCCGACCGGTTGTGAAATGTCGACCACATCAATCTCTGTCCACAAGATTTGAAGCTCTTTTATAAGTGGTGCTAGATAAACATCCATGTTCTTTACCTTGTACTTTCCTGGAACAATCAATGACAATAGCAGGTTGCCCTTCTTGATGGCCAACCATGGTGGAAGATTATAATTCACCAAGTAAATAGTCCATGTGCTTCATGAGGATCTCCAAATTCTAAATAGATTTAATTTTTCCATTGCCAAACCAAAAGAGACACAACGAGGTTCTTCTTTAAATGCAGGTCATTGTTTCTCTATGTGCTTCCATGCAAGAATCAACAGACACACGCATCACATTATCTAAAAATCTATTGTTTTGATGCCATGTCATCAAAGTTGCTATAGACTTGCACCTAGACATACTCTTTACCCTTGGAATAATTGAAAAGTGTTGTAAAACTTTGCAGGGATAAATTTTCCTTGTGTGTCCTCTCTATACCTATTTGATGCACATTTGGGACATTGTTCCAAATACTTGTACTCATTTCAAAAGAGTACACAATCCATCCCCAAGTTTGGCGGAAGGTCGGGTAGGGGGCATGTAATTGCTTTCTGGCAAAATTTGCTCTTTGATCAATTTGTCAAAACCATTAAAAAAATTTAAACAAGAACTTTGGCTTTTTAGGTAAATTAATATGACATATATATATTTACCAAAAAACCTCTGTAACACTCATGTCAGACTATCCATAAATAGATTGTAGGTTAAGCATTGACAAAGCTACACAAAGAACAATTTTTTTGGCACCGTTGTAAATCAGCATGCGTGTAAGCCTTTTCATAATCTGTCCTTCCTCTTTGTCATTCTCATGCGGTCGTTGTGGATGGTATGATTGAGGTTGAGAGGTAGTGTTGCCTTGATTGCTAGCACTTTCTCCACCTTGGCTTTCAACAATGATGGGGTCCATGTCTAAGAATACATCCAACATCTGTTCCATCTCAACTTCTTAAAAAGTAGTATCGATGGTTGATGGGGTAGACTCCATTAGTAGTGTTTCATTTTGATATTTACCTCCTCTATTGAGTCCGTGTTGATATTGGAGCGATATTTGATGTCCAAAATTTTACCTATTTTGTCTTGACCATGAGATTGATAACACAAATCTTGTAGCTTCTCTATGGGAGAAAGGCCGTTGTTGCATATATGCTCATCAGAGATCTTTTGTTTTTGAAAGATTTGAAGCTTACATAGCATACAAGGGTATGCCATATTATCGTCCATAATTAATCTAAAGATTGCAAAACAATTTAACAAGTAATAGTAAGTGCATGCTTGACTGTTATTAGAGCGTATAGCATGAGCAAACAATTAAATTTGAACAAACGACTAGCTAGCCCTAAGCGGATCAATGACCAACCATAAATTTGTTTGCACAACTAACCATGCTACCATATACATGTGGTAGTGATGTGTGTGAACACACTTAGGACCGCCGGGGCATTTTTTCCCTCGCTAGGAGGTTTTTCCCCCCGTGCATTGTATATACGCCCATCACTTTAGGGCTATCTGATCTTTTCATTGCACACTAAGTAATACTCTCTCCGTTGTGTGCCTTGAGCTTCCTTCATCTTCTCCAAGCTGGTTGTATGTTCTTGCAACCCTAATTCCAACAATTGGTATCAGAGAAGGTTGCGTCCTCCTGGGCTTAATCGCCAGCAGCTCCAGCACACGCCTCCTCACTTTCCTCGATTTTAGTGAGCTTTTGCGAGCGTTCATAGATCAAAAAATATTTGCGGAAGGCTCGTGAAGCTTACTCTGCTTAGATTTTTGATTTGGGCTCATTTCGGTCTATGTTTCCACTACAGGCTGTACTTCACAAACTATTTTGTCATTTTGTGCAAAATCTTTTTCAGTGCCGTTTTTTGCATAACAGGTCTCGTATAGTCTTCTACGGTTTGTGCTATATAGCATGTGTTTTTCCCACTTTGTTTCTCATCTTTTCGGGCAGTTTTCACATTAGGTGCAACATTCGCCATGGCTGACAACAACACATATGTGTTCAAGATGTTTGATGCTGAGGATAGGTTGGATGATGGGGACAACTACCCTATGTGGGCTTACATGATGCAACATGTCCTTGTCTCAAAGGGCGTTTGGAACATTGTGCATGGCATTGATGTACGTCTTGGTTATGAGGATGTAAGCAATGTATAGAATGTTGCAGGTTTTGGTGGTAGGGTTGCTGCCAGAGCTGTTTTGCCTACGACTGAGCAAGCTTGTTGGGATGTAAAAGATGCACATGCTCATGCATTGATTGCATTCTCTGTGAAGTGCACTATTACTCCTCACATTCATTCAACAAAATCTACAAAACATGCATGGAATATTCTAGCTGGTCTTTATGCAAGTCGCAATACAAAAATTGCATTGCTGCGTAAAGAGTGAGAATCAAAGATTATGCATGAGGAAGATGACATAGACACTTTCCTTGCTGGTGTGAAGGATATCAATGAGCAACTTATTTTTGCAAATAAAGTCATTTCACACAGTTCCCTTGTGTTGGGGTATAAAGCCCAATGTGGTCGCCCAGGTAAGTGGGCGGGCCGCCAGGTATGTACACATATTCTTTTGTAAAAACCTAATAAGAACTCACTATGCTCTACACATTACAGTAGAGCGAGTTCACCATATCGTCGTGCTCTTCTTCTCGCACTCTCTCTCGCGTCGCACTTCCGCTCGTACTCCTTCAACTGGTATCAGAGCTCAGATCGAGGCTCGGGGCAGCACTGCAGGAGGCTAGAGTCACCAGCTCAGATTGGAGTGAAATTCGACAGGCAAAGACACGGCCCCAAATCTTGTGGGACTATCCGTAGGCCTTGGTGTGCTCAGAATTTCATTCTGAGGTCATCTGGGTCACCGTTCGGCTTCGACAAAGTTCTGCGCAGGCCATTTTCGACTACGTGGTCTCAACGGGTGCAGATCCGACTCTACAAATTTGGGGTTTTCGGCCTACGACTGCAGGTGCTGAGGATATCGACACTCCCAGAGTGTTGATTTGTGGCTGTCTACACATCGAAGGACGGCTCACAGTTCTTGGAGGCGTGTCACATACGACACGGGCGCATCTACACACATGCTGTAGGCGACATCCACTAGTTCATCAGGTAGCTTGTGTTTGCTGCTTGATATTCCAGATTTCATCCTGAAATTGCAGGTACTTCCACATGGGATGTATTGTCAGAGATGATGTATGTTTGTTGAGGGTTTGCTGGCTGTGAGTCACGCAGCAAACCACCGCCGCAACGGTTATAACATACAGTGGGAAATTTGTGGATGTATGACTTTGTGGGAAGTCTATGTACTGTCAGATTTACTGCAGCCTTTGTTGAAGGTCGAGTGAGGTTTTATTGAGCTGGGGTATTCTCGAATGTTGAGATCCTTTCGGTGATACAGGTCTTGGAGCGATCCCTCAAGCACCCTTAGATAGGTAGCTAGGATGTATTGACTGTGAGTTAGACAGTTGGGATTGCATCTTTGCTTTATTGCCGTTGAGGCATTGTCGCAGTCTATGCTTCCAGGACAGTGACAGGACAGTCAGAGATAGTACAGGTGCAGGACAGGTTTACCCACAGCTTACAGTGTTAGAGAGACAATGGTTTTTTTTTGAGCTGTTTTTTGGTCTGTTTTTAGTACACTAGAGCCATTTTACAAAGGAGACTCTGCCAAAATTTCTGCAGAATTTGAAGCTTTCTTGGTTCATTTGACAGGTTGATATTGGTTCAGAGGTCAGTTTACAGGGGAAACTCTGTCGAATTTTTCCCAGGAAAGTAAACTACTGTGAAGCGTAGCTATGGCTGGATCACAGGACACTGCTCTTTATAATATCAAGAAGCTGGATGGAACCAATTTCCCATTGTGGAAGAAGCAGATTTGGCACGTGTTGGTACAAAAGAAGCAGATAAAACCTATAAAGCTCAAAGGGATAAAACGAGAAGATATGGACGAAGATGAATGGAGCGAAATGGATGAATTGGCACTTTCTACCATTATGCTGACTTTGGCAGAAAGCGTTTACTTCAATGTAGCAGACAAGATGTCGGCTTATCAAGCATGGTTAAAGCTGAGTGATCTTTATGAGAAGCAGAGTGCAGCTTCACAGGTATACTGGCTTAAGAAGCTTGTTGACTTGAAGATGAAAGAAGGGACACCTATGTCCAATCATCTGAATGAATTCAACACAATCTATAGTCAGTTGTCAGCTCAAGGTGTCAAGTTTGATGAACCTGTTAGAGCTATGTTCCTGTTGATCACATTGCCGGAAAGTTGGGACACTTTTCGCACAACTTTGAGTAAATCTGCACCTCCAGATGGTTTGAACATAGCAGGTGTAGAAGGAAGTCTGCTTACTGAAGAAACCAATAGAAAGACAATGGACAAAGGCAAAGGAACAACCTTAGTTGTCAGGGGAAGGACCAAAGAAAAGTACAAAGGTGGAAAGAGGAATCAGTCTAGTAGCAAGTCCCGCAGTGCTAAAGGCAAGAGTGACATAGAATGCTACCATTGTGGCAAGAAGGGTCACATAAAAAGAGACTGCAGAGAATGGAAAGCAGAAAAAGGCAAAGAGAAAGATGAAGACCATGGTGAGAAGAACAAGTCCTCAGCAAAGATTCAAGAAATAAATGTGACAAACACTGTTGCAGAGGATGACAGTCTAGTACTTCTTGAAGAATACAATGGACTCAGCTCTTCTTACAGCATCTGATGGAAATGCACTGAGTGTCTGGATTATAGACTCAAGGGCATCACTTCATGTGTCTCCAAACAAGGAGCAGTTTACCTCTTATGTGACCACTAAAGATCATGTTCGGCTAGGCAATGGGCAGACATGTGAGATCTTAGGTGTTCGAGATGTTCAATTGACGTTCAGAATGGCTCTTCTTTCACGCTGAAGAATGTGAGACATGTTCCCGCAATTACAAAGAGCTTGATCAGCACAGGTTTACTTGATGATGCTGGCTACGTCACCACTTTTGGATAGAACATGTGGAAGATATCCAAGGGTTCTATGACAGTAGCACATGGAGTAAAGTCTGGAGGACTTTACATGATTTATGTATCAAATGTCTCTGAAAATGTAATCAATGTAACCGAGCAGCCAAACGTTTCTTTGTGGCATAGCCAGTTAGGACATATGTCCAAGAAGGGAATGGAAATCTTGTCTCGTTTTCAAGAAGCTTAAATGCTTACGCACTGACAATGGTGGAGAGTATGTTTCAAAGGCCTTTCAGGACTTTTGTGAGTCAAAAGGTATAAAACGTGAACTTACTGCTCCTTACAATCCTCCTCAAAATGGTGTTGCTGAGAGGATGAATAGGACCATACAAGAGAAGGTCAGAAGTATGTTGTCTAATGCACAGCTGCCAAATGGGTTTTGGGCTGAAGCTGTATCAACAGCTGTTCATATTGTAAATAGATCTCCTAGCAAGGTTTTGCAGAAGGATTCAGTGCAAGAGATGGTATGGTCAGGCAAAATGCCCTCATACAAGCATCTCAGAGTCTTTGGCTATGAGGCATATACTCACGTTCCAAAGGAATTTAGGAACAAACTTGAGCCAAAGAGTAGAAAGTGCATCTTTCTAGGCTATGGTAATTCTGGTGAGATGGGGTACAGACTTTGGGATCCCGAATCCAGAAAGGTTGTCCATAGCAATGATGTTCACTTTAATGAATCCAAATATCATTCTAAACCAGAGAGGGTTGAGGAGATTAGAAGAGTTGTCTTCCAAGAAGATGGACCTGCACGTGCAAGACAAAATGTCAGGGCTCAAGAGGAGCAAGGACAGGATAGAGTGGAACCACAGGTTGTGGCTGAGCCTGAGCCACCTATTGTGCGTAGATCTGGACGTGTCATGCGACCTCCTGATAGGTTTGTTCCATCTATGAACTATGTCATGTTGACTGATTGCAATGAGCCTTCATGTTACAAGGAAGTAGTGCAAATGAAGGACTCCGGGAGTTGGCAATTGGCCATGCAGTCAGAGATGACAGCTCTGCATAAAAACAAGACATGGAAGCTAGTTAAATTACCACAGGGCAAAAAGGCTCTACCTTGTAAATGGGTTTACAGGTATAAGATCACCGCTCATGATAGTCAGCCAAAGTACAAAGCAAGGCTTGTTGCCAAGGGCTTTAAGCAAGAACAAGGCATTGACTTTGATGAAGTCTTCTCTCCGGTGGTCAAGATGACTACATTGAGATGCTTTCTTGCATTGGTTGCCATATTAGATTTGGTGTTGCACCAAATGGATGTCAAGACAGCGTTCTTGCATGGTGATTTAGATGTGGAAATTAACATGCAGCAGCCATAAGGGTTTGTTGAGAAAGGCAAGGAAGATTGGGTATGCTAGTTGTTAAAGAGTCTTTATGGCTTAAAACAATCACCGAGGGCATGGCACCATAAATTCCACAAGTTTATGCTTTCTCAAGGCTACAAACATAGTGAGTTCGATCACTGTCTATATACAAAGAAGGCTAAGGATGGTAGTTGCCTGATCCTTATTTTGTATGTGGATGACAGGTTGATTGCTGGCAAGCACTTGGAAGAAATTTCAGCTTTGAAGTCAAAGATGGCAAAATCGTTTGTTATGAAAGACATGGGTGAGGCAAGTCATATACTTGGTATGCGCATTGAGAGAGACAGATCAAAGAAGTTGATTTGGTTATCTCAAACAGAGTATATTGACAAGGTTTTGCAACGTTTCAATATGGAGAAGGGAAAGGCACTGAGTGTTCCATTTCCACCATATGTGAAACTTAGCAAACAAGATTGTCCTATGTCTGAGGAAGAACAGGCTGAAATGGATAAGATTCCATATGCGTCTGCAGTGGGTAGTTTGATGTATGCAATGATTGCTACTCGCCCAGACATTGCATTTGCAGTGGGAGTAGTAAGTCGATACATGTCAAACCCAGGCAAGAAACTTTGGGAGGCAGTGAAAGGAATATTGAGATACCTGAAAGCTACAAAGAGTATGTGTATATGCTATGGGAGTCAGGAGCTCAGTGTAAAGGGTTTTACAGACTCAGATTATGCAGGTGACTTAGACAACCGAAGGTCTACGTCAGGGTATGTCTTTACATTGACTGGTGGAGCAGTATCATGGCGTTCTAGATTACAAGATTGCGTTACTCAGTCTACTACAGAGGCTGAATATGTTGCAGCATCAGAGGCATGCAGAGAATCAATTTGGCTTAATCGACTAGTAACAGATTTGGGAATAAAAGAAGAGATGCCTGTGTTATATTGTGATAGTCAAAGTGCTATACAATTGGCTCGCAATCCAGTTTATCACTCAAAGACAAAGCATGTGGATGTGAAGTATCATTTCATCAGGGAAATGCTCGAGGATAAGCAACTTCAGCTTGTCAAAGTTCACACCACAGAAAATCCTGCTGATCTACTTACAAAGGACTTCCCTCAGAGAGCTTTGCGCATTTTCGCAAGCAGATAGGTGTAGGGTAGTACATCACTTCTCTACATCTCTTGTATATTAGCTTGTATAGTAGCTTCTCTCACACTTAAAGTACCACATTGGACTTAAGTGGGAGGTTGTTGGGGTATAAAGCCCAATGTGGTCGCCCAGGTAAGTGGGCGGGCCGCTAGGTATGTACACATATTCTTTTGTAAAAACCTAATAAGAACTCACTATGCTCTACACATTACAGTAGAGCGAGTTCACCATATCGTCGTGCTCTTCTTCTCGCACTCTCTCTCACGTCGCACTTCCGCTCGTACTCCTTCACCTTGTGCATACTGTTCTTGATGCCTTGCAAGATTCTTACCAGACTTTTGCTAGTACTTGGAGACTTATGCCCCAAGGAGATCCTGAAGTTGTCAAGTTTGATGCATTATGCACATTGCTATTACAAGAGTCACTTTATAGAAAAAACAAGACTAGACAATGTTGGAGAGGGGGAATGGGGAACACACCTGACACACCCGTAATGGTCCCTATGTAGCTCAAGGTATTCACAACACCCCTGTCCTCTCAAAAACACTTTCAAAAAAGGCGATTCACGCTAGTAGAGCCTTGCTTGCACTTCACCCAATGAACAAATGCTGTGCACAATCCTCAGACAGCGATCACATGGATCTTGTCCGCTTCTAGCTCTTCCACAACCCAACACCTCTCTCTCTTTCTCTCTCACACGCACAAGGAGCCCAAGAGGATGCACACGCTCACACACACCGGCACCACACACCCTGGACACGAGCAAAGAAGAAAGGGGGGAAGGGGACAAAGATGACACCAAAAACCGGCAATGACAGCTTCACATTCAAAGAAAAAACACCATGTATAAGATCCATTTGTCCTGCTCTAGGCCGCACCATAGTTATCACCAATTTGTACTGAGGGACACACACCTCCTTCGCCACTCGAATCCGTCGGCACACACCTCGACAAAAAATCCACCATTGTTTGCACTCACATAGTAGCTCCTCCGCATGGTAGCCCTCACTGGTTGCCTCTTTTGCAAGGCGCTCACCCTTTCGACCCGTTTCACGGACGACGCTTCACCATGGCCTGTCGACTTCGACCACCGAGCGCGCAAAACTTCTCCCTTTCCTTTTTCTTAATTCCCCTTCTTCTCCCAAAGAAAAAAACTCCCCTTTTCGAAGATGCTGCCTCTCCCCTTTTCTTCCTTTTCCCCAACTTCTAAAAATACCCCTTTTACAATAGCGCCTATGCTAAAGTTGTGCTAAAGTTAAGCCGACCTTTGGGCCTTTTGAATTTACAACCAAAGAGGTTTTTTAGTCCTCATTTCCAATGCAATCGGTTCTCCATGTGTTCGAGTTCGTCGAACCCCCTTCTCGCCAAGCCACACCCCGACCAACCCCAAACCTTGAAGAGTTTTTCGCATTTCAATCACTTCACACCCTCGAACATCAAGTCACAAAAGTAGACAAAAAACCCAATTCACGTCCGTTGCGATTGTCTTACCACTTGAATTAGGCATACCTCCATGCCCCTGACTCGGATCCACGATTCACAAGTTTTCGCCGACTCACCATGTTGCGTGCAACTTTCCTGAACCTTGGTGAGCTTAAAAAAATCCCTGTCAGCGCACCTACCACGTGGCCCAATGAGCACATACCCGACCCCCGATAAATATTCACAGGCCATAACTTACTCGTTCGAGGCTTGATTGACAATCCGGAAAGATCGGCATGCATCACAACTTAAGCTCTTCATGTCTACCCATCCAGATAAGCTCTAACCACTTGTCCGTACTTGCCCTGTCTATCAAGGATCTGCAAGACCTTCTAACTTTAAACTGAAATAACTTTCACACTATGGCTCTGTTTAGGGATTTCATTGACGTAATCACGATCGTTTGATTACGTTAATAACTTTAGTATTTACAAAAGAAAATCTCGTGATCATGTTAATTGTTAATATGACTTTGGTTATGACCTACAAAAACCCATAGAACCGGTTAGCTCTCCGGGATTTTTCATTTTCCTTGCGGGTCCCGTCGAGGAAATAAAAATACCCGACGGGCCCGTCAAGAAAAAGAAAAAGCCCGGCGGGAGTAATTATATATAGTAAACAGTGTGCTAACCGTAGTCCTTTAGCTAGGCAAATCCTTGGGGAGTGTATCCAAGTGTTGGGTATTGTCATCTCCTTGTGAATTGACCTAAGGTTACAGAGTCACAGGTCCTTTTTTTGGGCCGAACGTGATTCTTAATTCGGTAACCACTTCTAAAATCTTTTAATTCCTTTACTAACATTTGATAGTGCTTGGTTAGCAATAATGGAGCTCGGCACTACTCTGCTCAACATTTATGGATGCTTGGTAATGTTTTGGCCGATGCGTATACCAAATGTGGTGCGGTTATGAAAGCACATAAAGTTCTTGATGAGATTTTGGTTCAAAATGTTGTTAGATATGCCCAAAAAGGGGCTGTTGCAAATGAATGCAGAGTGAGGCAATGCCTTATTTGATATGTATGCCGAACGTGATGCACTTTAGAGCACAATAAGTGCTTCAATGGATTTTTTTAATGTCGTCTCTTGCGGTACATTTAACATAGCTACGGCGAGGAACTTTTGAGCCGATTTCACAGAATGCGAAGGGAAGGCCTTTCTCCAAATGCATTCACCTATACTTGCATCTTGAGGGCAAGTGGCACTACCTTGGTGGACATGTAAACTAAATGTGGTGCACTACAAAGGCCGCCCACTCACCATGTCACTGGCCGCCCGTTTGAAAAGCAAGGCACACCATGTGTGTGGAAGGGGGAAAAATAATGGAGAAGGGAAGCCGACAGGACAACGGGCAGCGAGGGAGGAGGGAGGAAACTTGCACTATGCCGTACAGGGCTTGGATGCCATCAAATATGAAGTGAAAGTTGACAAGCAAACCTTGGTGCCCATGTTTGGCACTGTTCTCGCCAGATTTGGAGTTTCTTCCAACTCACCATGCCACATCATCAAGTTGCTTCCCACCTAGCAACGATGGTGCCATCGTTGCTTAGGGGGAAGGGTTTTTTTATTAAAAAAGGAGATAAGGCAAGGAAGATAAAGGTTTAGCAAAGGGGGAATTTTGAGGGTAAGCACGAGAAGTGGAGAAAAAGGAGCTCGGCAAGGAAGGGAAGGGAATGGCAAGGGATAACGGGAGGGGAGTTGGAGCTTGGAGGAGGAAGAATAAGGAAGCAGCTCTCTTAGCTTAGGAGGCTCTGCAAAGAAGCAAGAAAGCAAAGGAGCTCAAGGAAGAGGAAATCCATGCTCTCTCTCTCTCTCTCTCTCTCTCTCTCTCCTCTCTCTCTCTCTCTCTCCGGAGTTATCATGAATGGCATGAATCAAGATAATGAGGCTTGTCCTATTAAGTAAAGCACGACTAAATCTATCTCCCTTGGATTCCGCTTCAGCAAAGGAGGAGATTAAAGCGAAAGAATAAGTTTGGCAAGGGAAGGAGATTAGGAGAGGCGAGGGCAACAAGCAGAGAATTTTGAGCCTCATATCTCTTATAGCCAATTAGAAGCTATGATTGCAGGCATAAGCAGGAGATTATCACTTGGATAAATTTGTGAGGATTAAGCTCCATAAACTCAAAATTTTCTCTGGTAGTGCTGTTAACGATAGGAATCGTAATTTAGAAGCAAGCAAGGGAGCAAGAAGCAGATAAAGAACAGGAAAGGGAAGAAGGAAATTGGTAGATTGCTCTGACTCTACTTTGGGCAATGGAAGTCTCGGCTTCTTCGCACTTGACCTAAGCAGAGGAGCGCCAATTTCTAAGTGCTAATAATAGCCTTTTTAAGTAGATAATCTTCAAGGTGTAATTAGGGATGAATTTTTATCCTCTTGAGTGGATTTGGGGAGTATTAAGCTGTCACCAACTCGGGAATTGTCAAGTAGTGCCGTTAACGGAAACTTTTGTAATCAAATTCCACTTTGGGTTAACCGTTACCAGCTTGAGGCTTTCAGTGTGCCAATTTTAAGTTATTTAAGTGTTATTCGATTTATTTGCTTGGTATAGTGTATCTGGTCTAATTTTTTCCCACAGCGAGTACCTCTGTGCTGACTCGGCTCACCTCGCAAACCCATTATTCATCGACATCTTTGGTGAACCCAATGTGAAAGTGAGCCGAGGTGGGAATATTTTGCAAAGAAGGTTGATTAAACCGCAAAAGAGACATCGATGCAACTGATGATGTAGCAATTAGTTGCCTACATGCAGCAACAATAGATTGCACAACAACAATTTAATTTGCATGAGCGGACATGAAAAGCTCGACAAGCAGTATCAGGAAAATTGCAGCGGTTTGAAGGCCGAGATGTTTCAAAATTTTTCCAAGTTTATGAAGAATCCATGGAGGATAATGAAATTGATGATCATGAAGCACTTGAAGGTTTCCACTTGATTGTCATGCCAGAGCTTAGGGCTTGAATTGGGGAGATACAGGCTACACAAGGACCAAGTGGCAAAATTTTTATTAGACATTACAAGAGGAGTATTTCCTTAAAGATTCTCAAAGGGTAACTAAGGAGAGTTTTATGAAGTGGGTCCACCAGCAAAACAAGGACTTATCTACACAAGAACTGCTACATGAATTTGAAAAGATTTGAGCAACTATCTATAGGAGAGCAGCAATCATTGAAACCAGAATGGGTAGAGTTATTTGTCCAAGCTGCTGACCCACGGATTAAAAAGAGCTTGGTGCAACTACTTGAGGATTCAACAGGTGAGTTGGGCTTAACATCTAATTGGAAGCTGGTTTTTGAAGCATTCAACATGATTGTAAAGCGGCTGATGAGGGTGGATAAGCTGATTGTGGTTGATCCCATGGAGAGCACGGATAAAGAATTCACACAAACACACACACACACACACACACACACACACATTCAACCACTAGTTGGTAGACTTTTTAAGCATCAGATTAAGTTGTATTCTGCTTGTCGATACTCTAAGTTCTATTTAAGGGGACCTACTACTCTTGAAACATGGGATATGATCCTTAGAAGGATATGATGGTTACAATGCATGAATAAATTACTTATTACAATCATTTACTATGCCGTGAGGCACTTGGGTTTAACCTACCATGCCAAATGACATCGCGGGCGGCTACTCTTCCACATTTCCCCAGGGGAAGCTCGATCTACTTAGTATACGCTCTAGACAATTATCCATGAGTGAGGGTGGCCGTCCTTCTTCTATTTAAAGTGGTGAGGGCGCATTCTGCTCCTCACTTAGCTTTGCGTGTGTTTTACTTGCATCAAGAGTGAGGACTGTGTTTTTTTGCATCTTTGTTGCACCAAGCATCGAGCTTACAACCCAGGTTGGTCACTAAGTTTAACATCAATAATCTCGTTGCTGTCATTTTTTCGATTAAATGGTAAAGCGTTGTTTCATAAAAATACGTGTACTTAGCAAATGGTGTACTTAAATAGTCAGATGACTATACTTAGCATGGCATGATATAAGTGATTGGACCTCTATTATGTGGTCTCTATTCCTCGTTCTTCAGCCTGGTAAGGCCCACTACAGTGGTCAGCTTTGATTGGCATTACATAGCAAAGGTGGTTTCTTTTGGGACCATTACTATGGTACTGTTACAGGTTTTTTTCAAAGCTGGTCATTATTTAATTGCAGGTACATAGTTTTTTTTTTTGGAAAAAAGGGGTTTTCCATACCCGATATTCACTGGTTTTTACTGTTCATAATGGCACTTAAGTGAAAATCTGAATTTTTCTTTGGGGGGCATAATCAGCCAAGAGCCTAATGAAATCAAAACCATCATGTGGTGGGCCTTAGCAAAATATGGCAGTTCTGAGGAGTAATGTTCCTTTCTTTTTAGAACAGCTATAATCCATCATATGGGTTGGCGAAGTCTTTATAGTAAGGGTTGGATGACCGTTACTGCTTACTGTGGTGCAACATTGTACATGGATTGGGAGTTAGCCGATTGGCTTGTGGCATACTAACTATACCATTATTGTTTACTGGTCTTTTTTGGACTTGGAAAAAATACCAATTGCTCTCTTAGCGCATGAATTACTATGGAAAAGCGGGGGTGTTTCCCATTTATGTAACTAAGTTTCTGATGAAAGTTCAATTCGGGGAGTGTTTTGGATTAAATCCTCACCGGATACGTTCTACCGCTAGACTTGGTCGTTTTTTTGATGCTATATTTTTTCAGCAGTCCTATAAACAAAGAAATATTTTCTTTAAGAAAAGCACATAGAAATTACACACTTAATTTTTTACACTTAGTCTAGCTAGACATCGTGTTTATATCTACAGATCTCTGCTAATTGGCTTACTCATCGGAGAATGAAGGTAAGTAACATTTGAGGAAGGAAAAGGACATAGAACCCTAATTAGGGTTAAACTTTATCTGTAAATAAAAAACTTGTTGATTATTCTTAAAAGAAATATCATTTATATTGATTTTGCTTTATAGCAAAGTGAATATGAAGCTTTAATCAATGGAGCTAGTTCTAAAGGTAGTATGACCTTCTAAAAAACCTTACACTTTGGGTGATAAAATAAATACTTTGGACTAAGGCTTGAAGGTTTTTAAAATAACTTGTTAAAGATGGACATGGATAACAACTGGTATAGTCCACTTAATACCTATAAAACACATTCAAGGCTAACAAATCTGCTCTCTAGTTTGGATGGATGTATGTAAGGACTCTATCTTATCTTTGGAATTTTTTGGCTTTAAGCAGTTGTCCTTACATGATTACATAGACACTTTTGACAAGGGAAGTACTTTTGATATTGGTATACTGGAATGAAACTTCATTCATATAAACATTGTACAAAGATGATTTAGAGACTGAGTTATTTTTGTACTTATCATTCCTTCTCTCTCAAGCCAGCTATCTTTTGAATGTAAAAACTTCAATTATGTCTTATTAATTATAGTAAAACACCTACACACACATCCTAAACATAAGGTTTTCCCATTTTATGGGAAAACCGGGATGTTGGCTTTAGAGAATAGTTTTGAAGCATAGTTCTAAGTAGGACCCACAGTCTATAAACCCTTAACCAGTTGACTGGTGTTAGGTGGCCCCTCATAGACTATGTTTCTAGTCTCCTACTCACGGCTATCATAGTCTCTGACTTTGCCGGTTTAAGGATTGCAGGCCTAATCCACAAGACTAATTCTATGTTTATATATTTCCTTTCAGGATCACAAACACTTTAGAATGATAGCCCACATGAAAGTAAAACACAACCCGAAGAATCATATGAGGATTCTAGAGCAGATTAAGTTTTACCTAAAAGATCATACTCCTAAAAAAGCCTTAGCAGCTAGAACACACCCTTTTTTACCAAGAAAGGCCAAATATTGTATTACTTACTACACTAAGTAGTCATATCCTCATTAAATTTTTTGTATATTGCAGACCCTTGCTCTCTCGCAAGGTTTGGAATTATCCTTTGAACCCCTCTCTGTGGCTACATCTCTTGTCCTTAGATGTATTAGCAGCCTGGATGCTTCTCAACTAATTTATGACTCGGCTCTTACCTCGGAGAAAAAGCTGTCTATCTTACACATGTTATCCTTTAATGACTGGGTTAAAATTTTGGCTACCTTGGATAAGGATTCAAAAGAAGGTGTTAATTTGATTTCCCGATACACATCACAGCTTCCTATACTCTCTTTACAATATCAGCAAGAGCTTGCCTTGTTCTCGTCATCTGAGGCTGATCTGTCCAACTTTTTGAAGAAACTATGCGCCTCAATCCTACCTTTATAAGTATCCCAGCTACCCCGACTATCCCGCAAACAGGTGGCATCTTTTGTAGGGATAATGCTACTCTGGAAGCTATTAAATAATTTTAGAGCAATCTTTGCTCCCTTAATGACTCTAACCTCTTAGAAATGGTACCAAAAATCTCTAGAGTCTTTCCTTTCCTACCTATTAGGCAGATCGAAATTGAATTCTTTGGGGTAGACCTTTAGTTCTGGGTCTTACTGAACAAAACTTTTTTAGCACCTATTCTAAGTGAACCTGGGTTTACCTTGCTAACCTCTCTGCCTCTACAATTGAAGACTGCAGACTCAAAATTTTGAAGGGTGGACAGTTCCTTGATAAAGGGGAACTCATAAAAGCCCCCTTCAACCTCAACCTCATCGATCATTCCAAATGCCCTTCCAATACAAGCCTCTACATCCAAACAAAGGGAAACATGGAGTTTGCCAAAAGCAACCCTGACTTCTACACAAAATCCATTTGGAATGTTTTGGCCCTATGTTAAATGTGCCTACAAGTTTCTTGACCCCAAAGCTTCATGCGAAACTAGCATCATGTGGTTTGATCATGCATTATGGTTTATTCTCAACCATCTAGACCTATTCTTCCCGGAGAAACCAGTGGACTTTCATCTCTCCCTTATTTTCTCTTGGTTAGGTGGCCAAGAAAAACAGACAGTAATCACTCATTTTGCTTTTAACATCTTTCGTGGACTAATGCTAGATATTCTGAAGGAACTAAAATCTCATGAACCTAGGATCTATCTGACCACTTATGACAATTACAAAGGTGTAAATATTATCACTTGCTTACTCAAACCATGTATTGATGAAGATGATTCCTCTTCTTTAAAAAGACCCAATTCTCTTGCTATCCCCAACTTTTTTACTTCTTTTCTTACACCTAGCTTGTCTTCTAATCGAGAGAAATCTTGTAGCTACACTAGAGGTAGAGGTAGAAACACACCAATTAGGAACCTTCTTGAAATGTAATTATTGATATAATTGCAGGTTGCTGTAAGCCCATGTGGAAGGAAGTTTCTCAACAAAAAAGTTCTAAGCCAGGACTTTATTTACGTACACTATCTCTTTCAGAATGAGCTTCTCAATTGGGTACATCCTTAAACACTATTTTGTGAGTGCTTTGACCTACTTTTTAGTAATCACAAACTGCTAGACAATGTACTTATCGGATGGAAATATCAAAAACCCGTTAAATTTGGTCTACAATAATGATTTTCTTTGACATAACTCAGTCCTTGAATGCATTTGCAATCGGTTTATCACATTTTGTAAAGACTTTGATACATATTGTTGCATGTCTATACTTGTGATCTTACCATCATTGGAAATAACAAAGTCCAAAAAATCTTGGCTAAAGGGTTTAACCACATACTTAACTTTCCAAAAAACCCTCATCTTGCTCTATCAGCTTTACTTAGTTGCTTAACTGACCTTGTCAATTCTCTCCAACTGGAGAAGATAGTCCTACTTGACTTAACCAAAGTAGTGGAAGAATGTTTTTTTTAAAAAAATCTCATAAATACCTAGGAAATGGTTATCTACAGATATCTCTTGGCTAACACCACAACTCGCATATGAGTTTCAAAAAATATCAAAGATATGGTTTATTGTTGGTCTAGACAAAAGCTCTAATTGCCCCATTCTTATTTGTAAAACCTTAGCTTGGAATGTTGCTCATTCTCGAGTATCCGGTAAGGAGTTCACAAGAATCAATACTTCTCTACAAACAGTTACCAATAACATCTCAAAACACTTAGAGAATTTGGGATATTCTCTTCAAGATAATAAACTGCCACTACTTTTTCCTACCTATAAGATTCATAAACATAAATGCACGTGACATCTTCACGGATATCACAAGAGATATCACTCTTTGTCTTGACCTTATATTAGCAGAGTTTGAACTTATCCATGCATCTAAACAAAAAATCTGCCATAACTTTCTACATGTACAATAAAACCCGTTTTGGATAACAAAAAACTCTACTAAGGTTTCTCTTAATCTTGAAACACATCTTTCATCTTTTCTTGGCAGATATTACTCAATGTTATGAGAATATCCCTTTAGAAGGAGATCTTGGGCTTAAAGATGTACTATTACAGGTTATCAAACTAGCTTTTGTTAATGCTGGTAAAAGAGGTTGTTTCTACATATCTCTTTCAAAAAAACCTAGATGGATTAAAAAGGCAAACTCTTCCCATCCCTTACACTTCAATGAAGAGAAGCTATGTCTCTATATATCTTGGTTACTTGAAAACTATACCATTATCTCTGGAGGACATTGTTTTAACCAAAGCCGTGGCATCCCCATGGGATTTTCTTGCTCCGCGCTTATGTGTAATATATTCCTTGCTTTCTTCAAGTACAAGTGGTTTCTCAAGACTATGGGAGATAATAATAATAAGCTTTTACTATTCAGACACACTTACCGTTATATGGATGACTTACTGAGCATCAACAACAGAATCTTTAATGAGGAAATCCGTCATATATATCCTAACTGCTTGAAAGTAGAACCAACCTCTATACATGGGTTCATAACACCCAATATATTTTTTTGCACTTCAGTACAATTCCTTAACTTCTCTATTTTGCTTCATAAACCCTGTGTTGGATGATATGACCAAAAATTTATATGGAAGAGAGATCTTCTGGAACTTCCTCCTTTTGAGTTCATTAAAAGGAATAGTAATAGGCCCCACAAAGCAACTCTTAGCACTTGTATCAGCCTAATGTATCTAATTGTCTACTCCTCTTCTAACTACCTCCTTGCTTGGGAAGATACTAAGATACTTATAAAAAAGTACTGCCTTAATGGATTCATTAGATATGACATTATTGATAAAATTCTACTATCACTTGCTTGACATGACTGGCCTGAATTACATTTTAACCTTGACAATCTCATCTATTTAATAAGGTAGTAGGACCATTCACAATGGGCATACTATCGACCCATTGTGTATGGTGCCTGGGACACGGCAGGTACACACACACACACACACACACACACACACACACACACACACACACACACACACACACACACACACACACACACACACACACACACACACACACACACACATTTCACCACCTACAGGTAATTGTTTTAGTATCAAATTAAACTTTCCTAGCTTAGTTCACACTTGCTGGTACACACACACACACACACACACACACACACACACACACACACACACACACATTCAACCACTTGCTGTTAGCCTTTTTAAGCATCAGATTAAGGTGTATTTTGCTTGTCGATACTCTAAGTTCTATTTAAGGGGACCTACTACTCTTGAAACATGGGATAGGACCCTTAAAAGGGTATGATGGTGACAAGGCATGAATAAATTACTTATTACAGTCATTTACTATGCTATGAGGCACTTGGGTTTAACCTAATGTGCCAGATGACATCGCGGGTGGCTACTCTTTCACATTTTCCCAGGGGGAGCTCGATCTACTCAGTATATGCTATAGAAAATTAGCCATGAGTGAGGGTGGCTGTCCTTCTTCTATTTAACGAGGTGAGGGTGCATTCTGCCCTTCACTTAGCTTTGCGTGTGTTTTACTTGCATCAAGAGGGAGGACTGTGTGTTTTTTCATCTTTGTTTGCACCAAGCATGGAGCTTACAACTCAGCCAACTCAGGTTGGTCACTAAGCTTAGCATTAATAATCTCGTTAGTGTCATTTTTTTGATTAAATGGTAAAGCGCTGTTTCATAAATATGCCTGTACTTAGCAAATGGTGTACTTAAATATTCTGGATAACTATACTTAGCATGGCATGATATAAGAGTTTGGACCTCTGTTTGGTCGGTTCTGTTCCTCGTTCTTTAGCTTGGTAAGAACCACTATAGTGGTCAGCTTTGACCGGCATTACATAGTAAAGGTGGTTTCTTTTGGGAGCATTACTATGGTACTATTTGATGTGGGTTTCATCATTGCATAGCTCCATTAACCAAAAAAATTATCAATTCGGAGGGATGAGCTACCTGGCTAGGGCATGGAAACACTTACACAATTAGTGAGCTAATCATGGCATCATGAATGGTTGACTTTACGAGGTGAGCTTCTTGGCCTATGGAGGAGCTAAGCCACAATGATGGGCAATCTCCACATCTACTTCCCTTCACCTCCAATCAACCCAATCACACACATTAATGATTGTAAGACGCACACAACACTAATCCTATCAAGAAACACAATAATCACGAGCACACACACATAGATCTATCGAGCACCACACTCCAATCAAACCTACATGCACACACAAGCAAAAGAGGGCAATCACACAAGATTAGAGAGGGATTAATCACTAATTAGTTATGATCTAGCTAATCTAAACATCAATAGCAATCATAAGAAGCATGAGAGAGGCATAAAGAAAGAGAAGTAAGCATTGATTAATGTTAACCAAGTCACATGAGCAAGGAGAAGATCCAGGGTTCCATAGCCACACACCTCAAGAGCTCTCACCAAAGAGTGCTCTCAGCAAATGAGCTTGAGAACCCTAATTTCTTTTACACACTACCTTATATACCTAGGGTAAAAATATGCAATGTCCGGGCGCCCAAGGCCTTTAGGGCTCCACCGCTTATTGAATCTGCTACCTAGGCACACTAATTGACCTGTTCTTTACAGCTTGGAACTCCCATTGAGCCCGTAACACATTAAAATATTACAATGGCTTAAAATAAATTGGGAATTTATAATACGTGACCATTTTGGAAAAACGTGAAAAATGTGTAACTCCAATCTTTACTGCTTCTTTGTATTCATCCTGGATGTGCATCCGTAAGGCTTTGGCCTTTAACAACTTTTGCTAACTGACGTTGACTCAGTTAACATTCCCCCCTTCCAATTTTAGTGCTCGTCCTCGGGCACTGTTGAAAAGTGTTCGTGGAGGTTGTGGAAGGTTTTTGATTGGTTGTTGATGGGCTGATCGTCTTCATTTTTTGTTGAATTTGTTGATGAGGTTCAATTTGTTGCAACATCTTGATTGGTCCGAATATGTCTTATGTGAGAGATGATGTTGCATTTTTTCATTGTAATAGCATAATGATGAGGCTACTGTTTATTTATGAAAAGTATGTACAAGGGAAGTAGAATGATGAGGTTCTAAATTAAGGTCTAATACCTGGATGAACAAAGGAAAAAGAACCAGTGGAAAAAAAGCACCTTTGGGATACGTGCATTATTGGAGTACTTATTAGCATGGAAAATATTAATAAAGTACTCGAGGATTATTTGCTGATAGATATAAAATTAAAAAGGCGGATACTATGAAATGGTAGCATGATGGAACATTGGTTTTGCCTGTTGTAGTCCACCTCAAGGTGCATAGGTGGAAGCAAAAAAGAGTGTCTAATGCATATGTCCAATGATAAGACATCCTATTTTTGCATACACAGAAATGCATGGAAAGAAATATGCTGTGCAAGGAAGATTTTGAGGGGTTCTTCAGAAAGATGGTGTACCTATAAAAGCGTATGACATGGCTTTGCAAGCTGTCACCCCTTTAAGAATGGTTTTTGTTGACAAGGATATGTGCTCTCATCTTACTGTGCACTGTGCGTGAGTGTTGGACTCTACGACACTCCACCATTATAAGTTAATAGAATTCGACTCTTATGCTCATCTCATCCAGCATGAGAGACATGACTTTAGATATGCTCAACTCTTCCAGCTTGAGCGTAAGCCTAATAGCTACAACTCTTAGCACATAGTTTAATATGACTTGAAGATTTGGGACTAATGCTTTGCTTATTTTATGGCTCAGCAGCCCGACTCTGACTATGCCAAAGAGTGTTTTTTGCACCCTGGCGACTTGAATTTTTACATTCTTGTGCTTACTACAAACATTTCTTCAGGTAAAAGTAAGCTTGAATTCTCAAAAAGAGGATTAGTGAAGGAACAAGATTGAAGATTTCTTTTTCCATACTTGTTTTATCATCTTTGAATTTGCATTCGCGTTGGTTGGGTTGTCCTTCTTTGACTGTGAAGAGTCCATTATCTTGATTCTTCAATTGGGCATGTCGGCTGTTGGCATTTGGATTTTGACTAGGAGCATTGAAAGACTTAGCAATCCAAATCTCTTGATGAACTTTGTATCTCCTTTGTTGACTTTGCTTTGCTCTAGGTCTTGTTGAGTTCTTGAGATCTTCATGCAAGTCTAGTGTAGTTGCATTTGGCTTGTGGTTGACTGGTAGCCAAATCTTGGTATAACCTGTGTAGAATCCTTGTCTAAGAGGAAGATCCTTTGAGATCCATCTCTATTCTGTATCCTCTTGAGAGTTTTGGTATACTTTAGTATCTTTCGATGTTGTTTTGTTGTATACCTGCTGCTTAGGTATCCTAGGATATTGTCGAGGTTGATACCTTGTGGGACTTCTTCCTTGGGAGGGACTTGACGTCACTTCATATGTTCTAACCTGCGGTTTTTGTACCCATATATGTTTGTTACCTCTATACTACTCCTGTTCTTTTAAGCTCCATTGTCATGCTATCCATCCCATGTGTTTGTCTTTCTGTGTCGATTTCTTGTCTTCAATCCAAACTGGATCATTGACTTTGACTAAACTGCTCTAAACAAACACTTGATTGACTTTTCTTTGCTTTCTTGAGTACTTTGACTGAAATATCTTTGCTTTTCTGGGTGTCTCCTTAGAGGTTTCAATTGGGTTAGCAATTGACTTGAAATTTTGAAAGCATGACTTGCTTGAAGAATCTGATCCATGAGGGTTCTTTGATGTAGAGTCATATGCTGTCACACCTTCTTTGCTAATCGGTGGAAGTTCCACTTTGGCCTTACGTTTGTTTGCAAGATTTGTCTTTGTTTCTTGTGACTTTTGCAACTCTGAATCTAGCATTAACGGTACCTGTAAATGTTGTTGGCTAGCTCTTGGAGAAGAGAGTATTAGCATTGTATCTTCTTTATAGGCCTTGTGTTGGTCTAACCACTGATGTCCAAGTATGACATCTGCAAGCATTTCCTTTGAAGGATTCACCTGCTCTTCATGATTTTGGATGCTAAGGGTAGCAACCATTTCTTCTTGACTTGTAGCCTTACCCATGATTTCTCTATTATTTGGCTTGCCCTACGTAATCTCTAGAATTCTCTAAATGTTGTCTACAACCATATTGCAATTTTCTTCTTTATCCAGTAGAGCATTGCATCTGACACTTGCTCCTTTTGTACTGCTGAGAACTATAGCTATTCTTGTTGTTGGTTCTATTGAAGATCTTTGTCCTACTTTTGTCATGGTCTCATCTTGATCAGGCCGTGTCTTTATGGAAGGTGGCTTGAGAATTTGTTTTTCAATCTGACTTTCATTAGCTAATTTAGCTAGCTTCCTATTGCTTCCTGGTTGTCTACAACCTCATTCTTCTTAACTTCTAGCTTTGGTGGCATTCTCTGCTCAATAGCTATCATGGTTGCTCTTTGATCTGTTTGATATGCACTTCTTATTGCCTGATTTGCTTCAAGATCTTCTAAAGTTCTGTTTGGTGGAGATGAATCATCTGCAATAAGATCTACTTTGATATAAGGTTCCAATTTAACTGTGCTTGAGGACCTTGTGCTGTCGTCCGAGGGTGACTAGTCTTGGTCTTAATTCTTTGTTGTCTGTGTTGGTTGCATCATGTTTGCATTCTATATTTTTGACATCTTTTGAGCCATTGGCATTACCATTATGATGTCATCTGGCATATCCTTCGCTATGATCACGTGGAATTGAGCTATGATGATCTGTGAACTTACTTCAATGGTGGTGGAGATGATTCCCTAGCATTCTACTTGTTTATTCCCTGATATGCCCACAAACTCAGGAGCATCTTCCAGCTGTGGTTGGTAACATCTTTTCCAAGTGCAAAAGGACATGAGGTTCTTGTTTAACTGAAAATCTAGCTTTACTTCACTTGACAGCTTTTCTTTGTTCTCACTGGTGATGTTGCACTTGATCGTCTTAGGATTTCTTTCTGTAGTGGTTGATTTTGTTGTGGCAGCATCCTTTGGTTGGGCTTTATCTGCATTCTCTTTGCTTTGACTACCTGCTTCAATTGATGTTGACTACATTGACTGTAATATTGCACTTTTTGCTTGCAATTGTTGAGCATTGTCCACCTGCATCTGAGTAACCTTTGACCTTAAAAGATCCATTGTACTTTTAGCAAAATCTGTCTCTTCGGAGGAGATTTTGGTGGTGACCTTTGTGTAGATTTTTGGACTTTAGCTCCCATTGAATTTGAATTTTCCTCACTTATTCTTGCAGCTTGATGCTTTGCATCATCTTCAGATAGTCTTTGACTTTAGTCGGGTCCGTAGGGTTTGTACAAGGTCATGAACTTGATGATATTTGTTACCATGTGCATCTTGATATGCATATGTGAGCTTGGTCACATGTAATTGTTTGAGCACTATTGTACTTGCTGGCTTTTGACTTTGACTTATGGAGATCAGCTGAAACTCTTATCCCTGATGATCTTCATAGAGGCATTTATCTGTAGATTCTGATGGAATATCGGTTGGAAACTTCCAGCAACCATATGATCTTTGAATGGTTTCTACCTCGAAGGGGTCTGTTGACTAGAGGCTCTAGGGCTTCTAACTGACATTGCAATTCTTTGCACAGAAGCTGAGTTTGATGGATTTACAGCTCCCCCCTTCCTAGGGTGATCACTATAGCCTGCTTCATTGTAAGAGTTCAAAATTGTTTGGCTCTTGTTTAGTCTCATCTTTTGAGATTGTGAAGGTACACTTTGGATATCACTGTTGATGTTTGGCATCTATAAACCTTTTGCATAGTTTTCTATATATCTCTATGAAACATGACAATTTATTCCTCAAGTTAAGCTGTAGATAGCATTATTTTTGCCCTAATATTGTCTATCCCATGGGTCTCCTATGATATGAGCTTCTGTGGTTTCAGGACCCAAGGTATCATAGATGCTAGCCTCTCATCTATATCTACAACTGTTTAGGTCAAAGTACATGCTCGTTTGGTTACAACGTTGAAGCTTGATTTCCGATGGAGGAGAGTTTGGCTCTGAAAAGATTTTTGGGTTCACTCGGGTAACATCCTTCATTTCTAGAGAGGATGGTCTATAATAGATTCTTTCCTCTAAAATGAACCATCCTTTTTGATATATCACCACTAGACGCACTTCTATGAACTGGTATGTGGGCCGTTCAAACACTGGTTGATCCTTTTTGTATAGTTTCCATTTTTGGTCTACATAGTGTGCATATGAATTACGTGTACCATACAATGCTAACAACATTCTGTTTGATAAGTCCCTTAGACTGTGAATGATTGCACACTTGTGGCAGTGGATGCAGAATCATTTACAAACCTCACTGTCTTTTCAACCTTCGGTGATATCTCGATATCTTGACCAAATCATGTAGGAATTTGTTGTTCAAAGAATCAATTTTAGCTTTTCAGGTGCCTGTGCATCTTTATGCTCATTTTAAACTTATAGTGCTTTTACTGGTGCTTCTAATGGTAATACAGAATCATCCGATTGCATTAAAAGTGACAAGTTAGATGCACTTACATCGAGATTCGCATTTCCAACTTTCTCTGTACCTTGCTTGGTAGTTGATGTGTCCTTGTTGTCTGGATTTCTTGGACAATCTTCAGAAAAATGTCCACCTTTTCTTCGACAATTTGAGCAATACGCCATGACTGGTGGAATTTTATTTGGTTCTGTTATGTCAAGCTCTTGCTGAGAAATTTCTTCTTCTACGCTTTCCAAATTGTCGGCATCTTCTTTTAAAACACTAAGCATCAAGCTGTAGACTGCTCCATCTTGACCTTTGTAGTGTCTTTGACTTGGTTCCCCAATTAGATTTGCTTCTATTGGTTGATCTGTTGGATCTTGCAATTTTGGTTCTCGATTATAGATCTGACCACTGTCTCCATGTACAATGACCCCGATTGCATATGCACTTAATTGTATGTTTTGCTGGCTTGTGCAGATTTCTAGATAAACACTTGGGTTGACTTTCTGAACTTCTATTTGCACTTCATCTTTGAGCTTGCAATACCTGGCTCCACTGAAGTCCATGAACATCTGGGAGTTCTCTAAATCTGGCTTTACTCCGATCAATAGGATCGTGGTTCCTGTGCTGCTTTTGTTGCTCATTAAGTATCTATGGCCTTCTTAATCTGTGTACAAAAAATTATCCCCATTGTAGCCCTATAGCTGTAAAATCTACCCTCTTGCAATTGTACTGATGTTGTCACTGCTACTGGATTGCTTTGCTGTACTTGAACTCTCCACTCGACTTGAGTCCATGTTGGCTTGTTCTGTAAAAACTGTCTCCTAGCAAATTTTGATATCGAAGATTAACAGAACTTTTCCTACTCAGTTTTGATTAAACTGCTTTAGCGAAAGCACTTTTGCAGTTGACTGCTCTTCAGACTCACAAGAGTTGACTATCTCTAGCTTGAAAGTGTCAGAATTGATTGCAGCCTTTGAAATGATGAAAATCTAGGCTTTAAATAGCCTAATCTGCAATTTAATGTGATTTGTGCCACTGTCTGTCCAATTGCAAGCTCAATTTGCAATGCTCGATTTTGAAATTTTTTTTTAAAAAATTGTCATCTTTTTGCTCGCTTTTTTCGGCTGTTCTTTTGCTATTCCTAACTGTTCTGCTGTTTGCTTGGTTTGCAGTACACTTCTCCGGCCTTACTGTTTTGTTTTTGAATTGCTTGTGTGTGATTTCCTCGACGTGTGGTTTTTTTTTCTTTTCGGTCTCTTTCAACGACTTCCTTTTTATTTTTATTGATTTTTTTGTGAAATTTGATTTTTAATATTTTTTGATATTTTGATGATTTTTCATAATTTTTTGGAAAAGTTTTAAATTTTCAGGATTTTTAAATGTTTTTTTGGGGAATTTTCAGATCAATTTATGATTTTTCAATGAATTTTTTGTGACTTTTTATGAATTTTTTACAATTTTTGTGATTTATTTGTGTTATTTTTGAAATTTTTATGAGTTTTTTTATTTTTTGTGAATTTTTTGAGTTTTTCTATGTTTTTGCAATTTTCTAAACCCTTTTTGATTTTTATTGAATTTTTGAATGGATTTTTGTCCATTTTTTAAATTTTAATTTGTTTTTATACTTTTAAAGACTTTTCGTAACAACTTTTTTTGATTTTTTAAAGAAAAACAAATAATAATAAAAAAATGCTTACCTGCTTACCTGGTTACCTAGCGGCCATCGCCGAACAGCTTGATCGTGGACAGGTTGACTTCCGGCGGGGTTGAAGGCGGTGATGGCGCTGAATGCAGGGTGGTGGGGACGCGGGCAAGAGCAGAGAGACTGAGCATGCAACGCTGAATTGCCAAGGTGTGTGTGTGTGTGTGTGTGTGTGTGTGTGAGAGAGAGAGAGAGAGAGAGAGAGAGAGAGAGAGAGAGAGAGAGAGAGAGAGAGAGAGAGAGAGAGAGAGAGAGAGAGAGAGAGAGAGAGAGAGAGAGAGCGCGTGGATTCGGGGTTAGTTGTTGATAACGCTAATGCGGGGTCGAGCGGCGTTGATTGCGGGGGCCTGCAATGTGTGCAGGTGAGCTGACGGGGGGGTCTACTGTCTGATGTGCTGCTCAAGGCGAACGCAACCCGAGGCGAGCCTTGTGGGCAATATGCGACAGAGGGGAGGGAGGGCGTGTGAGTGTGAGTTGGACAAAGGGAGAGTGTGTGAGTGTGTGTGTGTTGAAAAAGACAAAAAGGGAGATAGAGGGCGTCCACGTAGAAGAGGGAGAGTGAGAGAGAGAGAGCGGGGGAGTTAGAGAGAGAGTGAGGGGAATGAGAGAGAACATTGATTATCGTGATTTGAGAGAGAGAGTGAGGGGAAGAGAGAGAGGGATAATGAGCGCTAGTGGGGTGGGGAGGAGAGAGAGTAAGAGGAGAGAGAGGGAGTGTAGGCGGGAGGGTGTTCACACGCAATGAAGAGTGAGAGAGCGTCGACAACGGAAGAAGGTAAAAGAAGATTATTTTAACATTGTAGGAAACTATCCCAAGAGATCGTAAATATCTATCAGGCAAAGAAAGTTCATGTGCCGAGAGGCACGCTTGGGAATCGGAAAAAACCCGAATGTAGTTTGACAAATAGCCGAAACGCTAAAAATCACCCGAAAATCCAGAAAATTGTCAAAAAATCCAAAAATCCCCAGAAAATTCTAAAAACCTTAAAAAATCATCGAAAATCACAATCGAACACTTTTGACACGCATAAGCATATCAGAAATAGCAATTTTTATCGTGAATGCCAAATTCGACAAAATCATCAACCCGACCTTCGAAAATAGCAAAACGCTCAACATTTGGCAAACGAAAGCCCAAATGCGCTTGAAATCATGCTGTAAGCACACATTCCAAATAGCTCATAAAGATCGTAAGATATCAATTTTTTATGGAATTAAGCAAAAATTAGCAAAAGATTGTCAAAAAATTACAAAAATTATCCGAAAAATACTTTTTTTTGAAAATTCTCCACACATAGGGATTAGTGCAGCCAAATAAAATCACAAAAAGCACATCAATTCAATTACCAAATAATTTGATCAATAGGTAATTAAATCGGCAAAATTAGGTAAAAAATTGGCACATTTGGAGTGTGTAAATCCCTGTTTGGAGCTAAAAAATGCAGAAACTAACCATTACACACATCAAATATGCAATCAAAAATTGAATTAATTGTGCAGATTAAGCACTTTTTAGGCACACACATACTAATAAAATTGGCAATTTTTACCAATCTTTAGGTGCGCACACAAAAGGGTAAATCTTGTCGAAATTGCAATGTGATTTCACAAATCTTTAGTTGGACATGACCACAACACAAATAAATCATCACAATTTAAAAATCTTTAAGTTTTTTAGGTGCACAAAAAAGGGCAAAATGATGTACACACATTTAAAATTAGGCATGCACACACTCAATTAGAATGCACACACACTTGATTTTAATGCCCACACACACACTTGCAATTGACCATTCAAGCATACAATTAGATCAATTAGACACACAATTAGCAACGCACATTCACCAATTAGAAATATGAACTTATCAATTTCATACGCCACCAAATCTGGAAAAATTCCGTATTACGACGGCATGAAAACGAACAATTCAAAAATTTCCATAGTATCATAGCATCAACATTGAATTGCAATTAACATAGCATCAGCATTGCATTGATATTACATTGCATCATTATGGAGTCTCTACACAATTCTACACATGTTTAGATTCTAGGGAGGTTGAGAATACCACCTTGATTACCTTTCCAATGAAGATCGATTGAATGGTTGAAAGCTCCAATCCTTAATAGCAAATTAGTAAGTTAGAAAAATTAGTGAAATTAGCAAAAGGTTAGTGTGAAATTAGAGTGTGTAAACACACAATTGGCAACATACAGTGACAAACTAGTGAAAAATGAACACATTGCTTCACTCACACACATCCAAAATCCGCAAAAACATAAACACACAAGTGAGATTAGTAGTGAAATTAGTGAGGAAACACATCCAATTATGCCACAATTACACTAGCGTAGGTCATCGTCCTTTACAACGGCGCCAAATGTTGGGGGTTCCATCGTTGCATAGCTCCAATGACCAACAAAATTATCAATACAGAGGGATGAGCTACCCGGCTAGGGCATGGAAACACTCACATAATTAGTGAGCTAATCATGGCAACACGAATGGTTGACTCTACGAGGTGAGCTTCTCGGCCTATGGAGGAGCTGAGCCACAATGATGGGCAATCTTCGCATCGACTTCCCTTCACCTCCAATCAAACCAATCACACACATTAATGATTGTAAGACGCACGCAACACTAATCCTATAATGAAACACACTAATCATGAGCACACACACATAGATCTATCAAGCACCACACTCCAATCAAACCTACATGCACACACAAGCAAAAGAGGGCAATCACACAAGATTAGAGAGGGATTAACCACTAATTAGTTACGATCTAGCTAATCTAAGCATCAATAGCAATCATAAGAAGCACGAGAGAGGCATAGTGAAAGAGAATTAACGCCAGTTTGGTAACCTAATAGGACATAAAAGTGTCCTTTCAGGGTTTTGGAAAAAAATTCCAAAACCATAGTAGATCCACTCATTTTGAAAAATCCTTTCATAAGCTTATAGTACAAGGACTACTACTTATGGCAAAAATGAGAAACTTGTAAAATTTCCCATTTCTTTGTCACAACAAGCCTCCAAAGTTGATGGACCAATACATTTTGCCCAAAACAACCATTTCTTAAGATTGATTGCATATAAACAAGAGTGGGGATTTTTGTAGGACATGAGATGAAATGCCCCATTAACTTCAATGGGTTGGTGATCAAAACATATGGTTGCTTTTGCTTCACTTTTTTTTTTTTTTGGCAAAAATAGGTACAAAATAGTTACATTTTTGCCATTCTACGGACCTATCATCAAAGTTTCTATAGTCACACTCAATACTCATACTATATACATATTTTCTTAGTTCCCTTTGGGCCATTGGATTCAAAAGAATCCATGTACCATGTCAAAAGAATAATGGATCTCTTACTAAGTGGAACCTTGGGGACAATGATGAAGTGCTAAATACAGCAAACATGACAAAACTCGGTTTAGCATTATGACCTCTAGAATCCCATAGAAACTACTCAATATCTAGCCAAATTTGTATTTTATGATTAGATATGATTACTACCTACAATATACACACAATTGACCTAAGAAACTAGCAATATTGAGACAACCATACTTGCTACACTAAAATGTCTTGTATTCTTCAGCAATAAAAAAACTCAACCATCATCATATACTATGCTATATAGCGTATTAGGTCCCCCAAAACTCAAGGAAGATTAGCTTTATGTTATACATGCCACTTACACAATCAAAACTACATTTGTATATCAAGAAAGGCACCAAAAATATCATAAAGATTGCTAATTTTGGCCAAAAAACAGGATTATGTAATTCTTGTAAGTTGGTGATAACTTTCTATTTTGACATTTAGTTCTCCCTAGAAGCATCAAAACATGTTGAGAACTATGAAGGCTTATCCTCTAGCAATCTAAAACTCACAAACATGAAGTTTAGAGTGGTATAGTTGCAAAAATTTGAGAAAAAGCCAAAAACAGGACCTGTTTTTTCACACAGTTTAGGTTCAAAAATATTGTGCAAGAGTAAGGTTAATGGTGATATCGATATTCCAAAAAAAAATTCAAGTTTTCTTAAGCTCATAAGGCAACTTTGTGAATATATAGCAGCTAGAAATTCATTTTCATAGTCTTCAAATAGTTCAAGCAAAATGGTCACTTAACATGACACAAAAGTGTCCAAGGACATAAAAGTGTCTTGCTACCATTCTAGTGTTAATTAAGCATTGATTAGTGTTAACCAAGTCACATGAGCAAGGAGAAGCTCAAGGACTCCATAGCCACACATCTCAAGAGCTCCCACCAAAGAGTGCTCTCAATCAAATGAGCTTGAGAACCCTAATTTCTTTTACACGTTGCCTTATATACCTAGGGTGAAAATATGCAATGTCCGGGCGCCCAAGGCCTTTAGGGTTCCACCACTTATTGGATATGCTACCTAGGCACACTAACTAAACTGTTCTCTAAAACTTGAAACTCCCATTGAGCCCGTAATACATTAAAAAATTACAATGGCTTGAAATAAATCGAGAACTTACAATATGTGACCATTTTGGGAAAACGTGAAAAATGTGTAACTCCAATCTTTACTGCTTCTTTGTATTCATCCCCGATGTGCATCCGTAAGGCTTGGGCCTTTAGCAGCTTCTATTAATTGAGATTGACTCAGTTAACACTATTATTGGTTTTTTTGAAGCAGGTCATTATTTAACTGCAGGTACATAATTTTTTTTTGGAAAAAAGGAATTTTCCATACCCGATATTCACTGTTTTTTTACTATTGATAAGGGCACTTAAGTGAAAATATGATTTTTTTTTTGGGGGGCATAATTTGCCGCAGTGTTTGATAAAATTAAAACCACCGTGTGGTGGGCCTTAGCAAAATATGGCACTTCTGAGGAGTAATGTGCCTTGCTGTTTAAAACAGGTATAATCCATTATATGGGTTGGCTAAGTCTTTATAGTAAGGGATGGATGACCGCTATTGCTTACTGTGGTGCAACATTGTACATGGATTGGGGGTTAGCCGATTGGCTTGTGGCATACTAACTATACCTTATTGTTTACTGGTCTTTTTTGGACTTGGCAAAAATACCAGTTGCTCTTTTAGCGCATGAATTACTATGGAAAAGTGGGGGCGTTTCCCATTTATGTAATTGACTTTTTGATAAAAGTTCAATTCGGGGAGTGTTCTAGATTAAATCCTCACTGGATGCGTTCTACTGCTAGACTTGGTGGTTTTTTTGATGCTATATTCTTTAGCAGTCCTATAAACAAAGAAATATTTTCGTAAAAAAAAGCACGTAGAAAACACACACTTAATTTTTTACACTTGGTCTAGGTAGACATCGTGTTTATATCTAAAGGTCTCTGCTAATTGGCTCATCGAAGAATGAATGTAAGTAACATTTGAGGAAGGAAAAGGCATAGATCCCTAATTAGGGTTAAACGTTTTTCTGTAAATACTAAAAAACTTGTTGATTATTCTTAAAAGAAATATCATTTATATTGCTTTTGCTTTATAGCAAAGTGAATATGAAGCTTCAATCAATGGAGCTAGTTCTAAAGGTAGTATGACCTTCTAAAAAACCTTACACTATGGGTGATAAAATAATTACTTTGGACTAAGGCTTGAAGGTTATTTAAAAAAACTTGTTAAAGATGGACATGGATAACAACTGGTATATTCCACTTAATACCTGTAAAACACATTCAAAGCTAACATATCTGTTGTCTTGTTTGGATGGATGCAGGTATGGACTCTATCTTATCTTTGTAAGTTTTTTGGCTTTAAGAAATTTTTCCTTACATGATTACATAGGCACTTTTGACAAAGGAAGTTCTTCTGTATACTAGAATGAAACTTCATTCATATAAACATTGTACAAAGATGATTCTAAGACTGAGTTATTTTTGTACTTATCATTCCGTCTCTCTCAAGCCAGCTGTCTTTTGAATGTAAAAAGTTCAATTATGTCTTATTGTTTATGGTAAAACAGCTACACACACACACACACACACACACACACACACACACACACACACACACACACACACACACACACACACACACACACACACACACACACACACACACACACGATAGCGTGTGAATTTCTCTTCCTACTCCCCATACCTTGGTGCCCTACTTGCATATGAAGGACAATTCTCGCAGGGTTTTTTTAAGCTCGTTTGGGATCCTCCAACTCTCGGATCGTTGAAAGATGGCATCACTTGGGAAGGAAAGCATCCGTTGCCGTAGAGCTGCTCTTATGATAGACACATGCCTTATTTGGTGTCATAGAACAATTATGTTGGATGCGTCCCCAATCTTCAGCATGAACCTTATGGATAATAGAGTGGAGAATAATGTAATATATCTAAGTTTTCAATTGGTTTTGAGGGTTTTGGAATACTATTACTTTGTACATTAACATTTACATAATCACTCACACATTTTTTAACATAAACTCGATCTTGTCATAATCATGCTCGATTTCAAGGGATCTTAGAGGATTGAATTATGCATCGTAGGATAAATGACTCTTAGCTACATAGAACGTCTTACAATCTTTTATTTTCATGTCATGAACCTATGTTAGTCAAAAATCCAATGGCACAAGGTAAGCTGTCTTTTGGTTGGGCTTCGAGTTGAATCTACTTGGCTATGTAGATACTTGAAGGAATTGATTTACTACGTGTTAATTATATCATCCTTGAATGACTACTGAATATTGAATGTCAAGTAGTCACACCAATATTTATTACTTATTTGGTAATACCTTTTGGCCAACATATCATATTATCCAATTTGAGAATAGGTGTCTTTTTTTGAATTGCTATTTCAAGCATTGTACCACTGGGTCTTCTTGTGGCAGGATATGGTTCAAATAATAAATATTCTTTTTTAGGTGGTCTCAGAGCGACGGCTCAATCTATCAGTTACCAAATACCCCTAGCTCTAAGTGTATTGTTGATATCCCTACGTGCAATTTGCCAAGCACGAATGAAGATGATAGAAACGTTTTACCTTCTAATAGCAGTAAAGATTTTGTTAGATGATAACCAAATAGTTATCCGGGTGAACTCAAAGAGCTTTTTGCAGTTGTGGAGTCAAACCCAATAGTCCATGTATGAACTAAAAACTTATCTGATGCAAGAGGCATGATCCCAAGGATGTGATTCACTCTCCAGTCTCAAAGGGGATGGGAAGAGGCAGTCAATTTCTGTTCCCCCTTGGAGCTACAAAAAGTGATGAGCAAGAAACACGAATATATGCAAGATATTTTTGAGGCGGGCGTAAATTAAATAGTATACGTAGAAAAAATTATTTGGAAAAAGAAGGGAATGAGGTTGGATATTTAGATCTATTTTTAGATGTACCTATCTCTACCTTTCCCACATTTGTACCCCTCCCTGCTTTACCATATGAAATAGACATAGACTCAGCTTTGGTAGGGATAACTGAGTAGTGCATCTACATCATTTCCTTTATCTCAAGTACAACGCCATTCACTTGAATGATAACATTTGGGAAGAAATAAGCCTCATTGAAATTTTGTAATTGGGAGAAAAAGTGATTCAAACAAAGTTGGGTACAACCTTTTTGTTAATATGCAGGGCTAAAAAATTACAATTCTACCAAGGAAAAGATAGGTGGAAAATAAAATTCTTTAAAATTTCAATTTCTAGAATTGAGAAACTAGATGAGGTTGAGACAGATTTGGAAGAAAATCTATAGCAAACAGAATCTCATTGATTGGGGGCGTAGATTCTTATCTACAACTTAGAGAATTTACTCCCTTCATGATCTTGAGGGGGAGCCGTATGAAGATCTAAGTTCATGTACGGTTTTGAAATAGAGGCGGGAGAATCCGTCGACTATCTTTATCTGGTACCTTGAGTATAGTTGATATAGCTGAGACACAATCCAAATATGGTTTGCGAGGGTGGAATCTGTGGCGTTAGCTATAATAGGATTAATAGCCTTTTTCATCTCTTCATTCGAACAATGTGAGAGATTGCCATTTGACTTGCTAAAGGCGGAGGAGTTGGTGGTTGGTTACCAAATTGAATATTTAGGAATAAAATTTGGCTTATTTTATGTTGGTTCTCACCTGAATTTGTTAGCTTACTCACCATTTGTAGTAGTTCTCTATTTGGGTGGATGGGATTTCTCAATTCGTTTTGTCAAAAAAATTGGACAAATTGTTTCAACTTCAAGTGTCATTGACAAGTCTCTCAACACATTGAAACCGATTGAAGAAGTTGCCACCACATAATCCAAATCCTATTTCTATCTATTTTTCTCCATCTTCACAAGATGGACTCTACCTAGAGTAATGATGGATCAATTACTAGATCTTGGATGGAAATTTCTCCCGCCCGTTGCTTCGGGAATTTTGTTACTGATAGCTTCATTTTGAATATTACTCATAAGTTGACGCATCCACCTCATTTTTAGTTCAAGTTAAAACTATTGAATTTAATATATGGAAAAAAACACATTACCTGTCCTCCCCTGTCATATGAAAATGTGTATCAAAAAGTAAATGTGAAATTGGATTTATCGATTTTATGTTTTTGGCAATAATTAAGTTTCAAAATTATGATCAACAAGTTCTCAAAGCAACAAGCCACATTGGTCAAGGATTTGCAGCTACCTTGGATTATTCGAATCGTTTTTCCATAACCGTCCAGTATCCATATGAAAAAAATTTACCAGTCGAACATTTTTGTGGATGTATCCATTTCGAATTTGATAAATGTATTGCCCGCAAAGTAAGCATGCACGTATGCCCGATCAATCTCCCAATTGTCGATTGGATATTCTTGAAAGAAGTGAAAAAGAAAAAAATGGAATACTATAGCATTCATTTTGGATAGAAATGTTTATCCATTAGTAATAGAAATAAAATTGGTAGGAATGTAAGCCGAAACATCTCCTGCCTGTGTCTCAATGATGGGTAAAGCTATCATACTGCCCTCCCCTAATTGGGTACTCAATTTAGCACCCCTCTCCAAGAGGGGTAATTTAAGTGAAAGTCCCATACCTTAGCAAGAGAGGTAAGCCTATGTAAAGCTGCACATGAGGGTTTGTCTTCACACACCTTAGGCAAGAATGGATTCTTAGAGCCATTCCCTCTCTCGACTAGGTGTCCTGTGCCATTGCTTTTCTACTTCTCATAGAGAGAGAGAGAGAGAGAGAGAGAGAGAGAGAGAGAGAGAGAGAGAGAGAGAGAGAGAGAGAGAGAGAGAGAGAGAGAGAGAGAGAGAGAGTCCTCCTTTTGTTATATCTTGGTCTAGAAATGCTCCCAAGCTTGATTATATAGATGAAATAAGTTATCATGGTGTGAGAGATGAAAGCTAAGAGAAGTTAATGTAATAATAAAACTTTGTTTAAAAATGGAGTGGTTTCTAGAATACGGTTCAACAATGGGAACATTGTTGGATTCAAGGTCTCTGTTCCACTCTTTTACTTGATTCTATCCTTGCATCTTTCTTGTGAGAAAAACATGGTAGTAGTGCAGATCATAACCTCCTATATAGTAAGAAGGACATCTTTCTCTTGGTCTACCTAGGGCTACCAAATACAAAAGTGCAAAGTAGGTAAGCCATCAAGTTTCTAAAGATGAAGGCCGTAATTGCTACACTATGTAATCATAAAAATCTTCATGTCTAAGAGTGGAATTGTGAAAAGATTAGGGCTCATAGTCTTCAATGTACCAAGAGATCTTCGAGTTTCAAAGATTTCTTTTAATATCAAGTATGTATCAACATTTTGGTCCATTGATTTGGTGAATGTAGTGAGATGCTACTTGGGATAACAAAGGAAAGCATACAATTTTGTAATGAATTGGATCTTGGGGGGGGGGGGGGGGGGGGGGGCTACAAGTGGCAAGACAAGCAAAGGCTATGTGGCAAACACAGTGCAAGAGGGAACGCAAGCGCAAGGGGGGCATGTAGAGGTTGAAGGGAAGACAAATTTCTGATCAAACTACATGCTACACTTTTGTCTACGTTGCTCTCTAGATGTTTCACTTGCTTGCATCTCTTTCTATGTTTTGTGTACAAGCATGGTAGTTGTGTACATCATCCACAACAATGCTTAATCAACTTAGCACGATAAGATGAACACTATCTGTTCGTGTACACTTTCATGCCATTTTCCCCCCTTAGCACGATAAGATGCACATTATCTGCCCGTCTCTCTCCCTCTCCCACTCTGCCACATTTCCTATTCTCAGGTTTCTCTATGCACCTTAACCTAAAGCTACATACTCCTACCCCCCTGAGGCGGCCGCATTGGTGACCCATAAGGAATGATGCCCTATCAAATCATGCTTGTTATGATGAGAGATACTGCTCAATGGTTGTCATTATGGTTCAACCTTAACCTGCTTCTACTTAAAGAGGTGAGGGAGATTTTTGCCCCTCACTTAGCCTTGTTTGTGTTTTTAGTGTGTGTATTTGGAAGAGCTGGGTGTGCTTGTTGCCGCTTAATGTATGGATATGGAACTCATGGACAAGCTTTGCAGGTTTGTCAAAATTACCTGACTTGGTTATGTTATGCATTGTAGCACTTTTGGTCGCTCAACTGCTCTTTGTCGAAAAGGATTTTCTGATGTTTTTTGTACTTTTGGTTTGCTACTCTTATTGGTTTGGGTAAGGTCACTCTAACTGTTGGTTTAATATATATTTTTTGGAGACGTTTCATCAATGTTGACTGGTACATATTATTTTAAAGTTAAAGGTTTTTTTTTAAAAAAACCTCCTTGCTCTGTCTCTATCTTTATTGTCTAAAGAGCTCTTGGAATTTTTTTGATGACTAGGTTCCTCACATATGGGCTTGATGAAGCCTCTATATGGTGAGGATAGGTCCGCAATTCTATTTTCCATCACCTTGAAACTGTGGCTTACATTGGTGGACGTTTGTATGATAGTACTATAAAATTATGCTGCACCTCTTAAGGCGGCTTTCATTCATTGGTTTTTTTTATGACACGTTGATGTACTGACTGTAAGGAAGAATGGTGTTAGGAGGGTTACAACACCACAAGTGTTGGCTTCTTGCCGAAGGGGCTCTGGTTACATTGGCATAATGGTGGTATTGGGTCTTTTATCTTGCTACACACTGGAATGTATTTACTTCATGCTTAGTTTTGGATTGCAAAATTAAAGGGTTAATCTTGTAGGTAGTGAGTGATGGTTCTGACACTACCTACCTGGATTTTTTTGTGTGGTTGAATGTGCTATAAATAGAGGATTTACGTAGCGCATGATAGCACTATTGAATTTACAACATACTTTGGCTTTTATAAATAAGGGGTTTATCTTGAAGGCACTTAGTAATGGTTCTCACATCACCTGCATGGGGTGTTTTTGCTGAACAAAGAGGATCTATGCAGGGCATCGCTACATTATTTGGTTTTTGGATGAGGCCGCTGTAGAAAAAGGAGGTTAGAGTGGGACCTTGGTCTCTGGTTGGCCGTAATAAATTTTTGGTTTGGCATTCATATCTATGGTTATTCCTAAGCCATCTTGAGCTATTTTTTAGTGGGATAACACTGTATTTTTTTTGGTATTTACAGTCGATATGGCTTCCAAAAAAAGATGGGTGAGGTTGAGGTGGTATAAATAAGACTCTGAGCACTTAATGTACTCTTGAATGAATTTTGGAGGCTTCATGAAAAGTATTCAGTTTTGTAAGGTAGCTGCAAATTTTTTGGGTTGTTATTGGGATATAACACACTTGGATCGAAAGGGGTGGTGGCCTTCCGATTAGAATGATATGTAATTATTTTCAAAATGAACTTAAAAAAAGAACAAATACACAAGTTTTAAAAGAAAACTATAATTAGTGATTACTTTTGGACAATGGTTTTGAGTTAAAAAAGTTGTAAGTTGGACATGGATAACAATTGATATAGTCCATTGACACCTGTGAAATGCATTCAAGGCTAAGATACTTTTTGTCTTGTTTGAATGGATGCATGTAAGGACTCTGTCTTTTCATTGATTTTTTTTAGCTTAGTTGTTGTCTGTCCTTCATGTACCAGACTCTTTCCACTTTATGGAGCAAACAATACAAGTCATCCTTTATACTTATACACTGGAAAATGAGACCTCATTCTTATAGCAATGTAAATAAATAATTCTAAGACAAAGTTGTTTTTGTGCTACCCCTAGTCACTTGTTTAAAGCCAGCTATCTTTTGAACTTTTATGTTTATTTGTGGTGAGGCGGTCTGGGGCGGGCAACAAGAAGAGCGGCCTCTAAACACCCTTCAAGGCTCCCATGCTGCTCAATTGGGGCTGGGGCAAGCACAATCAGAGACAACAACAACCCACAGCCAGAAACCAAACAAGAAAAGGGGCACCACCTAGTTGTAGATGCGAACTAGGACGCACGTGATATCTCCTTGTACTCAAACGCACAAAGAGAGGGGAATGCAAGATAGCCACACACACCAAACACAAACATTCACCACACCAGAGAGAGGTAAAGAGCACAAATCAACTTGAGCAACTCAGTTTTAGCCTTAAAGACTAGATGCACACAAAGCTTGATGAGAAATAGAGAGACAACACAAAACTTGACCTTGTTGCCAATACACAAATTGTCTTAGGGTCACGGGAGCCCTCTCACCGAGCACCCTCTTACAATTTACCTTTTAGGCAAACAATTCAACAAGCCCTCAAACCACCAAGCATGAAATGGCACAAAAAACTTCAAGGACAATATACCTTCAACCACCTGATGAGCCAACTTATTAAGTCAATTTGGAGAGAAGAGTTGTAGTTGCAGCATACAATTGCACCCAAAACTATGAACCTTATTTATGGACAAGAGTAGGCTACAAGTGTGATTGCAGAGTATAGTATCACTCCACTCCTCTAGATGGCATAACTAACTTCAAGCTTCTCCATGCACCTATGTGTAGTGATGGAATAGAGCACTCACGATGCACACACTCTACACAACTAGGCTTGAAGAGTGGTGTGTTATGTGTTGAGAATGGTGTGGTGTAGTGTGATCATGTGATGATTTACAAGGGAGAGAAGGGCTCTATTTATAGGTTTTAGAAGCCCCGATTAGGATTAGACCTAATCAGGTTTATTTGAAGAAATCAAATATTATGCATATTTTATTTTTTGAATGAGGGTGGGTCTCTCTTGTCCATTGAGTCACATGGATGTGGGCCCAAGGGAAGAGGATTATTGAGGATGATAGGAGAGAGGATTGAGTGAATAATTTGGGAGTGCCTACTCTAGTAGAGGGTGCATTTTACAATAAGGTTAGTGGTTAGTAGTTAGTAATTATCACTAAAAAATATTTACAAAATCATTCACCAAATGGTGAGATATATGATAAGAAAAGTTAGAGAAGGGATGAGCTTGTAAAGAGAGGTTGAAGCTTTGGAGAAGTTGACATTCACCTCTTTACAGCACCGGTAGAAGAAGCGGCCAGCATGGCGAAGTAGCGCGTGTCGATGAAGCTATGTTATCTTCAAACCTTGGAAAATTCATGATAAAAGTCTTCATTTGCAGAGGTTATCCTTGGATTTTTGCTGATTTTTTGAAGTTCTTTACAAAGTTGAAGAGGGTATGGTAATATGGACATATATGTAGAGAGATAGGGGGACACATAGGGTGTAGAAATGGAGGATGAAGGCTATGGAGGTGTGAGAGATGTGGCAATGGTGAAGAGGGTGAATTAGGACATGGGAGTTGCAGGTTTGGGAGTGGGAAGGAGAGGGAGGAGTGTGTGTGAAAGAGGAAAATGATAAAGTGGAAGAGGGAGTGTGGCTGCATAGCATGGGCAAACTGGGGTCCACCAATAAAATCATAGCTCACAGCTCGTAGCTCAAAAAAATATTAAAAAATTTGAGGTAAAAGTTCAGCTCACGAGCTACAACTTTTGTTTGTATTACCTTTTCAAATTCGGTGAGCATGTTATCTTTAAAAATTCAGCAAAACCGACTGTTTTTTCCACTGCACAAGGTCCTTGTGAGATCCTTCTTTGGATGATTCTTTTGAATACCTCCAAGAGTGAGCTCCCCATGGTGCATGCATGCATTCCACATACCCTTGACCTTATTTGGTAGGTCTATAATTGAAGATATTGTTGAGATCATGATATAAATGAATAGTACAACTAAGAAAATCAAATATTGAGGGGTCTAAAAAAATATGTACATGTCAAATATAAATAATATAGGTGGAAAAATTATAAAGGGGTCAAAATAAATCTCTCTCATTATAAGTTTATCATAAAAAGATGAATAATTTTGGTGGTCTAATTTATGAGAGTAATAGGGAATAGATGTAGGAAGGAAAAAATCACAATAATGAAAAAATATACACATAAATAGAACTAGTTTTTTTTGGATTTTTGTTGGGATGGAGTTACACCAAAAATAAGAGAAGCTTGCATGAAATTATTTTTATATGGAATAAAGAGTATGGAAAATGGTAAGAAAAAATATGGTAATGGTGAGTGAATGTACATAGCATAAATAACACACACCTAAGTATAAATATTTAAATAAATACCAAAATAATTATGAAAAATCCTTTTATTTAGGCCCTATATACAATAAAATATTTACACACAAATGGGCCATAATATACTTATATATTTTTTATTTTTTTATTTTATTTTTGGCTCAACTAACCCAGTGATTAGCTAATTGAGGGTTTTTAAGAAGATATGGGAAAAGTCCCCCAACTCACACACGCCTATGTACAGTGAAATGGTAGGGATAACCAAAATGTTTGAGTGATTTGATAGGGTGAGGTAGCTTACTATGGCAATTATGGAAAGCCAAAAAACGGCTATCAGTGGTTATGTATTTAAGTAAAATAGCTACACACACACACACACATACATATAAATATACATATATAGAGATACATACATATATATGTACATTGCTCTCTCTCTCTCTCTCTCTCTCTCTCTCACACACACACACACACACACACACACGCACGCACACGCACACGCGCACGCGCACACACACACACACACCAATGTGTTTGGTGTATAGTAGCTTGCTTGGAGCTCATGTCTGCATACACTAACAACTTGTCATAGTGCCATAATAGCTAACAAATTTTTGTTATAGTTGAAGAGACTGTGCTAAGTTGACTCGTGGATAGGACAAGTGATCTTATTTTGCAATCTCTTAAAATAAAATAAAAAATGGCTATGATTGGTCTCTCTCTCTCTCTCTCTCACACACACACACACACACACACACACACACACACACACACACACACACACACACACACACACATATATATATATATATATATATATATGTATGTATGTATGTATGCATGTATGTATGTATGCATGTATGTATGTATGTATGTATAGAGATACATACATATATACGTACATAACCATCTCTCTCTCTCTCTCTCTCTCTTACACACCCATGTGTTGGGTGGATAGTAGCTTTCTTGGAGTCCATGTGTGCATACACATACAACTTGTCATCGTGGCATAATAGCTCACAAATTGACATTACGGTCAAAGAGACGGTGCTAAGTTGACATGTGGCTATGACAATCCATCTCCTTTTGCAATCTCTTCAAAGAAAATTTTAATTGGCTATGATTGGTCTATGTGTGTGTGTAACCAGAGAATATTGTAATGTGTGAGCTTTGTCCTAGAGTCACTAGAGTATGAATCAATGAGAGAAGAGGTGGAATTATCTCACATGTAATGGTGCAAGGATGTAGAGCTACTTAAAGCTCATTTCATGAATAAAAAAATCCATTCCAAGTTTTCATTACATGTCTCTTGTTTATGGTGAGCTTGTGATGGGTTAGCAAACTACTCAAGATCATGCTTATAAGTCCAAGTTAATCTATCTTGGAATCTAATTTACTTGAGTAACAATCTAGCCTACACACACTCACTTGTGTGCACAATGTTTGTCTTTCCCACCCTAGCTAGCATGATCCCATTCCCATCATGTCGTATCAGAGCTATGGTAGCTAGGATTATTGCTATGCTTTTGTTTGCTATGGTAGGATTAGCATTCCTTTGCATTGCATAGTTTTTCCTTTTAATCACATTTCCTAATCACCCTTTTAATGCTAATCAACAATGGGATATGCACCCTGAAAGGATGTGCCACTACCCACATTCATTAAGCTAATGAATGAGGATTAGTCGTCATTAGTAGTCTTGTTCACAATATCAAGTGAAGTGCTCATTTGTAATATTCCCATAGATCCCTCAAGAACTCCAATCGGACATCGAGCTTCCTCAACCCATTGCCCATTCTATGCTATATTTAGGTGTGTGTATGTGAGTTTGTGGACATACACACAAGCACGACTAATTAGGTGTATGTGAGCAATGCTATATTTGTGGACATACACACAAGCACAACTAATTTTGTGTATGTGAGTTTGTGAACATACACACAAGTTTTGCTCAATTAATTTCATTGCTCACAATATCTTGAAGTGCTAGCACATTTGTAATATTCCCGTAGAGCCCTCAAGAACTCCAATCGGACATCGAGAGCTCCCTCAACCCATTGCCCATTCTATGCTATATTTAGGTGTGTGTATGTGAGTTTGTGGACATCCTCTGCTAAGCTAAAAATATATTTTATCATTTCAGATCACTTAACAAGCACGGTTGTGTGGCTTGCTGGCTAGCCTAACAAAGTCAAGCTATTGAGAAAATGTGAGTTCAATATGCCTTCCTATTTTGAAACTAACGGTTGATTGCACTGAATAAACCCGATCTGGGCCACATGGGTGTAGTCCTGCACCAACGTTTTGGCCCTACTGCTCGACATTCTGCCCGGCCTGTTGCCCTTTCCTACCCATTATTGCTCAACTCTGTAAGTAGTGCGGCTTGTGACACTACTACTCCCCCATTCTCCAACTAAAGGGATATTCCCACTAAAACCCAAGCCCCTACAAGGGCTTATTACCCTTGGCAGTTTGTCACACCTGCAGAGGCATCCAAGAATCCAAGCCTTCAATGGCCCGCTCCCACCAAGGTGTAGAGAAGCCAAAGAATCAAAAAGCTTCAAGCCCACTCAAAGGCATCTTTGAGACTTCAAAATTTTGCAAAGTAAAGAAAACATCTACATAGTGAAGGATGACTTCACTCAAAAGGTGAAGAGGTACTTCACGCAAGAAAAGGGATATCCCATTCATAATTGCATGCACTCAAAGAAAAATAACAAGATCTTTTATGATGTACGAAGTTCCAGACACTGGTCTTGGAGAGTCTCCAAGTGCAAAGACCGTTCTAAGGCACCATGCAGAATTATAAAAATTCACTTCAAGGGGAGGGAAAATTTGCACCAGCAAAAATCCAAGGCCCAAAGTCTATTTGGTAGAAGAAGAAAAAGATGAAGGTGAAGAAGAAGGTAGCAATAGCCTTCTAGCCTATGAAAAAATTCTCTAGATTTTATTTTTCCTTTCCCCTTTAGTTGTATGTGTTTTGAGATAGGTTGGACTAGCTTGGTCTCTGTTTTATACATCTGTTTGAGCGGAGGTCACTTGAGTGTCCCTTGGATAAGAGATGGTTTGTCTCTTGGATTGGAGATATTCTTTTGCTCATGGATTGGAGTGTGCCAGAGATTTCAATTTCTTCAGTTTCTTCATAGTCGAAACCTCAAACGAGGATTGTAAGGTGTGAGCTTTTTCCTAGAGTCACTAGATTATGAGTCAATGAGAGAAGAGGTGGAATTATCCCACATGTAGTGGTGCAAAGCTACTTAAAAGCTCATTTCATGAATAAAAAAATCCATTCCAAGTTTGCATTACTTGTTTATGGTGAGCTTGTGATGGGTTAGCAAACTACTCAAGATCGTGCTTATAAGTCCAAGTTAATCTATCTTGGAACCTAATTTGCTTGAGTAACAATCTACCCTACACACACTCACTTGTGTGCACAATGTTTGTCCTTCATCCACCCTAGCTAGCACGATCCCATTCCCATCAGATATTACAATAACTACATTAATCAGGACTCAAGACATTGGTATAGGAAATTGATGCATTCATGAAAGGCTATTGAGTACAATACATAAGAAAAATAAATAACCCCTATAGCTTTTATCCATAACCTCAACTTACGCAAGTATTAACCTTGGTACCTGCATCCATCATACACAAAAAAACCACATTAATTAGTCTCATAGCTTATGGACTAGAGGTGTCATAAGAGTTAATACATGTTTTATAGATGTCCACATAGAGATTTAGAGGATATGCGGGGACCTAGTTTTCCATGGTTGAAGAAACTTTTGTGGCGGCATATGGGCCAAGCATAATTTCCTTCAAATTGAGTGTCCAAGGATTCTATGAAGATGCTCTTAAGTAGCATAGAATGGGTGGTCCATGGGAGAGTTAGCTTTGTAATTTCTTCTCTGCTATGGGTGAGTGGGGTAGAAAACAAGAGATTTGGGTGCGTCATGTAGGGGGTGGGTACTTTATGCATGCATCAATGTACTACTATATTTTCCATTTAATACTAGATGGTGTGCTTTGGGTTTGGTTTTATCTAAGCACTTAAGGATTATTACTCTCAAGTGAATAAGGTGATGATCTCACATGTCTTCTATACTATCTTGTGTGTAAGATGGCCCTCCTTCCTTCCCGCATGTGGATGTCCAAGAGGGGGCCTAGAATGGACCTAGTGCCCACCATTGAGCATGTGAAATATGGTTGGTATTTTGTGGAACTCTGATGTATATTTGGCAAGCTAATGCTTCACTAGTCGTTGAAGTCTAGCTCTTTTGAATCCATTGGCAAAAAAAAACATGTACAAGCCTTCCTATGTCTTGGGTTGCTGACTGAGGTGAAGAGTTGGAGAAGAGGATGGATTTGATTTGTGATAATATTACTTGTGTTCCCATCTAGATGGTTTGTTACTGCCTTTGTGAATTTATTTGAATATTTGAATTAAAGAACTATTGTCCTTATGTATCCTGGACTTGTTTATCCTGTCGTTTGCAATTTCAAGTTTGATGCTAAGAAAAGTGGTTTGATGGCCAATCCATCCTTGAAGGATGTAGATCATATTATCAGAGGGGTGGGGGGGTTGTTTATTGGGTTTTGGTTGAGAAATAATGAATGGTGAGGGTTGTTGACCCATAATATATCATAAAAATATGTAAATGCATTGTGTAATGATGCTAGTTTTTGTTTATTGTGTGGATCTTGTAGTGTAATTGAGATATATTCATACTCAAGGGAGTGTAGGTACATGTTGCACCATATTGGGTAACAAGCCAATCCCATGGGTATGCCATTTGTTTGTCTATATGTATCCCCTTTGCATTGTACAATCATATTTTCTATGAGCCATGAGTTTATGAAAAGAGCTTGCCGCTTGGTAATGGATATACCTTTCTTGTATTCTTAACTGGACCAATGGCCTAGAGTGCAGGTGGATGTAGTGCTTATGTGCTTATTCATAAGCATATGAAATGAGTTTTCATATTCAAGGGAGTGTAGGTACATGTTGCACCATATTGGGTAACAAGCCAATCCCATGGGTATGCCATTTGTTTGTCTATATGTATCCCCTTTGCATTGTAAAATCATATTTTCTATGAGCCATGAGTTTATGAAAAGATCTTGCCGCTTGGCAATGGATATACCTTTCTTGTATTCTTAACTGGACCAATGGTCTAGAGTGCAGGTGGATGTAGTGCTTATGTGCTTGTTCATAAGCATATGAAATGAGTTGAGCTATTCTAGTTTTTAGCCCAATAGTTCCTTCATGGGGAATATTTTCATAACATTTCTTGATGTCAGCTGAGAAAATGGTGATAGCATCAATTGGTAGGTTTATTACCACATCATATAGTGAGTCTACTATCCACCAAGACCAAATTTTAATATTGTGGCATAGTAACTTCTTTTGGTTTAAGAAAAATTCTCTCTTCTTAATGAGGGGGATGCATGTTTTAAACGTGCATGCCAGGAGTAAGGATAGATCTAAAAAACATCAATTTGCTCCATTAGTGATCCTTCTAAAAGCTTTTTATGAGCCTTATAATTGGCCACTAAGTAAGGGAGAGGAGAGATGTTTGTAATGTAAAATCTCTCACTGGTAAGGTATATTCTCTATAGATATTTTTCTTGGATTTCATTGTGAGGGATGAAATATGTTTCTGTCATCCTTTGCTTAGCTTGAGACATGCTTTACATACCAAAGATGGAGTTACCAAGTAGGGTAATAAAAATGTTTTGTTTTATTTGTTTTGTTTCTAGTTCTAGGTCTTGAATAATTTTTACATACCTTTGTCTTGGCATGTTGATGTGACAATAATCCCAAAGTACGTATTGTTTTCATGGTATTTATGGGGTAGTCAATAGAAATTACCTTTTCAACTAGCAAGGCGAGTACTAGATTTCATAGGCTTTCATAAGCAATATAAGTACATAAAGGTTGGGTAGGTATATGATTTACCCTTTATACAATACTTTTTTGAATGTATGGATCAAAGTCAATCAAGTCATAACTTAATACATGGTTGACTTCTTTACAAAATCCCATATTGCCAAGAGTACAAAGGTTAGTGTGTTCTGATTGAAGACAAAAAACTTCTTTTGCATTACATACCTTGTCCTTGATAGAATCCAAAAAAGACCATCCAAAATAGACTTGATCAAGGTTACATCTACCTTTTATTCCCATTCCATAGACAAAAAGACCAATGAAGCCTCCTACAAAAGGCATATCCAAATAGGCTATCATAATAATCCATATCTAATTCTCCTAAATGATTTTCTCATGTTAAAGTGATCATTTAATATGGGGAAGTGCTAGGGGAGAAAAAGATAGAATATTGGTTAAGCTAGTAGACCGGCCACAATAGGGATCCAAAGGGGGGAAAATAGGGATCCAAAGGGGGGGCCATCTGCAAAAGAGCCATGTGCAACAATGGGCTAAAAAGACCCTAAGGTTCAGCCCATTAAGACTTCCAAAATGCTAAGGTTCCAAAATTCAAAGGTTGTGTCCAAAGGTCAACCATGGGGGGAATTGGATGCTTTGTGTCTGTCCCAAAAGTCTTTTCAAATCCCTACATAGGAGGGGGCGAGACTAGCTTGTAGGGGATGAGAGAGAAAGTCATACACACACACACACACACACACACACACACACACACACACACACACACACACACACACACACACACACACACACACACACACACAAGCTCCCTTTACACAAAGGGAATGAGGGACACATGTCAGCTCCCTAGGCCAGATGCCCACAAGGTGTACCCAATTCCTATTGGATGGCCTTGGAGGTGGACCAATGAGAATTAGGCTAGAGTAAATCTAGTTTAATTAATTTAAAAACACTTAATAAAAGAACCAATGAGAATTAAGTCCTGTAGAAGACTATTGGACAGTCTCCCAAGGGGTCCAATGAGCATTCAACAGCCCAATGGCTTGCCTGATTCCTATTGGCCAGGAGGAAAAGGGGTCCAATGAGAGTTTAGTTGAATTATTAAATTACCTAAAGCTATCACAAAAGGGGAAAGGGGGACACATGTCAGAAGGCTATCACTTATGCTGCTTAATTGTCATTGGCTAACCCTATGGAGGTCCAATGAGAGGATAGCAAGAGCAAATAGAAAGAGGGGTCGCCCAAGAGAGAGAGGGGGCTGATTTTTGCAAGGCATTATCACACACACACACTCACATAATCTCATGTGTGAAGTAAAGAAGACTCTCTCTCCTTCTCAAGCTTTAATGGAAAGCTTATCACCTACTCCAAGCTTGTGAGAAGGGAGGCCTACACCAACAACTCTTGGCTTTGTGATGCAAATCCAACCAAGAGCCAAGCTTCAATGCATGATCATCTCCTCTACGATGCTAATTACTAAGCTAAGCTATGCTAATATGAGTGATTATGTGAGGAGATGTACATCTTTCTCGTAAGAATACTCCTTCTTCCTCTCAATCTACTCTTACATCCTGCTAGCTCTCACCATCTTTGAAGGTGTGTGAGGTCTTGGGTCTGAGACCGGGGATAATTGATGTTGTGTTTGCTAAGTGTTTTTCTTAGTGCATGAAGCTTTCATCTTCATTGCACTAGCTAGTCTTGAAGGAACACAAAGAATTGTATTGTACAATGTCTCTCTTGATGGGAGAAACCATAATACAAAGCCTTTTGGAGGGGGGACCGGCTCCATGCAAATCCGGTCCTCAACTGTTGTCAGTAGCTTAATTTCTCTCTCTTTTGAAAGTATTGTTCATGCTATCTAACTAGGTGTTCTGCTTTTTGTTTCTCTCTCCACCCAAGCACTCTTGTAATTCTCATTAGGAATCTATTCTAATGAAATGCGCACTATGTTCATGCTAATTTTTCCGCTACACACAAGTTTTTAGGCCATTAAATGTTACATTGGTATCAGAGCACAAGGTTTCTCTTTTCTTGCTCAAGAAGGGAGGTCCTCAAGCTAGCTATAAATGGTTGGTATTATTAATTGCCTGTGAGTAAGTAGAATAGGGATTTTCAGCCTTGCAGTGCGCCTGCCTTCGTGTAGTTACCGGGGCATCACCGTCGAGAGCTATGGCCTTAATAGTGGAGTCCTACGGGGCTTGCCTACAGCTTAACCACTATTGAGCTATTAGAATCTTGACACGAGCCGGTGCTGTTTTGGTGTTGAATGACCCTCTCTTCTATTCCTTGCAATTAATGGCATTCGAGCCACGGGTACAATAGCTTGAGTGCTTTTTCCAAAGAGGTAAAGAGGAGTAGCAACTAGGGCTTGAAGTGCCAAAGTACACCTAAAAAGTGTACACCTAAAAGTTGTTAGAATGGCTGACAATAGTAAAGAGAGTGAAATTAATGTTGATAACTTTGATTTTGCTAATGAGCAAGCTACTAATGATGCTTCGATGCTTGTGAACTATCTTGTTTCTAGGCTTCAACAAGCCATGGGCAATCCATCTCTCCAAAGTGAAGTGCAACGGTAGCTCCGTGCTCACGGGATTCTCCAAGCTCACCACCATGACGAGAGAACACCTAGGAAGCCTCCTTGTGAGACTTCCAAAAGAGGTCTCTCTCTCCGATTCGAGAAGAAGAAGAGAATCCATACGAAGGGCTCAAGAATTTACTTCTTGATGATGCATCTCCTTCCCAAAGGAGAACTCAAGAGACTCCACCGAAGGAATGAGAAAGAAGTGAGTCTTCCGCCACCTCGGCGGAGATGGCTCCACGAAGACGACGGGCTAAACGCTCTCCATCACCACCAAAGCGGAGAAGACCATCGCACCCTTCTCCACACCATAATTCAAAGAGGGATGATAAAAAGCAAGAGAAGAAAAAGGTGAGAAAGAGGACACCCTCTTCCTCTTATGAAAGTGATGGTGAAGACGACGAAGATCAAGACAAGAAAAAGGCGAGAAAGAGGTCACCCTCTTTTCCACCTTCTTCAAATTCTTCACCTTCTGAAGAAAGTGATGGTGCAACCTTTGAACCATCAAAAAGAAGAGGCCATAGGAAATCCTATGCCGCATGGAAGAGGTCGTCCAAGCTCAAGAAGTTCAAAGAGGGAGGGAAGAGCATCTCTTTCCTTACCTATGATGGCACCTTTGGTGCTACGGACAAAGTCTTGGCCTTTATCCAACAATTTGATGTGGCGTTTGGAGATGAGGGATTCACGGAGTCCTCTAAGCTACGCCATGTAGCTATGCACTTTCAAAAGTCCTCCAGGAAATGGTGGTCTAGCCTACGAGCCAACGGTGAAGCTCTGCGAACATGGAAAGCTTTAAGAGCTTCCATTATGAAATAGTTTTTGGCCACCGATGCCAAAGACAAAGTACTCACCGAATGGCAAAGCTTAAAGATCTCTCCCTATGAATCCATCCACAAATATGTAGACAAGTTTTGGGACCTACAACTCAAAGCCACTGTCTTTTAAAAGTTGGATTTTGGAGAGAAAAATCAACAATTTTGTGCGGGCTTAACTGAAGAAATGGTGGAGTATGTCAACTCCCAAAGGCCACGTACCATACAGGCGGTAATACATCATACTATGGTGGCCTCTCGAATCAATTTCCAAACGGAGGCTAAAAGAAATAATAAGCCCACGGAAAACAAGGGTTCCAATGAGCCTAAGGGGAAGGAAAATGTCCAAAAGTCTCCTAAGGGCAACTCCAACAAAGCTAAAGAGAAGGGAGTTTACAAAGGTAAAAAAAAACTCTCTCTTGAAGAGCTTGAGCGTTATCGCAAGGATAACCGGTGTTTCAAGTGCGGCGAACAAGGGCATGCGTACCGCGCTTGTCCCCAGAAGAACAACCGCCAAGATTCTCCTAGAGCTACCTTGGTTGAAATCCAAGAGTAGGCGACTCACCAAATTCACCACAAAGGATCTCCTCTATGCCATGCTTGGGGAAAGGTAAGAGAACATGATGCTTTTATTCTCTTTGACCCTGGTTCTACTCACAATTTTATATCTATAGAGTTGGCCACCAAGCTAGGTATACAAGTCTACGAGATGGGAGATGTCCTACCCGCAGATAGTGCTTTCAAGGGGCAAGAAGCTTCAGTCACTCACTTAATGGGGAAATTGAGGCTTCATGTCCAAAGCTATGTGGACAAAGAGGACTTCTTTATCTCTCCTCTCAAGCATGAGGATGTAATCCTAGGGGCACCATGGTTTGATCGCATGGCTACCAATGTTAAATTTCCTGAAAGGAGAATCTCCTTTAAGTTCAGGGAAAAAGACATGTATATAGATGCTAGGAAATGGGTAACACTATCACCATTGTACATACACCAGCTTTCAACAAGTCAATAAAGAGCTCTATTTCCGTGTACATGATTTTTGTTAAAGATTCTCAAAATGAACCTAATGCTTTAGCAAAAGAAAATAAAAGCTAAGGAAATGGGTAACACTATCACCATTGTACATACACCAGCTTTCAACAAGTCAATAAAGAGCTCTATTGTACATACACCAGCTTTCAACAAGTCAATAAAGAGCTCTATTTCAAAATGAACCTAATGCTTTAGCAAAAGAAAATAAAAGCAACCAAAATGAATTAGAGTTATACAATTTTCTCAAGGGGTTTCAAGATGTTTTTATTGACGACATCCCTTGTGAGCTACCTCCTAAACGAGGTAATGATGACCATGCAATTGAACTTCTTCCAGGAAGTTCACCGCCTAACAAACCTCCTTATAGAGTTTCTCAAGCTCAACAAGAGGAGATTATACGGCATTAAGTGCATGAGTTAGTTGAGAAGGGCATGGTTAGGCCTAGCTCATCTCCATTTTGCTTACCTGTGCTATTAGTGCAAAAGAAAGACGGCACATATCATATGTGTGTCGACTATAGAGCACTAAATATGATCACTATCAAGAATAGGTTTCCCGTTCCACGGGTAGAAGACCTATTTGATAAGCTACAAGGATCGACCTACTTCAGTATGATTGACCTAAAAAGTGGCTATCATCAAATAAGGATAGTTGATCAAGACATTGTAAAGACCGCATTTCGCACCACATTTGGTCTTTATGAATACATTGTCATGCCTTTTGGCTTGACCAATGCACCAGCCACATTCAACCGCTTGATGGAGAAGCTGTTCAGGCCTCATCGAAGCTTCATTGGAGTGTTCTTTGATGATATTATCATCTAATCTAATTCATTAGACGAACACAAGCAACACCTCCAGGTAATATTTCAAGTTTTAAGAGAGAATAAACTTTATGTTAATCGAAAGAAAAGTGATTTTTTCTTGCAAGAGATTCAGTATCTAGGTCACATTATCTCTCAAGATGGCATCCAAATGGATCCATCAAAGTTAGAGGTAATAAAAGGATGGCCTAAACCAAAGAATCTTCATGAACTAAGAAGCTTTATAGGTATGTGTGCATACTATAGACGCTTCATAGAAAAGTTCTCACAAATTGCGGGACCATTACATGACCTAACAAAGAAAAGCGTTAGGTACACATGGTCTGCAAAGGAGAAAAATGCTTTTGAAAAGCTTATCTCTCAACCTGTGCTTACACTACCGGATCTCTCAAAACCATTTGAGGTCCAATGTGATGCTTGTGGTGATTGCCTTGGAGTTGTTTTGCTCCAAGAAGGGCACGCCATAGGCTATGAAAGTCGAAGGCTCGACCCTGTTGAGCAAGCTCTAGGCATATATGAAAAGGAACTCCTTGCAATTCTACATGCCTTAGACTGATGGAAGCACTATTTATTGGGGACTCCTTTCATTCTGCGAACGGATCACCAAAGTCTTAAGTACTTCATGACGCAGACCAAGTTCTCCCGACAAACAAATGAGGTGGGAAAATTTCCTTTCGCAATTTCATTTTCATATTGCTCACATTGCTAGCAAGCATAATCAAGTAGCTGATGCACTCTCAAGACGGCCGAGAGTGAATGCGGTTCCCATAGCAACTCACAATGATCTATCTTAAATGATAGATGGGTATGCTATTGATCCCGATTTTAGAGATGTGATTTCAACCCTTGCATTAGGGAAGAAAGAAGAACCATTTACTTTACAAGATGGTTATCTTCTCTATGGCAATAGACTATGTGTTACTAACTCACTACGTGACAAATTAATGTATGAATCTCATGCTCCACCTTATGCGGGGCATAGAGGGATTCAGTCTACCTTAAAGGGAATTGAAACATATTTCTATTGACCTACCATAAAAGTGAACATACAAGAGTATGTTTTTAAATGTGTGGTATGCCAAAAGACAAAATTTGATAGAGGGAAGCAACTTGGATTGCTTCAACCTTTGCCAATCCCTAATTCACCATGGGAGAGCATATCCATGGATTTTATCTTTGGATTGCCTAAGTCTATCCATGGGAATACGGGAATATGGACGATAGTAGAAAGGTTCAGTAAACAAGCTCATTTTATACCTGTCAAAAAGACTATCAAAGCCCATCAAATGGCAACCCTCTTCATTTCACAAATTTTCAAGTACCATGGCTTGCCAATGTCCATAGTGTCGGATAGAGATCCTAGAATGACCAATAATTTTTGGAAGGGTCTCTTTGAGAATTTAGGGACAAGGCTAAAATTCTCTTCAGCCTATCATCCACAAACGGATGGCCAAAGTAAAATAGCTAACCTAACAATTCACGATCTACTAAAAGCCTATGTAACGGAAGTAGATCAAAGATCCCAATGGGAGAAGTACTTACCCTTAGTGGAGTATGCTAACAATAACACTGTACATACTTCCACGGGAAAAGCACCTTTCGAGGTAATTGAGGGAAGATAAAAAAGTCCCTTGCTACTTAAAGTACATGGGTAGATCTTCGCTACAGATGAGTATAGCCGAGACCTACAAGAATCTTTTCAAAAGATTAAGGATGCTATCTCTATCTCACAGCAAAGGCAAAAGGTTGCTGTTGACAAGCACATAAGAGCCCAAGCCTTTAAAGAAAATTATTGGATCTTATTAAAGTTTCCCAAGGCTCGATTAAGGCACACGATGGGCAAGAATCCTACGGGACACCAAAAGTACTATGCTAAACTAGCAAAAATGTACTATGGTCCCTTCCAGATTCTTAGGCCAATCAATGAGATGGACTATCAACTCAAGTTGCCCAATCATTGGCTCATACACAATGCTTTCCATGTGAGCCTAATAAAGACTTACAAAGGAGAGCCACCTCAAGAACCAACTACTGAAGACCCACCGGAGATCGAGGACCAAGAGGAGGTGCTGCAGCTCGAGTCATTCTCCGACATGAAGACAAGGTACTAAGAGGCGGTAAGACTATCCGACAATATCTTATTAAGTTTAAGAATTATCCTTTTGAAGATGCTAGATGGATGCAAGGCATACAATTAAAGGATAACCTAAACCTTGTCAATGCTTACAATGCTTCCCAAGAGTAAGCAAATGTACAAAATGTTAAAAATGAACAAAGTTTTTGTCTTATAGGACTCTCTTTTTCTTTATTGTGCACAAAAATGAAGTAGTATGCATGCTTAGATTGGGTTTGCGGAGACGACGTCTCCCAAACACCAAGTAGAGCTTGTCACTCTACTATGGAAGATTGATAGGACTAATGGGCAGACATGCTTGTGGCAGCCTCAGGCTCTCAAGCCCCAAATGTACTAGTCATCCATTGTGGAATGATGTCGTAGGGTAACATAGGGATCCTCTACCCGCTAAGAAAAGGACTCATGAATATGCTTTATCTTCTCTACACCATAGTCGAGGACGACTATGATTTCAAGAGAGAGGTAATGTCATAATAATCAATATCTAATTCTCCTAAATGATTTTCTCATGTTAAACTGATCATTTAATTTGGGGAAGTGCCAGGGGAGAAAAAGCTAGAATATTGGTTAAGCTAGCAGACCGGCCACAGTAGGGATCCAAAGGGGGGGCCATCTGCAAAAGAGCCATGTGCAACAATGGGCTAAAAAGACCCTAAGGTTCAGCCCATTAAGACTTCCAAAATGCTAAGGTTCCAAAATTCAAAGGTTGTGTCCAAAGGTCAACCATGGGGGGAATTGGATGCTTTGTGTGTGTCCCAAAAGTATTTTCAAATCCCTACATAGGAGGGGGCGAGCCTAGCTTGTAGGGGATGAGAGAGAAAGTCACACACACACACAAGCTCCCTTTACACAAAGGGAATGAGGGACACATGTCAGCTCCCTAGACCAGATGTCCACAAGGTGTACCCAATTCCTATTGGATGGCCTTGGAGGTGGACCAATGAGAATTAGGCTAGAGTAAATCTAGTTTAATTAATTTAAAAACACTTAATAAAAGAACCAATGAGAATTAAGTCCTGTAGAAGACTATTGGACAGTCTCCCAAGGGGTCCAATGAGCATTCAGTAGTCCAATGGCTTGCCTGATTCCTATTGGCCACGAGGCAAAGGGGTCCAATGAGAGTTTAGTTGAAATATTAAATTACCTAAAGCTCTCACAAAAGGGGAAAGGGGGACACATGTCAGAAGTCTATCACTTATGCTGCTTAATTGTCATTGGCTAACCCTATGGAGGTCCAATGAGAGGATAGCAAGAGCAAACAGCAAGAGGGGTCGCCCAAGAGAGAGAGGGGGCTGATTTTTGCAAGGCATTATCACACACACACACTCACATAATCTCATGTGTGAAGTAAAGAAGACTCTCTCTCCTTCTCAAGCTTTAATGGAAAGCTTATCACCTACTCCAAGCTTGTGAGAAGGGAGGCCTACACCAACAACTCTTGGCTTTGTGATGCAAATCCAACCAAGAGCCAAGCTTCAATGCATGCTCATCTCCTCTACCATGCCAATTACTAAGCTAAGCTATGCTTATATGAGTGATTATGTGAGGAGATGTACATCTTTCTCGTAAGAACACTCCTTCTTCCTCTCAATCTACTCTCATACCCTACTAGCTCTCACCATATTTGAAGGTGTGTGAGGTCTTGGGTCTGAGACCGGGGATAATTGATGTTGTGTTTGCTAAGTGTTTTGATTAGTGCATGAAGCTTTCATCTTCATTGCACTAGCTAGTCTTGAAGGAACACAAAGAATTGTATTGTACAATGTCTCTCTTGATGGGAGAAACCATAATACAAAGCCTTTTGGAGGGGGCACCGGCTCAATGAAAATCCGGTCCTCAACTGTTGTCAATAGCTTAATTTCTCTCTCTTTTGAAATTATTGTTCATGCTATCTAACTAGGTGTTATGCTTTTTGTTGCTCTCTCCACCCAAGCACTCTTGTAATTCTCATTAGGAATCTATTCTAATGAAATGCCCACTATGTTCATGCTAATTTCCGCTACACACAAGTTTTTAGGCCATTAAATGTTACATAGGCATTCACATATTTTAGGTGATAATTGAGAGGGGACTTGAGAGGTTGTCATGGGGCTAGTTGCCTTCTCTCAACTTCATCTTCTCGTCATTCAAAAAATACAAAAGGTTTTTAGCCGATTGGGAACATCCATGAGTATATGCAGGGCTTCTACAAGCATTTGGTGGGTTTGATGGTGTGGTATACATGGTAGATGTAGAGATAGGGTTTTGTTAGGAGTCAAGGAGGCTCGGTTGACTATGGAATAGCTGCCAAAATATTTTGAAGGTGAGGCAATAGGGGTACAAGAGGGGGCAATAGGTTGGGTTATATATCTAGGGTTTTGGTTGCGTGGTTCTCCACCTCTTCCTCGGGTGTTTGTATCTAGCTAGAACCTCCTTCCTCCTCTATTAATTTTCCCTACAGGGAGCACCGGCTTGGCTAATAAAAATTTCAATTCTCCTCTTAATGAGTTAGGTGGAGGTTGATGGAAGAGAGTTGCGTGCTTGATATAGAGTTTTAGTCTCTCTCTATATATTACATGGACAAGGAGAGCCTTGATAGCCTCTTGGCCTTTTGTGGAGATCCACTTTAGGAATTTGAGTGTGGACTTCTTCAAAGAGTTAGTTGGGAAGAAGGCTTGTAATTTATGTATCATGAGCCATAGAGCATGGTCAAACTAGAGAACGCTACAATCCTTGCATGGCTCCACTATGCACCCAAATTTTATAAATGGTATGTGAATATTCCATAATTGGTTAGTGAAGTACTGATCTTGACCAGTCAAAGAGATCACTCCCTTTACACCAAGAACACACCTTAGGTTTTGTGAACACCTTTAGGTTTCAAAAATAGACATGGTGAATGGGTAGCTCATCAAGAAGGGTTCCAAAATATTGGAGGAGTTTGTGGCAAGGATTTGGTTTAACCCAAGTTTTGCAGAAGCTTTGTATTTGTCATTCAAGAAAGTAAGAAAAAAACCGTCATTGATGGGAACTAGCAAAGCCAAACTCCCAAAGGCCCATACCTTATGATTTTTGTCTTGAAGCATCACCTCCAACATGCGATTTGGTATGAAAGGGTTGGTTTGTGTCGTTGGGGGGGTGATGTTTTCCATAAGGGCATTATTCACAAAGAATTCTTGCTTTATGACTTTGGCTTCATCCACATCAAACTCCTTAGGGATTAGGTTGCTTGTTGTATTCATAGGGGGGACAATGGGAATTCTAGAGTGCCTTACAACATGTTGCGTCTTCTTTGCCTCAAGAGTGTGTCGTTCCTCAGCTTTCTCCCATGCATCTGCATGAAGCATTGCATGATAGAGGCGGAGTATTCCAGCCATTCTTTTTGTTCCTTGGTATCTTCCTCAAGAATATCATTGATGCTAGCTATCAACTCGTGCGATCTAGAAACAACAATATGTGGATTTTCTTTTGCCAGGGCATATAATCTAAGCCAAGAGGGGATGCCTAAGATGGATAATAACATCAGCTCACAGTGGTCATCATTTTTGATGTTATGCAGATCATGTTGTAAAATGATATTGTGAAAGGTAGGATCCTTAATAAATAGAAAAAGCCCTTCTATTAGGTTGGGGACCGTAGGCAAATTATCCCCATAACCCAAGGACTGTAGTGCTATGTCCCATGTTTGCACAATTACTTGCATGTCATAGGGGCTCATTAATGTAGAACCAATAAAGGGTTGTTGATGGTACAATTAACACAATAACCATTAGTGTGTGTAAGCGGAGAATATTATAATGACTACATTAATCAAGACTCAAGACATTGGTTTAGGAAAATTAATGCATTCATGAAAGGCTATTGAGTACAATAAATAAGAAAAATGAGTAACCCCTTTAACTTTTATCCATAACCTAAACTTATGCAAGTATAAATCCCGGTACCTGCATCCATCATAAATTAAAAAAACCACATTAGTCTCTTAGTTTATGGACTGTAGGTGTCATAATATTAATACACATGTTATAGATGTCCACAAAGAGAGATAGAGGATATGTCGAGACTTGGATTGCCATGGTTGGAGATGCTTTTGTGGTGGAGTATGAGCCAAGGAGAATTTCCTCCAATTTGAGTGTCTAAGGATTCTATGGAGATGCACTTAAGTAGCATAGAATGGGTGGGCCCATGGGAGAGTTAGCCTGATAGTTTCTTCTCTCTAATGGGACAGTGGGGTGATGGGGGTAGAAGAAGAGGTTTGGGCACGTCATGCAAGGTATGGGTACTTTATTCATGCATCAATGTACTACTATATTTTCCATTTAATCCTATCATGGTATTCTTTTGGTTTGGTTTTATCAAAAGAAATTTAGAATTATTACTCTCAAGTGAATAAGGTGATGATCCCACATGTCTTCTATGCTATCTTATGTGTGTGACTTTGGTCCCAGAGGTCATATTTGACCTCCAAGGATGATAATAAAATCTCTCTCTCTCTCTCTGGTCTTGAGCTTAACGCCATCAAAATAGATCTTTGAGATCATTTTAATCCTATACTTAT